>NC_134949.1:37255150-37595150 GCF_965638725.1 Aptenodytes patagonicus | reverse complement strand
AGTCCTGCTGTAAGCCGGAGATAGGACTAGAGAACTCCAGAGGTACTTTCCTACCAAGATTTCTATGATTCTTCCCACCAGTGTTTCTAATTATTTTGAGATGAAGCATGTAGGGAATGCCCCAGATTCAGTTTTTGTTATCTTAAAATCCAGATATCTTAAAGATGCATTAGATAGGTGTGGCAGTGTGCTCCCCTCCCCGCCCCCTGCGTAAGCAGTGACCACCAGTGGGGGTCCTGATGGCTGCATCCCACTTATGCTGGACTTTGGGGATGGATGGCAACACAGTAGCCAAGCGCTGTCTAGAGCAGTGACCCAGATGTCTTGCTGATATGCAAATATGACTATAAGTCAATCATCTTACGCCATAAGCAGTGGACAGCCCAGGGCCTGTTGAGCTCTCCTGCACGGCAGCGGGCTGCACGCCAGGATCTCCCCTTGAGTAGGGACGCCTATCGAGGTTACTCCTCGAGGTTGAGAGATTCCTTGCCGCAATAGATCCTCGGTAAGTGACTAACAGCATGCTAAACTTTGAAATCTTAGCTAAGTGATATAAAGGATTAATTGTGCATATATAGTCCTTTAGACATAATCTGTTGACCAAGTCTGGGACTAGGTCCCAGCCGCACCTAGACTCCTCTCTGAGAAGGAGTTTAGAAAGCAAGGGGGTCCTTTCTGAACCTCATGACTCAATGGGAGGGTCTCCCTGACAGTTTCGCCTGACCCTGTCCTCTATGCAGTAAATAATCAAGTGTACTTTGCCATCAAATCTTATTAAACCACTGTCACATTTACTATTGAACTTTGTTAACTCACTGTTTTATATCAATAAAGTGTATTGTTGCTTCTCTTTTACGAGTGAAGTGCAGTCTCGCTCCATTCCGCGACAACAGAGGACATAGATATTTGGAGGAGGGCTCTGAGATAGTGAGTCACCTTCAATTCTTATTAAAAATACAGCTTAAATTTTAGATAGCATCCCCTAGTCCCTGTAGTAGCTGGTCATTCTTACACAGTGACTTCCGATTTAACATTTCTTTAATGGCATCAATAATGACAGTTTCACAGTTTGGGGGAAGGGGAAGAATTAGCTGTTGCTAATTGGTCAGAGTCTGTTGTTGCTGGAATCTGATTTCACTCCCATGAAAACAGACACAGGGGTTGCATATATGGCACTGTGTCTTACCTAAAACTTCATTGCCAAAATTTGAATGAATTAAAGTCTATTGGGACCCGAAGACAGGCTAACAGAAGTTGTGTTTTTGCTAGTCTCAAGCCTGAGCACAGGCCTCTGTTGTAGATATTTCATTTCACTCATCCTGATTTCGGTATTCCTAGTCTCTGACTGGAAAAAAATACAATGGAAAAAATTAGGTGTTCAAGGGCTCCCTGCCTCCTTATTTTAAACATTCTCTTTAAGTTGCTGTCTTTACGTTTAAATCAAAATCTTCTGAACTAGATCTGATCTGAACCATACCTTCCTTAGGCTTCTGAATCTCACTTACTGGTCTAGGAACTCGGATTACTGTTTGGCTCATCTGGGTTTTCCCCAAAGGACACCAGTAGCAGAGGCTGGAGACCTTTCCTGGGGTGTGAGCAGTCCTGTGAATGCCAATCCATTTTACTACTTCTGCTCTATCTCGTGTGTGTTCAAAGATCAGAGCTATTATTTTGGGTTCTTCATGCTGGACAGTTTATGAGTAATGTTTTATGTGGTTGCACATAAATCCAAACCCACTATGTATAATCTTTTCAGGAGACAGTCCTTTATTAGCAGATGTGGAACTGCTCAGACAACCATCACACCTCTAAAATATGACAAAGAGCACAACATCAAGGAGTGCTATCATGCTGCTGTAGTTTGAGGGATGATGTGATTTAAAAAATGCATACTTTTCCTGGTTGATATGAAAGATATAAAAGAAATCTGCTTTTAAAGACCATGTTGGTGAATTAATCTCGAGAAGAAATACAATCCTTGAAATGACCTTTCCTATGTCTGAAAGAATATCATTTCAGATGTAGCTACAGATGTGTTTGAATGCGACCACATTCTCAGAATGAAGTGTGATTATTCCCCAACACTGATGTTCTCACCAGTGTCTGTTCACCGTGCAATGAACCTTTCAACAGATGCAATTAGAATAAAGGCTTTTGGGAGTACTGAGCATTTAGAGACCTTGGACTGGATCTGTAGCAGAGGTCAAGCTTCACTTTCTTCATCGGGAAGGGTGGGAAAGTGATGATTTGGTTCATGATTGAGCAAGGAATGAAAAAGATATCCAAGCATCAACTTGTTCCCATGTGATTTAGAGCAACTTTAAGTTAAGGCAATCACCTTAGAGCTTAAGGGAAATTCTGGTACCCAGTGCTGGTACAGCAGTTCTGCCACTCCTAAGCAGTAATTCTTTACAGAGCCAGCTCTGGGTGTAGGCAGAACGGAGTTTTGCTGACCCCAGGAAGAGGACAAATTAACAAGACAATTCAACTTTGCATTGGCAGCAGAATGGCTCCTATACCAGTCTCCCAAAATGCCACCCAAATGTGCTCTTTGGCCCCCAGTAATGGTCCTGCTTTTTGTGTGCCTTGCCCTTGCCAATACTGAGTATTTTGCAAAAGGGTGGCATCCTGCCAGCTGGTGGGAGGGGAAATGAAAAGGAGAATGATCGGGCACGTTATTCCTTCTTCAGCTCTGGAACAGGTTACTCTCTGCACAGCCTCTCCCTCGTCTGGAGCGCAGCCTGATGCAGGCAGACAGCTGCCCATGTTTCATCTCATCAGCTGATTAGAAATGATGGTATCAGAAGAAGCTGCTCCTTCACTAAGTTAATGTTAGGCAGGCACATAGCCATTACATTACATTGCATGTCAGCGTTGCTGACATGTTGAGACTTGGTTGCTGCTGTGAGACTCAGTAGTACACTTAAGAATGTGGCTTCACCACCTGGGTGTTGGCTTTGGCTGTGCCTGATGCCCAGCTTGGTCCTCTGCTCCCATGCTGTCAAATGGATGGGTATGTAACATGCAGCTGTAATGTCATCAGTATTCTAGCTGAAGTGCAGAAGTTCTCATGGACAAGTTGTATCACATATTCAGCCCATTTACGCTACTGTGGTATCATGAAGTACATGGAAACCATTTTGTGCCTGCTTTCTTAGGAGGCTAGAAAAAGCTTGTTGTAATGCCCACACACAATTAGTGATATAAGGTACTTCTCCTTTTTGGGTGAAATCAGTCATAATCTTATTATTTTAAAAATATGATACTAAATCGTGATACAGTTAATAGATAAGTAACTTCCATGACAAGCAGAAAGGAATCTTTACACAGAGGACTATCCCAAAGAAAATAATAATACATCGTATAGTTAGAAACAGAATGGAAAAAGACCAAACAATAAGATCAGAACACAGAGGTAATGACTTATAACCTGTAGATCAATGAAGAAGGATGTTTATATGCTTAATAAGGAGCAGACACCCATGAAAGCATTGTAAAGGATAGATCTGGGTATTACGATTCAACAGGATGAAACTTCACCTATGACAATCTGTCAAAGGCTCAGGAAGTGTAGTGCCTCCATGACTGTCTGTGCTCATAACGCTCCTGCTGTTCCCTTTGGCCTTTTCTGCCAGCATTGTTCAGTCTCACGTTCCTCTTTAAAGCCTAGGAGGCTGTGCTTCTCACCTGTGAATGTCTTTTTAGTACCTGACCTCTTTCTCGGAATGATTTCCCCTCCAAGAAGGAGACAGGAACCATATTCTTTTCCAGCTCATAGACTTTTGTATTGAAAGGAAGGACTGGGCTTTCCTATCATTTATGACTTCTCTGAATGCTTCCATACAGTGGCTGTTAATCAGGTTTCATCCCCTCTGTCATCTTCTGCTGCCTACCATAGAATGAACTATTGTTGTGCATGCACTGTTCCAACCCTCTTTCGTGCCATTTGAACAATCAACAAGATATTGTACATGGATGATCTTTCACTCAAATATTTCATTAATTGAGAACGGCCCATGTCAATTAACTAAATCTGTTCATGAATCTGAGACTATCTACGAGTGCTTTAACAACTTTTAAAAAGGTGGAATACTGTGGACATTTTGACATGTTTTAAATGAACAATTTGGTTTATCACTTCAAAATAACAGTGCAAAGAAATAAAATAAATTACCTTCTGGAATGAGATTGCTTCATTCTGGACTCAATAAAAATTCATTTTGAAAAGAAGCTTTTTTTTTTTTTTTAAATCTGTAGTGATAAAACAGATGAAAATGCTCTAAGATGAACCAAAATAAACTTCTCTTCTGCCTTAAGTATGGTAGCTTCACTCCTCCATGCACTAGTTGGGCTAGCTACCAAGAAGATTTACTGTCACAGCTATGTTTGTGTTTCATGTTAGTGGTCAGCCTGAAGGTGATTTAAGTGAATCTTGTTTACTTCCCACTGTGTAAGTCTTAAGAATACACACAAAATCAGTTAGTTACTGCTGCTTAGCTGAGAAGTGGCGACTTTCAGCGGAAGAAAGATAATTTTTTGAAACACTAACTCATCTTTTCCATGATTGTGAGCATTGCTCTCAGTTATTTATATCAGAAATTCCTGAGGAAATGCAGCTGTGCCCTTCTTCTTATGTATGCAGTCTAAATCAAATCCTTTGTGTCTATTTCATCTTCCTAATTTTTATATTTTTTTCTTACTAGACAAGGAAATAATGGAAGCCCTAGGCTTTCTGAATATATTGCAGTAGGAAGTGAGTTAAAAGAACTAAAGCAGCAGCTAATTATGAAAGCTGTAACAAGTAGTATGATTTTATATTTAGAAGCCACCTTTTTATTTTTGAGCATCTGATTTTTCCTGTTGAGCTCTTTCATTCCACTGAAAGGTTTTAATTATATGGCAAATTCTTTTAGAGTCCTCGGATAGATAGTAAACGGAAAACTATTAAAACTGCTCTTTAGCTTGAGAACTCCTACTCTTCTGAAACTGAATATGGATCTGTAATGAAATTAATTTGCTATTTTCAGAGATTCGTGTGATTCTCTTATTATTGACCCTTTACATGACCTGCCATCTACTGTTGCTTCTAAAGTGGCTTATTTGCCCTCAAGGCATCTGGCTGTGTGCTGGGCTGAGAAATTGCATGAATTGTACTTCGAAAGCCTGCTTTCAGCAGGGTAATTTATTGTTTGTTAGGATGGAATTTCACGATATGTTATCTTTGCTTATCATTCTTTCAGATGTACTCTGCTACAAGGGAACAAATCAAAGTGACTCCAATGTTTATATTCTGAATGGCATCTATTTATGCAATCTCACAGTTCCCTAATGATTAAGTAAGTTATGGGGGAAGTGAAACTATTTAAATCAGAACAGAATGTTTTCTCTTTTAATATGAGGGCTCTGCCTGTCTTCTCTGTCCATCAGGTGGGGCACGCTCCAGGAGAACAGTAGGCCAAATCTGTTCTCCTGTTGAAGCTGCTTAGGCATCCTGGCATGATGAAGGTACTGATTTTTAACACTGCATCTTTTGTACTGGCTGGAAGTAACATGATCTCTTCTCCGCAAGGACCTCATGGGTGCTGCTGTGGGACTTACTTAATCACTCAGGCTTCATTGACAAGAAGATCTGATTGAATGAAGTCATCTACCACATATCTAGCAGTTCAAGGAGAAGTTTTTGATACATCTTTGTGCAGCCTCCTTACAGACTTTAGGAAGTGGTTAAATTGCATGTGTCCACACATCAATGTTCTTAGTTTTCCTGAAGTCGAGTTCTGGTCCTCCGTGAATATTATGTGTCTGCTCCAGAGTGAGGTCCTAACCCACCACCTACTGTCATGAGAAGGTAAAATCCAGCCCAGCACATTGCGCCTGAGGAAGGGCAGTCTCTGATCATATCATCCTCAGGTGAAGACAGCTCAGGCAAGTCGATAGTGCCATTCCACTTTTTACAGGCAGTGAGTTACACAGCCAGCATGCTGTAGCATCCTCCAGAATGGGAATAAGATGAGAGTGAAAGTGTTTGTGCACTGATTTCTAATCCATTGAAATGAGCTTATGCGTCAATGTTGCAGACTTTAGCATGTGTTTGATCTACTTGTTTTGTATTTTTCATTGTATGTATTTGATCCAACTGTATATATTTGCTCCATTTTAAAAAGCCTTCAGATGGACGTGTCCACAGCTCACTGTGCAGGGAAGTAGATTGTTAACACAAGGATATTGCCTGTTGTCTTAATGGACCTAATACATATTGAAATACCCACATTTGAATACAGATTTATAATTATTGGTTACAGAGTTTGATTTCAGTTGTGGTGGGGGTTTGCCATGTCAATATGGCTGACATTGGGGGTGCTTGCACTAATTCAGAAAGGACATTTGCCGTTTTCTGAGAGATTAATTCAGCCAGAGACTGAATTAATTAAGATAGTCACTCTTGGTGGGAATATCCATAACCTCTGCTGGCTTGAGCAAATATTTAAGGAGAATTAGATTACATGCTGTCACGTTCCTGATTTTGCAGGGGCCAGCAAAACCGCAACCATGGACTTCCGGAGGGCAGACTTTGGCCTGTTCAGGACGCTGGTCGAGAGAGTCCCTTGGGAGACAGTCCTGAAGGGCAAAGGGGTCCAGGAAGGCTGGATGATCTTCAAGAAGGAAGTCTTAAAGGCGCAGGAGCAGGCTGTTCCCATGTGCCGTAAGAAGAACGGGCGGGGAGGACGACCGGCGTGGCTGGATGGGGAGCTTTTCTGGGACTCAGGAAAAAAAGGAGAGTTTACCGCTTGTTGAAGAAGGGGCAGGCGACTCAAGAAGAGTACAGGGATCTTGTTAGGTCATGCAGAGAGGAAATGAGAAAGGCAAAAGCCCAGCTAGAACGCAATCTGGCCGCTGTCGTTAAAGACAACAAAAAAAGTTTTTACAAATAGATTAATGACAAGAAGAGAGCCAAGGAGAATCTCCATCCTTTATTGGATGCGGGGGGAACGTTGTCACTGAGGATGAGGAAAAGGCTGAGGTACTTAATGCCTTCTTTGCCTCAGTCTTTAACAGGCAGACCAGTTATCCTCAGGGTACTCAGCCCCCTGAGCTGGAAGACAGGGACAGCGAGCAGGATGAACCCCCCATAATCCAAGAGGAAGCAGTTTACGACCTGCTATGCCACCTGGATGCTCACAAGTCTATGGGGCCGGATGGGATCCACCCGAGAGTGCTGAGGGAGCTGGCAGAGGAGCTCGCCAAGCCACTCTCCATCATTTATCAGCAGTCCCGGTTAACGGGGGAGGTCCCGGACGACTGGAGGCTTGCCAATGTGACGCCCATCTACAAGAAGGGCCGGAAGGAGGATCCGGGGAACTACAGGCCTGTCAGCCTGACCTCGGTGCCGGGGAAGATTATGGAGCGGTTCATCTTGAGGGCGCTCACAAGGCATGAGCGGGACAACCAGGGGATCAGGCCCAGCCAGCACGGATTCATGAAAGGCAGGTCCTGCTTGACCAACCTGATTTCCTTCTATGACCAGGTGACCCACCTAGTGGACGAGGGAAAGGCTGTGGATGTGGTCTACCTGGACTTCAGCAAGGCCTTTGACACTATCTCCCACAGCATTCTCCTAGAGAAGCTGGCAGCTCACGGCTTAGACAGGTGGACTCTGTGCTGGGTCAAAAACTGGCTGGACGGCCGGGCCCAGAGAGTTGTGGTGAATGGAGTTCAATCCAGTTGGCGGCCGGTCACGAGCGGTGTTCCCCAGGGCTCAGTTTTGGGGCTGGTCTTGTTCAATATCTTTATCAATGATCTGGATGAGGGGATCGAGTGCACCCTCAGTAAGTTTGCAGACGACACCAAGTTGGGCGGGAGCGTTGATCTGCTGGAGGGTAGGAAGGCCCTGCAGAGGGACCTGGACAGGCTGGATCGATGGGCCGAGGCCAACTGTATGAGATTCAACAAGGCCAAGTGCCGGGTCCTGCACTTCGGCCACAACAACCCCATGCAGCGCTACAGGCTTGGGGAAGAGTGGCTGGAAAGCTGCCTGGCGGAAAAGGACCTGGGGGTGTTGGTCGACAGCCGGCTGAACATGAGCCGGCACTGTGCCCAGGCGGCCAAGAAGGCCAATGGCATCCTGGCCTGTGTCAGAAATAGTGTGGCCAGCAGGAGTAGGGAAGGGATCGTGCCCCTGTACTCGGCCCTGGTGAGGCCGCACAGGCTCGAATCCTGTGTTCAGTTTTGGGCCCCTCACTACAAGAAGGACGTTGAGGTGCTGGAGCGTGTCCAGAGAAGGGCAACAAAGCTGGTGAGGGGTCTGGAGAACAAGTCTTATGAGGAGCGGCTGAGGGAACTGGGACTGTTTAGCCTGGAGAAAAGGAGGCTGAGGGGAGACCTCATCGCTCTCTACAACTCCCTGAAAGGAGGTTGTAGCGAGGTGGGTGTTTGGTCTCTTCTCCCAAGTAACTAGTGATAGGACGAGAGGAAATGGCCTCAAGTTGCGCCAGGGGAGGTTTAGATTGGACATGAGGAAAAATTTCTTTACTGAAAGAGTGGTTAAACATTGGAAGAGGCTGCCCAGGGAAGTGGTTGAGTCCCCATCCCTGGAGGTATTTAAAAGACATGTAGATGAGGCGCTTAGGGACATGGTTTAGTGGGCATGGTGGTGTTGGGTTGACGGTTGGACTCGATGATCTTAGAGGTCTTTTCCAACCTTAATGATTCTATGATTCTATGATTCTATGAGTCTATGATGTCAGTGCCTCTAGTCTGGGGCCTCTACAGGGAAGTGGTCCAGAGAGGAGACACAGGACCAGCACTGCTGTTGAGGGAGAAACAGATGAATCTAATACAATATTTAGGGAAATTTTCCAGTGCTTCCTGATTTGGAAGTCCTTAGGACTTCTGAGAACGGCATAGTTGCAAATTTGGTAAAAGTCCTGCTAAGTGGTTGTCATAAGAAATTAAATGATCAAAAATCAAGAAAATTGGATAGCAAATATACAAGCTAGGCAGCCAAGATAGAAAGGAGAGGGAAAGAGTTTGTGTTAGCACTGAGTCTTCTAACACATTATTTTGAGGGTGATCAGGAATTTATTCTAACATTTATTTCTCTATATTCAAACATTGTTCAATAAAAGAAGAGGGAAACCCCCATATAGAATCATAGAATCATAGAATAGTTTGGGTTGGAAGGGACCTCTAAAGGTCATCTAGTCCAACCCCCCTGCAATGAACAGGGACGTCTTCAACCAAATCAAGTTGCTCAGAGCCCCGTCCAACCTGACCTTGAATGTTTCCAGGGATGGGGCATCCACCACCTCTCTGGGCAACCTGTTTCAGTGTTTCACTAGCCTCAGCGTAAAACATTTCTTCCTTATATCTAGTCTAAATCTACCCCCCTTTAGTTTAAAGCCATTCCCCCTTGTCCTGTTGCAACCGGCCCTGCTAAAGAGTTTGCTGCCATCTTTTCTATAAGCCCACTTTAAGTACTGATAGGCTGCAGTAAGGTCTCCCCGAAGCCTTCTCTTCTCTAGGCTGAACAACCCCAACTCTCTCAGCCTTTCTTCAGAGGAGAGGTGTTCCATCCTTCTGATCATTTTTGTGATCCTCCTCTGGACCCACTCCAACAGGTCCGTGTCTTTCTTATGCTGAGGGCTCCAGAGCTGGACACAGTACTCCAGGTGGGGTCTCACCAGAGCAGATTGGAGGGGCAGAATCACCTCCCTCGACCTGCTGGCCACGCTTCTTTTCATGCAGCCCAGGATACGATTGGCCTTCTGGGCTGTGAGCGCACATTGCTGGCTCATGTCCAGTATTCCATCCACCAGTACCCCCAAGTCCTTCTCGGCAGGGCTGCTCTCCATCCCTTCATCCCCCAGCCTGTGTTGATACTGGGGGTTGCCCCGACCCAGGTGCAGGACCTTGCACTTGGCCTTGTTAAACCTCATGAGGTTCACACGGGCCCACTTCTCGAGCTTGTCCAGGTCCCTCTGGATGGCATCCCATCCCTCTGGCGTGTCGACCGCACCACTCAGCTTGGTGTCATCTGCAAACTTGCTGAGGGTGCACTCAATCCCACTGTCTATGTCATTGATGAAGATATTAAACAGTACCAGTCCCAATACAGACCCCTGTGGGACGCCACTTGTCACCAATCTCCATCTGGACATTGAGCCGTTGACCACTACCCTCTGGATGCGACCATCCAACCAATTCCTCACCCACTGGTGGACAGTCCACCCATCAAATCCATACCTCTCCAGTTTAGAGAGAAGGATGTTGTGGGGGACCGCGTCAAAGGCCTTACAGAGGTCCAGATAGACGACATCTGTAGCCCTTCCTGTGTCCACTGATGTAGTCACTCCATCATAGAAGGCCACTAGGTTAGTCAGGCAGGACTTGCCCTTGGTGAAGCCATGCTGGCTGCCTCGAATCACCTCCCTGTCCTCCATGTGCCTTAGCATAGCTTCCAGCAGGATCTGTTCCATGGTCTTCCCAGGCACAGAGGTGAGACTGACTGGCCTGTAGTTCCCCGGGTCTTCCTTTTTTCCCTTTTTAAAAACGGGGGTGATGTTTCCCCTTTTCCAGTCAGTGGGAACTTCTCCAGACTGCCACGACTTCTCAAATACGATGGATAGTGGCTTAGCAACTTCATCCGCCAGTTCCTTCAGGACCCGCAGATGGATCTCATCGGGTCCCATGCACTTGTGCACCTTCAGGTGCCTTAGATGGTCTCAAACCTGCTGTTCTCCCACAGTGGGCAGCTCCTCATTCTCCCAGTACCCGCCTTTGCCTTCTGCGGCTTGGGTGGTGAGGCTCGAGCACTTGCCGATGAAGACCGAGGCAAAAAAGTCATTGAGTACCTCCACCTTCTCTGTGTCCCGGGTAACCAGGTCTCCCGTTTCTTTCTGGAGAGGGCCCATATTTTCCCTCATCTTCCTTTTATCCCTGACGTACCTATAGAATCTTTTCTTGTTGCCCTTGATGTCCCTGGCCAGATTTAATTCTGTCAGGGCTTTAGCTTTCCTAACCTGATCCCTGGCTGCTCGGGCAATTTCTCTGTATTCCTCCCAGGCTACCTGTCCTTGCTTCCACGCTCTGTAGGCTTCCTTTTTGTGTTGGAGTTTGTCCAGGAGCTCCTTGTTCATCCATGCAGGCCTCCTGGCATTTTTGCCTGACTTCCTCTTTGTTGGGATGCATCGCTCCTGAGCTTGAAGCAGGTGATCCTTGAATATTACTCAGCTTTCTTTGGCCCCTCTTCCCTCCAGGGCTTTGTCCCATGGCACTCTACCAAGCAGATCCCTGAAGAGGCCAAAGTCTGCTCTCCTGAAGCCCAGGGTAGTGAGCTTGCTGTACGCCCTCCTCGGTGCCCTAAGGATCTTGAACTCCACCATTTTGTGGTCACTGCAGCCCAGGCTGCCCTTGAGCTTCACATTCCCCACCAGCCCCTCCTTGTTGGTGAGAACAAGGTCCAGCATAGCACCTCTCCTCGTTGGCTCCTCTACCACCTGGAGAAGGAAGTTATCATCGACGCATTCCAGGAACCTCCCGGATTGCTTATGCCCTGCCGTGTTGTCCCTCCAACAGATGTCGGGGTGGTTGAAGTCCTCCATGAGGACCAGGGCTTGTGAGCGTGAGGCTGCTCCTATCTGCCTATAGAGGGCCTCATCCACTTGGTCTTCCTGGTCAGGTGGCCTGTAGCAGACCCCCACCATAATGTCACCTGTCCCTGCCTTCCCTTTAATTCTGACCCACAAGCTCTTGGTCGGCTCCTCATCCATCCCCAGGCAGAACTCCACACACTCCAGCTGGTCATTGACATAGAGGGCGACACCCCCTCCTCGTCGCCCCTGCCTGTCCTTCCTAAAGAGCCTGTATCCCTCCATCCCAACACTCCAATCATAGGAGCCATCCCACCACGTCTCCGTGATGCCAATAAGGTCGTAGCCCTGCAGGCGTGCGCACATCTCTAACTCCTCTTGTTTCTTCCCCATGCTACGTGTGTTCGCATAGAGGCATTTAAGTTGAGCCCCCCCAGTGAAGCTGTCTTACTGGCTGGAGTTCCTTTGTGCTGCTGCTGGAGTTCCTTTGTACTGCTAATATCCTAGTCACTGTCTTGATCCCCATGACTGCATATCTGGTCTGCCTGCTAGGGCACCATGACCTGCATAAGAGAAATCAGCAGTGTTAAGCATTGCTGCAACAGGAACAGCAGTTGACTTTTTCTCAGGTTATTCTAGAAGGTTATATCTGGCATATTTTTTTCTCTTTTGATTTTACATGGTAGCAGGAAGTCATATGGTACGTGCTCATTTATTAGCATTGAAAACAGTGTGGCCCCATAAACATCAAAAATTTCAGCTTGAAGCTGACAGAGAAGTGACAGTATGGGGTCAGCTGATGGTGTCCTTGAGTCATTGCTGGGATTGATTGTTTTAAATGCTTGTTCCCTTATTTTCCAGTTAATTTTAGAGCAACTTCTGTTTTCAAGGTAGCAGTTCCTCACAAAAACTCATGCAACCAATAAAAGAACCTTTTGAACATTTCCATTATGATTAACTCTTTGTTTTTATCAGTATTCAGTAAGATACAGTTTTCTGAGGACTCTATAGAGTTGTTCATTAATAAATACAGTATAGCATGAACACCATTGGTATATGTTCTAACAGTAAAATGAATAGAGAAGGGTTTATTTCTAATTTTTGTTCATATGAAGTAACTGAAAGAATACAGCTCATTAAATTTGAAATGTTTGGTGATACTGAGTACAACTCCATGATGTTTTTGAATACGAGATCCTTTTCTGGAATATTCTGTGAAAGAGAGAAATCCACCAGGTAATAATAGAGAAACAGAGGGAAAGAGAGAGAAGGGGCGGGGGGGGGGGGAGAGAGAGATATCTTTTTCTTTGGGTTACATCATGTTCAGTCCTTTGGATGACTATAATGTGTGTGGGGACTGCCAATTTTTACCTTTGGTTCTGCTGTGTTTTACATGATGACTGTACAATGATGTTACATAGTATTGACTTGCTTGCTGTATGCATTACAATATGCTTCATTTAAGGTAGAAGACCTCATTGGAATAACCACACAGCAATATGGCAGATGAATTTCAGTGCCAATAAGGGGAGTTAATGCTTTTGGTTTGAAAAAAGAAAGAATTGCATAGTGATTGTCTCTGAATAAGTTGTTATGAGTCGTGGAGAAAAGATCTGGAGTCATCGCAGCTAGTGCTCTAAAAACATCAATGTAATGCTCAGAGAATGTCAAAAAGGCCTCACATTAGAGATCATTTGGGAAGAAGTAGAAAACAAAACAGTACTATCATTATGCCACTGAATAAATAAATGGTATATTCACAGGAATGAATCCGTGCAATTGAACTGTTAATGAGAAAAAATATGGGACTAGGAACCTACCATGATTCCTCTCTGGGCTAGCCTTTTTATCAACATCATTTTCAGGCTCTTGTTTAGTGGCACCCCCCTGCCGTGACAGCAGGAATCATAATACGACAGGGATAATGTGCATGCATTTGGAGCGCTGCATGAAGCTCCGCAGTTTCACAAGAGAGAAACTGTTCTGTAGAGACACAGAAGCTAAACAGATATTGGCAACCTCTGACCGCTACAGGAGCCTGCCTGACTAATTTCAGAGTAGCAAGTCATCTGGTTTGGCTGTTGCTGGCTGTCTGCAATGCAACTTTTGAAGTGGATTATGAACTCCTAAAATACATTGATTTTAATCTTGTAGTGCTCATAAGTAGTCAAACTAGGGTGTTTGCAGAAAACTTTTGCAGAAAATTTTTCTTTGGTTAATGCTGAGACTTGCACAGAGCAACATGATTGTAGGTAAAGATTTCCTTGTTGATGCTTCTATTAAAGGAAATTTCTGTTTGCTAAAAAGCATTTGTAAATACTGCCTGTGACAAGAGTAGCTTTGAGACTGGAACCTGCCCAATTTGCTCATTCAAAAAAAAATGGGGAGACTCACTTGAGGCAGTCTGTTTCATAAGAGATCCCTGAATCAGACCAAAGCATGCGAGTTTCCCTCAGACACTCCTATCTAGGGGCTGACCTGTTTTTTCAGACTTTCTTCTTCCAAGAAAGGCTGAGGACAGAGTCCACAGCAGCAGGAGCTGCTAGTCTTGGGAGGAAAGACAGGGACTTAATGACTGTTGATAGGTTTCTTAATCAGACACTGAAGCCCCACCACAGGCATTCACTTGCCTTTTATAATAGTCCTACAGTGAACTCCCCAAAGTAGTTATCTTACTGCTCATTTATTTATTCTACTTAAAATTAGTCTTTATCGTGTCTTGATGCTATTCTAAGCAGATTTCAAAAGTAAATTTTAATGCAGTGAACAGGATTTAAAACTTAACTTCCCAACATCTCCCTTACACCACGTCCTGCCCTTGCACTGATGGCATCTACATTAATATAAGACCTCTACTTCCAAATTTAGTTCACAGATTCCTCCATTTCTTTATAAAATTTTGGGAAGGCCTCTCTTGCAGTACATTGTAAATGTCAATATGTCCAAAGGCAAGATTGCCTACGTATGGATCAGACGAAAGATCCACTTTGTCAAGTACCTGATGAAGGTCACCAGCTGAGACGTTGTAAGACCCCGCAGTGGATAAGACCCTATCAAGTTGTCTGCAGCACTCAACAGACCACCCTGAAGAGCAGTATGCAGCTTAGCGTCTTCCTGGGCACAAAACCACATGGGTTCTTCCTGAATTCAGCCTCAGCCCAGACTGCCTGTAAATTATAGCCCTTCCAGCAGGAGTGGCCAGGGACTTTCGTGGAAGGACCCTGTGTCACTGGACTATCTGATGTTGTCACCTCCAGGACAGGTAGCCACTGCACTGAGCATCAGAAACATATATAAGGCAAGTGAGCAAACCCTAGAAGTGCTGTAGAGCATGTTCTCAAATCCCCTCTCCATTGTCACCATGTCATGACGTACCGTGCAACAGACAATAGGCAGCAGCAGCTAATTTGGCTCTGAGGCCATGTGTGGGTCTGGCTGTTCTGCAACAGCAGAGTGGTTGTAGCTGCATGATCCAAGGTGGCAAAACTCATTAACCTTTCAGCATAAAATGTACACATGCCACCTTCTTTGTTGCTGTACCAGAGGCAGGTGGCTTCAGCAGTCAGCACATCCTGCAAGGAGGCAGGCAGATGTGTTCTGCCAGCATGTCATGAAGGATAAATGCAGGTAAGTAGAATTTATCTGTGTCTAACTTAGCAATGTAGAGTTTACAGCTTTTCCTGTACATCAGGCATGTGAGCTTGTCTCCTTTGTGTACCACCAAGCTGTGGAAGTTATGGGCTGGTTTAAATGTTAAAACCACCATCTTTTATTATATTCAGAATACAAGTGGCAGCTGGCCCAGCTGACAGGCCACAGGGGTCAAGCACTTGCAGTGGGAAGCATCTGTTAATATGTAAGACAAGACAGACAAAGTCTTTGCTGATGAAAACTATGTACAAATTTCAAATCATTATGCTGATCATGAGGAGACTCTCTGTGGAGATATACCAGCAGCAAGAAAATAAAAGCTTCTAAATTGCTTCTTATTTTTGCTCGTGTTGTTAATGAACTGTAGGAGCACTACCATAGGCTACTGTGTGGGAAACAGGCAACATTAGTATTTTTAAATAGATTTTCACAATTGAATACTTTAAGGTATAATTATGGAGGGCTTGTTTTGTTTACAGGTATCAACATCTGTTATCCTGTCTAGCCTGTCAGCTGTGGTCTATGCTTTTTGTTTTTCCAAATAGATATTGAATATATAAAGAATACCAGCAGGATCCTCTGCAATACCATTTTGACCTTTCCACAAATAAGATGAAGAAACATTATCTTTTTGAGAGCCTCTATGTAGAGAATAAAAAGCTTTTGATAATAAATCATGCGACTGATATTCACGCAGTCATTAAGTGTTGACTGAAATACAAGTTTCTAGAAATACTGAACATGTAAGGACCCAAATGGCATATTAATTAGATGGCAAATGTCACAGGAATGTTTCTGGGGTGGAGCATCGCCCTCATGACACAGACTGCTTCTCTATTGCAAACAATGCAGACCCAAGCCATCCCCACAACTCTCTGGTCAATACTGTCCACTTGAAAGGTCCTTGGAAATCACCAAGCTGCCTGCAGAGGCAGCACCTCTGCATGTGAAGTGATGATGAAGGACAAGGCAGTTGTAGCAAATCCAGCCCCACGGTCTGCGAGGTCGGGTGTTGATGGAGCAGAAGCATTACTGGTAACCAGCAGCTGTTCCTCATGCCGCTGCCAAGGGGTGAACCACGAGCAGTGCCTCAGCCTCAGAAGTGCTGCCTGCCATTTCCATTACTACCCTCTGAGAAACCACACTGTCAAAGGGGTAGATTTCCCTTGCTTTTGTCAAGGCTGATATGGAGGATTTTGTATCAAATGTCTATCCTCTGTTTTCTGTCTCCACTCCCTCTCTAAATCCTGTCTCCTCCAACCTGCCACACGTGTTTAGCAACATCAGACAAAAAGGGAGATGGCAAATACTTACACGCACCGGCCCAACACAAGACGTCTTGCAGGAGCAGGCTTGCAATGCTATCGGCAATTTCAGGGGCACACTTTTTGTGGAAAGACTTACAAAAGTCCCCCTTGCAGGCGGGCCTTTACTAATGTATTACAGTGATGCAGAGCCTCTTAATCTTGGCTGTGAAGGCATTGACCACTGATCACAGTTCCTCGCTGAAAATGGACTTGCCAGGACAGCCT
Organism: Aptenodytes patagonicus; assembly: GCF_965638725.1. Classification (NCBI taxonomy): domain Eukaryota; kingdom Metazoa; phylum Chordata; class Aves; order Sphenisciformes; family Spheniscidae; genus Aptenodytes; species Aptenodytes patagonicus. Next base: position 37,578,379 of record NC_134949.1, on the reverse strand, counting down.
GCCAACTCCAGATCCCTCACAGTTGGCAGTAGGCTTACTGCTGTAGTTGCAAATCATCGGCATTCCTCTCAAGCCTCTGCCTTTTCTGGTGGGAAATGTGCTGGGATAGATGATGGAGAAATTCTGATTAAAAAACAACAAAAAAAGTTTTTTTGACTTTTTAAAGACCTTAAATGCCCATAAATGGATACCTACTGATAATGTTTACATTATTCAGCTTCATCTTGGAAGTCAACTCTTGGCAGTTAAAGTTTTTTGGGAGGCTTGTGGCTTTTTAGTGCATTATCATAATATTTCAATATTCAGGAGATGTAAAAGGATTATTATATGATGGAAAGACCAAGTTACTATGTTTGGGAAAAGCAAAATGTGTGCATACAATGTGCAGCACCACAGTGTACACAAGGCACTGAAGGAGGTAAAGGTATCTCAGAGGAATACCACAGACAGTAGATATTTGGGCCCGAGACTGCTTGGAAATGTGTTCACATTTTGGTTTTACATCTTTGTGTTGGATTTTATACTGTTACAAAGGCACTTTCTGATTCTTAGCTGGCACTTTGTGTAGGCTTTGGCTCACCTTGATACATCAGTTGATTCAACGATCTTATTTCTGTACTGTGTTGTCTGTCACCCATTAATTATGAGGAAATGAATTACTACATCTTACCAAAAGATTTCATTGCGCTATCAAAGAACACAGAATCATTCATCAAACTAAATTATATGGGTCCTCATGAGTCAAAACTCACAAATACAGAGATTTATAGTTAAATGGATAGAAAGCACAGATAAAGCCTTTTGTCAATAGGGACCCATAAAATTAGTCAGGCACAATATACTCCCTGCATATCAGAGAAAGTCTCTTCCCCCCAGGCACCTCTACACTATTAAAAAATTACACGCTATGCAAAGTAGTTAAGTTAAAGCATATCTGGGTGAGTCAGGCCAGGATGGCAGATCAGGCTGGTGTCCCCAGCCTTGTCGCAGTGCTGCCGATGCACGGTTCGACCGTGCACACTGACACAGCAGGCATGTCTGCAGCCTGCTTTGGGAAGCATTTGCTGCTCGCCTCGCAGACGCTGTGCAGTGCCCAGCTTGCAGCAGCCTTGTGGGGGTGGATGGCAGCCGGTGGCCCCCTGCCAGCTCTGCCCGGCCTTCAGCCTGCTCCGTGCTCCTGGTGCATCCCTAAGTGCTTAGCGGTCAAGGGAATTTTTTGGGATACAAAGCTCTGGGAGCTGGTCCCTGGTTTGGTTCCCAGGCCTGCCTTTCCAGCAGGTGTAGTGTCCAGAGAAGCTGTTTTTCCAGATTCCTCTCTCTGCTCAGCTCGTTCAGCTTTCTGTGGACTTCCCCTTGGTTTCCTACCTTTCTCGCACACAGATGCATGTCAAGAAGATCCGTCCCTTAGTTTCTGCACCTGCAAGAGCTCACAGTTTTATCTCTACCTGTGTGCACACACAGAGATGGATAGGCAGCCGTGGGTGAAACCAGGAAAGGGCTAGGCCAGCGATATGTTGGGAGGGACTGGGCCATGCTGAGGTATGAAGGAGAATGGTCTGTGGTAGCAGAGCACTCCTCCTCTGCTCCGACAGCCATGTAGGAAGTCCGGTGAGAAAGTATGTGAGGATAGAGAAGGATGGCAGCTGTCTAGTGTGAGCTCATTCCTGCTCTAGGTCGTACAGCACAATCCTGCATGCTGAGTCTGAATATTTTTACTCCATTGAGGAACCAGCTGGTAAAATGGCAGTAATACTTTTTCTGCTTAAAAGATAGTAGGAGAACCCAGGAATTGACACATTTGAAACCGAAACTGTTAGAAAAAGCACCAAGATTGCAAATTCAGATGCTTGATAACTAGGAAATACCAGAATTGCAGAAAAATTCTCTACAACCTCATGTGCATTACACTATACATTTATTTCCTCATCGTGCATTGTTTTCTTATGGGACCTTTATGAGACTGACTGTGGTGGCAGGATATATTCTAAGAATGAACTGGGGTTGTGCAGTGAAGGGGACTGTTATTTATTATCCCTGCCTCCTACGCTACAGAAGCAAAAAGGTCTCTACTGATCGAAGGAGGGGATTTCAGAACAGGAAAGATTGATCTCACAAATAAATCTTTGAACGTTGCCCTGTAGAACTGGGTTAGGACACTGAATTCCTGCAGTTCTCTACTGCAGGAATCATTTGAAATAATTTTGCATCCAGAAATGGTTATTAACTGTGTGATCTACATTTCTGAGTTTCCATATGAATTCCATATGAACTGATGCCGGTAGGAGCTGTGCTTTAAATATGTGAAGTGCTCAGAAGTGCAAGGTATTTTGAAGGATCAGGTACAAGCCTTTCAAACTATGCATCCACAATTAACAGTATGTTAATTAATTAATAATACACATTAATTAATTAATACACAATTAAACATTAATTTCAAATGTAATCTCACTTTGGTGCTCTTTCCCTAAAATACCAGTAATTCCACTCCTCCATCTCAAACTGGCCTGTTGTACAGATTAATGTTGGTGCAGCACCCTAACAATACAGTAAAAGAAATTCCATGAAGAAAGAATATTTTATAACCATATGAGGTTTTGAATAAAGTACTGTAAATAAGACATGCCCCACCCCCCCAGCAATGAAATGAAGCAACGTAATCCTAGATCCTAAGTTCAGAGATGATAGTTTACTCTGACCTCCAATGTAGCTCAGGTCAGTTCTTCCCTGAATTAGCTTTTGTTTAACTAGGCCATCTCTTTTTAAAAGATCGAAAATCTCAATTTAAATATTTGCAGTATGGACAATCTATCATTATTTTTGTTAAATTATTGAAGTGATTGATTTTCATACTACTAATGCATGTAATTTCTGAATGTCTCTACTTTCAGTTTCCAGGCACTTGATCTTGTTATGTTTGTGCTTTTGAGACTGAAGAGCCCTCAATTATCGAATTTCTATGCCCCTAGAGGTAATTAGAAACTGTGATCAAGGCACACTTTAGCCTTTTTGTTAAGGTAAACAGGCTGACCTTCAGTTTTCCACTAAGGCAGGTTTTCCAAACCTTTAATCTTTCTCCTGGTTCATCTCTGAACCAGGGGATCCAATTTATTCCTTCTTGAGCTGTGGGCGCCAGGACTGTGCACAGCATCTCGGAAGAAGACTTGCTGGTGCCAGGTTGCATAACCTTTCTAACCCTTTTCGGCATTATTTTGCTCGTTTATCCCAGGACTGGCTTTTTGTTTTGCTGTTACCCCCTTTGCATACCATACAAGGAGCTCACGTCCAGCTGACTGACATGATGCCCCAATCATTTCAGTTACTGTTCCCAAGGTAGTGTCTCATTATGTCTATAATTCCTGAATATTGTTGAATTACAATTATTTGTATTGATTCACATGTCATTTGCTTGCAGCAGCTTATCAACTCATTTGTTTCAGTGTACCCTCTTCATGTGTCACATGTACACTTTAATGAGTAAGGATTCTCTGATTTCTTCCACATCATTAATAAAAATGTGAAGGCCAAGAACTGGCCTTAAGAATACATCCCCTTAATGAGGCCTCACTGTTTACAAATGCATTCTGAGACCTGTCAACAGCTTTTTAAAGTTCATTTCCTATGTACCACATTGCTTTTGTTTTAATTATCAAAATGTTGTATAGTGCCGAGTTTAAAGGATTCTGACTATCCCATATAACCTCTCTTCCCTTTCCCAGTCACTGAATGAGAGCTCATTAATTGTGCACGGGGTGAAGGAGGCATCTGAGGGGAAAAAAGGATGTGATCCTGTAATTAAAGACTGTATCACAACGCATTATGTAAGACAGGTGAATTAAAGGTGCTCAAGCCATCATAATCCCCACATATCTAAATTTTTGGATGCTGGATTTTAGGTCCTAATTTTTCTAATATAAAGGGCTTCTTTGGGCGTGTGTGAGAGGGAGAGAGAGAGGGAGTTTTGATATACACAAAAAAAGGGAGAGGTGCATCACACCAGCTTTAAATATTTACGGATGAGCTAGTCATGCAGTGTCCCACTTTACCTAATTGAGGGAAATAGGCATTTCTAGAATATTGCTCACTCAAATATAAACGTATAAAATAGATTGCATGAACTGCATTCCCTACATGCATATTTCTTGCTGCTCACTAGAGAGAGAGACTGAATAACCAACTCAGATGTAAATGCTGATGTGAGATAGCCAAGGTTAGATGAGATGAATCCCAAACAAAGCGAATAGACTTCCATCATGATTCTTGGTTTTCCATTTTGATAATGAAGTCTATAAACAAATTCAGTTTTATGGAAACTAAAAAAGAATTCTGAATGTTTTGCTTTACTAAACAGCATTTTATTTGTTAATCCAGCAGCTATTTACTTTAACAAATGGATTAGCTAATTAATCACCATTCATTTTAACTACAGAGTTAGGATGTTTCTGATAACCTCCTTTGCACGCTGTATAGCCCCAGGGCCCACAGCAAGCAGAGGTGTGCCTGTAGAGCTCCAGCTCCCTTTGGTCATTCTGGAACTTGGGCCAAAGAAAAGAATGACCAGGTTAAAAGAAAGCTTAGGAAAAAAACCTGAAGGCCATAAGATATGTGCTCTCCTAACTTTTCTAAAATAACTCACAAGAATTCTTGAGTGAGAGGTGAAAAAAAAAAAAGAAATGTGAAATTGAATATATCTCTGTCTTACCTCTGGGGATAATTTCCTTTCTTTAGTAGGGTTTCTGTTTTCAGTAGCTTGATTAAGGAACAATATCTCATGTGGTGAAATGATCCAGGCGTATTTGCATATGAACGCTAGATGATACAGCATAGAAACTGATTAGGCCTCATCTGTCTCACACACTTGGAGATTAATGCTAATAGCACTTAATACATTAAGATTTGGATTAAACTTAACCAGAGAAAATGAAGTGAAGAAGAACTTTGCTAAACTTTTTGGAACTTCACGGATTTTTTTTCTTTCACTTTGGATATGAAAGTTTCTTCACCTCAGCTATTGCTAGTTTACACATTCTTAGAAATAATAATCTTCTATTCACATACACAATCTAGAAATGACATGAGGAAGATAATAGTGTTTATGATGGGAAAAGTCTCTGACTTTTCCATTCTTGTGTTCAGATAAATCAGGCAAAAGGAGTGAGGGTACTTGCTTTCAACAAGCTTTTCATTTTCATAAACATAAGAGAAGGCAATCCATAATTTTCAAACCTTGACAAGGAATGCTGAGGAGTTACATTAAGTCTTTGATATTGTGATCATTTGTTTCTGATTTAAACTCTCAATATTTTGCTTATACTAGAACAATCTTAGCAGCTGATCCTGAGATGCTTACAGTGGTGTGTACTATATGGCGTCAGGATGCCCTGAGAGTTTGCTATTTGAAAATTCACTGGACAGGCTTCAGAAGAAAGAGTTCAAATAATGAATAAGGTCAAAATAGAAACAGGTTTCGATTAAAATTAATCAAATAAATTGAATTGCACATGACTCTCACCAGTGACCAAACTTTACCCCTGCAGACTGCCTCATGGCAAGGACAACCTGTCTTCACGGACATGAGTAACTCCTCTGTGACCTCTGAGGCTCACCTTCTAAAGTCCAATCCTGTATAAAAGACCTGGTGGCCACTCGTGAATTAAACTTGGATTGAGGTCAAAACACCAGATCTCATCACTCTTGAATACTCAAGCAGTTGAGGTACATGCCTGGCGTTCGTCCCTCTCTCTGGATGAGCTGAAATCCTGGATGCAAGTATCTTACATGCAAAAAGTTCAGATACAGACAAAACTCAGCTGCTCATTAACGCAGAGATTTTCTCATGTTCTAGCAGAGATGATTTTTGTATTGCAGCATACGTGTACCATGTATAATGCTCCAGTGCAGAAACACATTGGTCTCATCAGGGTCCTCCCACAGAAGTTGATACAGCCTGTGGGGAAAGGTTATTTACATCTTAATGAATACATGCCTAGCCACTGCTGATGCAGTGAAGAAGAAAATGCCTGAAATATCTTTAGGTAAAACATTGGTTGTTTTGTGAAACAGAAAGCACTAACAATATTTTTATAGCAGCAGTTGGGTTATTTTGAGCATAGAAGTGTATGTTATTTATTTGTTTTATTCAGCTTCTGCAAGTCATAACAGCTGTAATGGTGTTGTCAGCTTTATTTACTTTTGAAGATTTTTGGGTTTTTTTCATTTTATTAAACCTCAGTCACTTTTTAATAAAAATGCAGTGGCCTATGTTAATGTAACAGGAATTAATGTGATATCCACAATTGCATAATAAATATGCTTTTTAATACCTTAAAAGGTAACAAGGATAGAAGTGGATGTATTTTATGAACATTCTTTTCATTTTAAAGTATTACCCAACCAAGGCATTTTGTAACATAAATGAGGATTTGATCTTGTAATATCACCAGGTGCCAAAAAGTAGAAAGTTCTTGCTGCACTTACAAGTATTATAGAAGGGCAGCGCTCCCTCAAACACTCGTCTCTTCTTTTGAAACTCATCTGGTGTTCTTTTGGCCATCAACAAATTTACAAATATTCCATTGGAGCGGGGGAACCCTTTCAAGACCACCTTGGTTCCTACCCAGTAGCTGTTCTGTGGGTTACCCACTGAAAGCCTATGGGCTACCCAGATGAGTAGCGCGAAGCCCTCTTGCACTGTCTGCTGCTGCTCTGTTCCACGAGGCCATGCTCACACTTGGACCACCACTCTGTTGTAGCTGTGTTAGCAGACTATACAAGCAAGGGCTCTGAGCAGACTTCCCCTTGCTTGCTCACTCTTGTGAACAGGATGGTGGGGGAACAGAAAAAGCTATTACTGTATAAGTGTGTGGTTGGGGTTTTGGATATGCAGCTGACGTGCTACATGCCATGTGACAGAATGCACCCTGTATCTGTATTTTCCTATTGTCATCTTAGTTCTGACAATACTGTCTCTCTTGTGGGCCTACAACAATATATTTTTATTTCATTTTGTAATTTGAATACGGTGCTGGATTAAAAAGTAAGAAGTCAGTATGTGATAGCTGTATGATAGGAATATTTTATAATAGTATTCCATCATAAAAAGATGTAGGTAACAGTGATGCCTGATCTACCTCAGAAATCCTTATGAACTCAGATAAAACTAAAAGGAATTAACAAAATAATCAAAACCGAAAATCCCCCTTCAAGGAGAGTTGCAATCATGCAAAGGGAGATGTGGCAAACACTCCGTAAAAACTGCCAAAGCAGGGTTTGGTTTGAGACTCACACACCTAAACATAGGAGATGGTATGTGGTATCAAAGCTCCCAGAAGAGTCCGTGGGATCAAGCCAACACAGTCAACACCTGGTAGTGAGCCACTCGATTAAGCAGCCAGCGGTGTCCTCTCATGGGCATCTACTGTCCCTGAGAGGGTGCGAGGGCACCTGGCTGACCACCGGCAGACACTCCACAGCAGCATAGGTCTCATGTAGGTCGTGCCTTAGATTTGCTGGGCCTCGGCGCTTGTCTCAGAAACCTCTGGGCATCTCAAAGAGCAGGAGGTGGCTCTGCATGAGCAGCAGAGTCAAGCCCTAGGCAGGGCTGAATCACCCTCTGGCCTCCACTGACCAGATCCTTGGGGAGTATGTTGGACGTTTTAAGACCCATAAGTTAGCATTTACAGTTGTATGCCATAACTGGAGTCGAATCCCACCTTCGAGTTCTTGTAATGTGATGAACATAAATAAGAGACCTCACTGAAGTAAGCTTCACAGTAATATAGGTTCTTTCCTCTACTTAAATACATCAAAATCTGAGGGCTCTGCTCATCAGCATTAAATTGCTATTCATAGTCCTAATGATATTGCTGGGAAATACACACAGGAGCTATGAGGCTGTGCTGCGTCTCCCCCAAATGCTACCTTCTAGGACTACTACAAATAGAGACCCACGTACAGCTCACGGCTGGGACCAGTGAGTACATGTGTACTGCAGTGACTAGATATTGCTCCTGCTGAATAGGAATTCATCTAGGGATTTAAATGCAAACAAGAACAAACTCTGTCCTGTGAGATGACTTTCACAAAGTCAGGCTTGGAAAATGACAGCAACCTGTGTGAAGCTGTTCTCTGTGACAGGGATTGTCTTTTGCACATTGGCTCCTCGGTTTCTGCTGTTGCATGCTGAAGCCCCATCTGGGAATCTGAATTCATGCAGTAGCTGGGAGAGTGGTGGAGCCAGGTGAGATCTGGTGTCTTGTTCAGCCTGGCTAGTGGTTAATTTCCCTTAGCAAAGAGGCACTCAGTCCCTGAGGAATTTCATATGGTTGCCCAAGGAAAAGACAGCTTTCATTTGGGGAGAAAGTTGTGCTTGTTCCAGTCACTGAATTCAAGCAAATGTCAATCACGGTATGTCACGTATAGAGGGGAAGTGCCTTCAGATAGAGTAGTTGCCTTAAAATGGACTGAATTAAAAAATAGTCTTTTCTCTTTGTTCTGCAAATCCTGCATCGCACTCAGGATGCAAACCTTCCATATTTATTTGTATGATGTGCAGGACGTTAACATTTGGAAATACTCTGGGTGAGCATCTGTGCAGTCCTGACCCACAGCCGTGGAAGATGAGGGGGCCTTCCAGCTGCAGCTGGACATGGTCCTGGTGTGAGCTATGCCGCTCCCTCTGTCTCTTTGGCTTGCAGCAGTACTAAACATTTTGCAGTGCCTCATGCCACGGCACTACCATGGTCCCTATGGGCTCCTTTATGGTCTCCATCCTTCTTTTGTACCATGAAGGGCTGGAGAAGAAGGAGAGATCTTAGCATGCAACTATGAAGTTCAAATTTTTTCTGTGTGATTTGACTAAAATCGCAGCGTAACCAGAACACTGTAGACCAATGGCAGAGTAACAAGTTGAAGCAATCATTCTCAAAGCTCAATGGCAGGGCATGAACTCAGATGTACCCTGTAGTCCTCAAATGGCTAACAGCAACGATGCAGGCTCACGGAGTCAGTATATTTCTCTGAAGTCTGAGAAAGGTTGAGCGTCCAGAAATGTACTGTGTTTAACCCAAACACAGCATTTTCAACATTTTCCTGAAAACTTGAAGTTTGGGGTGAACTAGTAGTGACTGACAGGAGATCATATACATTCTGTTTATACTTTTATATAACTGTTTTTGTACACTTGTATATAACTTCTCTAACTGCAGCTCTAATCAAATGAGAATACTCCACTGAAGCTTCTGAAATAAACATATATATATATATATAAAAATTGGAAAAGACAGTTTCTGGTAGATAGTTTCACAATGGAAATGCAGGCAGTGTGTTTCTGTGTACCACCTTTCCATGATCCTTCTTTCTCTTTCCCCCTTTTCTTCTCTCCTCCCCCTCACTGTCAAGGAAAGTCGTTTGAACAAGCAATAGCAGGGACTGGCAACTTGTCAGGGCTAATGAAGGAACTCCGAACAAGAAAACTTGCCCACTTTTTCCAACTCTATCAACTGGTTTAAAAAACATGTCTCTCCCTGCAAAACCTGCTTAAATGGCAAGAAACAATGTAAAAAGTAAGTAGTATACCCTATGAACAAAAAATGTCATGTAGTAAAACTGGAACTCAATTATGTTTGTGTATGCTATGTTCGGTCTCTCATTGTAGCTACATGGCATTTAGGGGATGCCACCCCACCTTGTAAAAATCCTTCTGATGTCTCCCGTGCCTGTTGCCTATCTCTGTTGTTTCTGGCATTTGAATGACAGAGAGAGGGGACTGGAATCAGCTCTTCGCAGGAGGCTGGAAATACGTAGGCATTTGTGAGAGAGATTCCCATCCGTCTCGCACCAGCAACTCCCAGCAGTCTCATCCTTTTCTCCGAGAGGCAAAATTATCTGAGCAAAGCAATGGAAACTCTTGGAAACTTCAAGAGTCATGCAGAATCAGAAAAAAGAAAAAGTGTTGTCGATTTTCATATTTTCATCTTTCTGCTAGAGCAAGTCTGATAGTGAACTGAGCGAAACTACCCTTCTACACACTCTGGGGTGATAATTTTTTTCTTTGCTGGAAGGGATATGAGAACTTACCTGCATATCTAAGATCTCTGTGTGAATCAGTTTCAAAAGCAATTATGTAAATTTTGGTGTATAATGAAATATCCAAATCATCTGTATTTAAAGCAGTAAGTTTTGGGGCTCATAAAAGTAAAATAGTAATTTCTGGCTTCTTTTAACTCTGCACTATGCCACAAGTAAGCTATGAAGTAAATGTTTACTTACCACCATCAAACTGAGCCCTCAAGGGGGTGAAGAGCTGGCTTCAGGCTGTGAGTTGCATGGTCTTTCCATAAGCCCTATGATTGACTGAGGGAATAGACCTTGGAGCCAGAGCCCTGATTACACTAAAACCACTTTACGTGGATGTAGCCACAAAAAGTGGCCTCAGAATATTCGTCCTTATTGATTGAACATACTGTATTCACTAGGAAGCAAAGCAAATTAATTACAAAGAGGTACATCAGGCAAAAGTTAGTGTCCAATGAAGAGCAGCAAAAATCCCGGTAAAATAATTCCTCTATCAAAAGTATGTGTCCGAAACAGGTTCAACATCTTTTATCAATGCAGACAAGAGCAGATAAGAGCCTTCTCAGCCTTTTTCTCCCTGGTCCTGTCCAACAGGCCCTCCCCAATCCCCTCTGGGGTGCTTCTCCAGCGCTGGCGACTGCTTGTGGAGATTCGGGATCCACAGCAAGACCTGCTCTGCACGCCTGCTGCATCGCACCATGCCCGCCTCTTGTCTTACCCTCTTTGAGACAAGCCCTTCCTCCTGCCTGCGCCGTGCAGTGGTGGGGACTGTCCATAGCTGCATGATAATGATTATAAAGGACAACTCACTTGTGGGAAACTCATAATTGGTCTCTGTAAATCACCATATTAGATGTGGAATTATCTGCTTGTAGGCAATGGAGCTGCTACTTTAGCAAGCACCAAATACAAACAGGATATAATTTGCACAACATGTTGCCACTCCTCCTCAGAGTAACACAACTATTGGGAATGGGGAACAAAAATAAAGAGCTTGATCCATACCTTCATATTTAAGAAAGCCACAGCTGACACGTGGGGGATTATGCCTGGAAGAGCAGGCTGGTGTCTGCCTCGAAATCTTCAGTGACCTACTCAAAGGCTTCAGCTACCATGGGCTGCTATCTGCACTCGAGACTGACACGCATCCTTATCAGCCCTGGTCCCTTGTTTGAGAAACACTGTTTTCGATAATGCAGGCATGAATGATACACCACCCCTTTCAACTGGAGGATAAAAAAATTGTTGTCCGCCTTCAGGAACAAACACTGATCCTTATGGTACACCCAAGGAGTCAGAGAATAATACGCTGTAGAGAGGAAAGGCAAGTAACGATAGTTTGGGGACATAATGGAAATGTAGTGATTCACAGATGCAGCTTTCCTTAGAACAAACCAGAACACTGTATAGATTTCCCCATCTTTTTTAAATAGTTCTGTTGAATTTCATTATTCCCAGGGCAGTAGAAGATGTGCATTCTGAAATTCAATAGTAAATAAAATCAGGAAAATTGAGGCTATAGTTCTGTGACCTCATTGCACTTTGACATCTCATTATGCATTTCAAAACTGTGTACAGAAAAAGGTTGCGCACAAAAATGTGTACAAAAAAAAAGAAAGGGAAAAAGTAAACAAAGAAACAAATACCACAAAAGAAGTAGCATAGTGTTTTATGTAGGCTACATAAAGCATTAAGCATCATACACTGCTGCAATCATTTTCAGAATTCAGCTTTAAATGAGTCAGGAATATAATTAGGGAATGAAGTGGGAGAATTCATGGCACTTAACACATTTGATTTCTACTGGCTTGAAGCATGGACTACCTGCTGTCCTAAAATTCAGAACTCAGTCTCCAGCTGTCTGCTCAGCGGACTCCGATTTTCCTCACTGTACCTAGTGATGTGGGGTTCATAACATCAGCTGTACATTGATACAGCAGCAGCTCCGTTTCACTAGGAACATTGACCAAAAGCTGATACTAACTCCCATAAGCAGATTTAAAATATGATAGATCTGGGCTTGACTGACATTCATCATGAGGGTGGACTACTGAAAGGGTTGCCTGCTGTATTGGGTTTGTGTGGCAAGGTTTTGGTAGCGGGGGAGCTGCAGGGGTGCCTTCTGTGAGAAGACACCAGGAGCTGCCTCCATGTTGGAGAGCCGGCTCCATGACAGACCCACTGCTGGCCAAAGCTGAGCCCGTCGGCAATGTTGGTAACACCTCTGCGATAACATTTAAGAAAGGGTAAAAAATGCTGAGCAGCAGCTCTGAGGGAGAGAAGTAGGAAAAATGTGAGAGAAACAACTCTGCAGACACCAAGGTCAGAGAAGGAGGGGGAGGAGGTGCTCCAGACGCCGGAGCAGACATTCCCCTGCAGCCCGTGGTGAAGATCATGATGACGCAGGTTGTCCCTCTGCGGCCCATGGAGGTCCATGGTGGAGCAGATATCCACCCTGCAGCCCATGGAGGTCCCCACACCGGAGCAGGCAGACATGCCCTGGAGGAAGCTGCAGCCCATGGAGGGCCCATGCCAGAGAAAGCTCCTGGCAGGAACTGTGGCCCCTGGAGAGAAGCCCATGCTGGAGCAGGTTTTCTGGCAGGACCTGTGGCCCCGTGGGGGACCCACACTGGAGCAGTCCGTTCCTGAAGGAAAGGACCCATGCTGGAGCTGTTCTTGAAGAACTGTAGCCTGCGGGAAGGACCCGTGCTGAAGTAGCTCATGCAGGACTGTATCCTGTGGGAGGGACCCCATGCTGGAGCAGGGGCAGAGTGTGAGGAGGAAGGAGCGGCAGAGACAAAGTGCTATGAACTGACCTCAACCCCCATTCCCCGTCCCCCTGCACCACTCAGGGGGGAGGAAGTAGAGAAATCGGGAGTGAAGTTGAGCCTGGGAAGAAGGGAGGGGTTGGGGGAAGGTGGTTTTAGATTTAATCTTATTTCTCACTATCCTACTCTGTCATTAATTGGCAATAAATTAAATTAATCTTCCCCAAGTCAAGTCTGTTTTGCCCATGATGGTAATTGGTGACCAATCTCCCTGTCCTTATCTCGACCCACGAGCTTTTCATCATATTTTCTCCCCCTGTCCTGCTGAGGAGGGCGAGTGAGAAAACGGCTTGGTGGGCACCTGGTGGCCAGCCAAGGTCAACCCACCACACCTGTAGAGGCTTTCTCCCCTCAGTTTACCATTACCATCATCTGTGCAGGGCACAGCCTGAATGGTGTGCAAGGGAGCACAGCGCCCTACCCCTGTGTCCTCAGCCATAGCCTCGCAGAAGCCAGCCCTGCAACAGTTTCCAGAGAGTCATGAAAGGACAGAGCCACTAGCCACCGTCCTAGGCAACAGTTAAAGTTGTTAGTTAGAGGAACATGGTAGTTGTGTACAATGCTCTCATGGGTAATATCTGGAAGCTGTGTAGGGGGTGAAGTTAATGAAAATTTTGCCTCTGTAAGGTTGGGAGGATTCGGTTCCCAGTGGCTCACTTGCCATTGTAAACACAGGCAAATCTAAGGTTGGTTTGATTTCAAGATATTATCAAGCTCTTGCCTCCATTTGGCTTTATGCTTAAGTTATTTTAACAAAATAATGGTTTTGGCCAAATTTTTTTTTCAAATATTGGTGATATGAAATAGTGTTTTGTAACCTGGTTGTGCATAAGTACTATCCTCCAAAAAAAAAAAAAAAAGAAAAGATAAAGTAGTACAAAATGGTGACTCATTCCCATGCTTTTTTCATGTTTCAATGGGAATGATGCAGCAGAAAATGCTGCATGGCTTGATCAAAGGTACCAGAGCCTGATCAAAAGGGTCAGTTGAAGTATTTGTTAATGGTCACTTTACTGCATTGCAATTTGCCTGAAATCTGGACGTACTTAACTGCCACAATACTCCTCAACGTATACTGAGATCACTGGGCAGAGTAACCTGCTGTTTATTACAGACGCAGGAAAGCTGCTACATTTGAAATCTTCTTGTTCTCATGTAGCTCATTTACATTGAAATTGCCTTTCAACATCACACCATCGGTTATATTTATGTCATCCATTGACAGGCAAAATGTTATTTGGGGAAAATAGATGCCTGGCAACATAGCTGAAACAGCACCTCATGACAGAAAATTAAAATTTTTTGTATCCATGGTTGTATGAAAAATGTGTGATGTTCAAGGAGACTGTGAGAAGGACAGGGCAAAATGAAACTTGCATCAAATGTCTTTAAGTCCTGCGTGTCTACCTCCCCAGCCTTTGAAAATGTCAGATCCATGTGGAGCGTTATCTATTGTGAAGAGGAATCATTATTCCTGCTGGTAGTGGTATTTTTAAAGAGCTGGGACTAGATGCATCACCACTGCAAAGCAGGAGGTTTCCATTGACTTCAGAGAGAGTGGGAAGATAGGGAGAGGCCCCTTAGAATATTGTACAGGAAGAACTGAAAGGATTTTTCTGGCTGTGTAAACTACAGGTAAGAAGAGAGAAACTCACACCGCAAGGTTTTTGATGTAGGGCTCTGGTATTTCCTTGACATGCTTTGCCTTTTGGACTGATGATCAAATATTAACTGTAAATAATGACTGTGATGAATGCTGACTTTTCTCAATGCCGCCTCTGATACTGCGTTGTGAGTCATCATTAATAATACATAGCCGAAATAAAAAAACTTTCTCTTAATTAATTAAAAATAATAGGCAGGAGTTTTACATTGGGTCATCTCCACTAAACTTACCTCTTTCTTATATACCAGGTTGTCTTACTCATTTCACTGCAAACGCTGCATTTCCTCCACTGACATTGCCTTTGCAGATCACCTCAAGGTCTGACCTTCATCCTACCTTTCAGGTATGTTTTATGTATGTGTAAAACTGCTTTTGAACTATAGTATTTGGGGGTAAAGCTGGGTCTCACTTCTTGTACAAGGATTGCTGGTTGGCCCAAATACTATGCTCTGCTGTGATTTTTTTTTGGAGTTGCTCGGCCTTTGCACTGAGGCAGCGAAGGGAAATGCAGCAATCCCTACACTGGTAGGGTCTGTGACCTGAACACGTTGCTGTTTACGTGTCTCTGAGCAGCATGTGGGTGATAAATACGTGAAAGGATTCTCCCATTCTTTTCGATTGAGATAAAACCCCAAAGAGAATGCATTTCAAAATTATTTGGTGCTAGTGAGGACATTTCCCATACTAATGGTCAGTACTTCCAGCATATCTGGGCAGAGCTGGGGGTGCTGGTGAGATGAAGCCTATAGAGGAAGATGACGTGGGATCTGCAAAGTTGTGTGTCCTGGAGGAGCCATTCCACTCCCCACATCTGAGGTGATGTCTCCAGTGACCTTGTCCTAGAAAAAGGAAAACATGGTGAAATGCCTCTTTGCAATGTTTTGACATGTACATTTTGCTCTCTCTACTTTCTTTGAAGATGATAGGGCTGAGAAAAACAGCTAGGTATATTTTATTCACTGCAGAGAGAATCAGGGAGCTACAGCAACTAGTCAAAGGCTAAGGCAGAAGAGCAGTCGCTTCCAGCCTAGACACACTGCTTCAATGACAGCAGGAATATCCTATGTGGTCAAAGGATTTTCATTTCATCTCAAGGAAGCAAGATTGAAGCTACGCAGAAGCAGCATATATTATCATAAAATTTTGCTAATGTTTGCACTGCTTCAGAAATAAAGAATAACATAGGTTTTTAATTGGTATCTCTCCAGTATATCAATAATGTCCTCATTTCTTAGGTATTTTGAAAATGAGCTGTTTCCTTATACCACACAGATTCTTCCTAAAACCAGGAGAGGGAGCCCTGCAGCCAAAGGCTACCATCAATTGCCTTCTCTACACCCAGAAGAAGTAATGCTTCGCTTTAATTGTGCTTAAGAAGAACATATATCGGTTCTGCTTCCCCATGATAAGATTTGATGTGTGCCGTCACTCAGCAGATTTGTGACTACTGGGTAAGGAAACGGGCTGATGGGCTTCTGTCCTCAGAAGAGGGCCAGCAACTGGAAGAGCGAAGGTAGCAAACAGTCTGTTCACTTTTATACAGGTGGCTTCCAACGGTGCTAATAAATGCTCTGGGTAACGTTAATGGGGCTGAGATGAAGCTATCTGCTGGGTGAGAGAGTGGAGTAGAGCAATCCCCCAGTGCCAGGGCAGCGGGGAGCCCTGGGCTCACCGCCCCCAGCCCCTGCCCCTCCGAGGGCTCTGGCATGGGATGCTTGAGGGGGCATCACCCAGCACCCAGGGGGTGGCACAACTGGGCTCAGAGTGGCTTCCTTGTTGTCCCCCCAGGGCTTCAGGGTCTCTGAACCCCGGGCACCGGCTGTTAAGGCTCTGCTGTTCACATGTTTATGTTCGGCCACGCAGTGAGAGTTTAATCCATTAACAGGGCAAGCAGGCGGGGGGGGGGGGGGCGACGATGGGGGACCTGGCTGTGAGCATCTGGCATGGCCTAAAAGCTCTCTGTGTACTCAGTGCTCAATTTACTCAGCTTGTCAAGGTCTGCCAAAACTTGCCGCTTCCCTTTTCACGTTCCTAGTCAGTTATTAACAAGGACAGTGCTTAGCAACTTAATTCAGCAGCTTTAGCCGAGATCTTCCTGGAATATAGATGTCTAAGTCCCACTCGGTACCTACGCTGTTGGATTTCAATGTGGGTGATGCACCTCAGTAAGAGTTTGCTGCCCGAACAGTGGGACGAGCAGGGACTTTTCATGGCATATATACACACACACACACACACACACACACACACTATTTCAAGGAAAACTATTCACTTCATTGAATATATACATGCAAAAGGATATGAATCTTGCAAAGCCGCTTGCTCCGTGGACTACATATGTATAGAGAAAAATACAAAGCAAGAAAAACCGTTCAATGCAGTTATTTTGCTTTGTTTTGGCAACACAAAAAGCTGGATGCTAGCTGGCTCTCTTGCCAGTTCAGACGAGTGCAGGGCTGCCGGAGCAGCATAGAGCAGCGTTTACTGTGCCAGTAACCCTCAGCTAATTCTGCGGGGGTGATTTGGGGGCAAAGGAGGCAAAGGACAGCCCCAGTGTCAGACTCCAAACCAACTGGGAAGATTTCAGCTAGGGATTTCTTCTGTTTGAGTAAGGTCTTCAGATTCACAGCAGTTTAGAAGTACACTTCCAAGATTATACTGCTACTGGTGTTCAGTTAGTTGGTTCCTCAGTCATACTAATACACTGTATGGCAGCTTCCATTGTGGTACGAATAGAAAACAGTGAAAAGTAAATTTAAAAAGTTTGAATTGTGATGCTTGCAAGACCCACAACTGAGGCCTCTTGAGCCTGATGGCAATGAGCATGTTTTGAAGCTTTTCTAACACAGTAAGAAGTGCTCACCACTGTCCTAACTGCACTAGGGTTTCCAGCTCCTGCAATGCTCATCAGCACGGCACAGAACTAGGATGTGTGGTGCAGAGACTCTTCCTGAAAACACTCTTTTAAAATACAATGAAATGTTACATTCTGTCTGCTGGTGCCCACGCTGGGTATGGAAAGCATCAGGCGGGACCGAGTGGCCGCACTTCTCCACACGCTGCTTCCCCCTTCTGCAGCCAGTGAAGAAACATGGCAGAGGGAAAAGAACAAGGATGTTGTTCATCCACCATTATTAATTAATATAGCAATTTCTTGCCTCTATCTCAGTGAAAATTGTTTTAGAAATGAGTTGTTGCCAGTTGTGCACAGAAACAGACTTGATTTAATTGTTTGGGTTTGATGATTTTACTTAACTTTACAGCCTGTAAAGGGCACTTCCCCTGCAGACTCGCTGTCAAAAGCACCCTAAATATTTGAAGTGATGCTTCAAATGAATTTGGGAGTGGAGAATTGCTTCAAAGAATAATGCTTAAAAGCGATGGGCACAACAGCCTTCACATACCAACCTGTACCGTCTGGCTGTAGAATAATTAACTCAATAATCGGCTCATGGCTGCGTATGCCAGACTGGCATTCAGAAATGACAAGGTGTTTGCAGGGCTCCCTAGGCGGCTGTTAGGAGCTAGGAGGAGTTTGTCCTCCTCTTTGTTTATTCTGGCTGTTACAGAGACCAGCCAGAAGGATAAAAGTACCCTCACAAATAGCCCTAACATATGCTGTTATGCATAAACTGTAAAGATTTATTGCAGATACAGGTTGGGTGGGTCTTTCAAAAAGTGTGCTTATCATACATTTAGTGGAGCTTGGGTTGCGAGCAGAAGTAATATCTTTTATTAAGTCATCTGACGCAGCTGGATAAAAAAGACGAACTTTTGGCATACAAGCCCTTTGTCACTTGGCTGTTCCTAAGTTTTGATGTGGCCTGAAGGGAAAAACAACAACTAATCTTTAAAAAATAGATACATAATGCATGAAACATATACTCTAACATATTTAAAGAACATAGCCTCATGCTCCACTGCTGGACATATTTCATGGGAGTGTTAAAAGTGAGGGGATGCTTTATCCATTGGTTCGCTGGATTTGTGTCAGATGATTTAAAGCAGCCTTGTCAACTGTGGGGTGTTTCTATTAGAAATAATTGGTCCATAAATGCAGCTTCACAGCATATGGATTTCTTTGGAGAGTGTCAGGAGAAATTCACTAAAATTGACTGTTTTGCAACTGAATAATTAAAACTTGTGCTTTGAAAAGAATGATCTTGTCATCAGCCAAGACAAATAAACCGGCATTTTAGTTAGTTGATACCATGATCAAATGCTTTTCTGTTGCTATTTATAAAGTGCCTCTAACCCTCATTTGATTGTTATCTGGGAGGATAAAAAGAAAGACCTGCCAACCCCCTTGCGATCCCCACAACTTCCAAAGAAAAATTTCCCTTTGCCTGCTTTGCTGTATTTTTGGTAAGAGCACATTAAATTTAAGTGAATGGCTTTGGGCTGAAAGTTGTGGATTTAACATATTTAGCTGCAATGAACTCTGTTCAAACAAACATATGCAGTGAATAATGCCATGCCATAAGGTGTTCTTGATTATCCCAGATTTACTGAGAACAAACCTCCCCTCCTTTTGCTAGGTGGTCCCTGGACATCAATTAACAGCTGTTTTGCTTCATCTTCAGAATGAACTGAGTGGAGCTCTTCACCACCTGTTTTTGAAAGTCTCATAAAATACCAGTCCCTGAAATGATTTTCTGTTCATGATCATATTTAAAATGGATACATTTTAGTGTATATAGGATACATTTTTGGTACTGGACTATAAATGCTGTTATTGGTTCTAACCTTGTTGGCCAAATGCCTGCATACCTCTTTCTGAATTATTAATGCCTTTATTTACATCCATTATTGAAAGTAAAACCTGAGCATGAGCATTTTCACATAGTGTTTCTGAGAGAATCATGCTAGGAAACAAAAGGCAAACTAATGCAACTAGTACATGATGCTAACGACAGAGCTCTGTGACTTTTCAGAGCACTCTGTCACTTCACACTGAAGGAAGATGCAGGCCTCCAGCTGAGTTGAAGGTGAGATCAGGTAATGTTGAACTATACAGGTGTTTTCAGCTTGGGGGCTCATCTTTATTACACTACATTAATTTTTCTGAGAGAAGGAGGAAGGCATACTCTTGCCAATATTAATTCAGCACAACAAAATCGATTATATATGGGAAGACACTGGCTGGAAGCTGAAGGAAGGAGAGTGCAAAATGGTAAGGTGAAGAATGAATGGTCACAGATGAGGCCCTGGGTTGCTTTGTGTGGTCCCATTATGGAAGCACAAGTGTATTTGTTTCATGCTGAGGGAAAGTTTATCTGGGGTTGATAGCAATGAATTATATTTATTTTAAAAAGACTTTCCTTTATTATTCCAGTCACAGCAAAGGTCAGTCTAAAGTTTCCTCTGAAACAAATTTGAGCAGAAGACATTTACAAAAAAAGGTTTTGTTAAATTTTCTTCAGCTGCTTTGCTCTTAAAAACCTGTCCCCCACACCCCACCTCATTTCTGCTGTGGCTACCTGGGCAAGCGGCTGCTGGTCCCAAGGCAGCTGAGGGGCTTGTCCTGGGGATCATTCTCTCGGCTGAGTGAAGTTGCAGCTGAGACTGGGTTAGACGAGTTGCCTGAGTAGCTCTGAGAAAAGCAATCAGTACAGAAAACCCCCTCAAAGCTCATGAGGCTGAATGCCCTTCCCAGCCCTGCCCAGCAGCTGAGAAGGAGCTGCTGCCGCTGCCTCACTGGTTTCTCCTGCCGACATGTCTGTGCCTGGGCATATTTGTGATAAAACTCTGATAGCAGGTCTTCCAGGGGTGTTATTCCTTCATCATTAAGGTTAATGACACAGCTCTCTTCCCTCCCTTTTTTGCCTCTAATTTCTAGGATACTATTTTTTATTCTGTGGGGTGGTAGGGACGGTGAGAGCGCATCAAAGATGACGGTTGGTCCCTCCATATGGCAGATGTTTCAGGCTGTTTCATCTACATGCAGACTTAAAAGCCCAAGAGCATGTGCACCCAGTGCCCTGATACTGTGCAAGGGATGGGATATTTAGCAACTCTTGCTAAAGATTTCCTGTGTACCTTGAGGAATAATGTACACTGTTTTGGAAAACTTCTGATGGTGGAAGTGTTCTTTTCTCTTTTTTTTTCCTAATTATAGAATAAAAGAACAATTTACTGTGCTCTAGATGACATGGTTCAGAACAGTGTTTTTTGGTGATAAGCAATGTGGTATACATGGTGTCATTGTTATCAGTAATTATGTTGCTATATTGGCTCTACTTATGTTGATTTCCTTCTTTCATTTGATTTCTTAACATCGCTCAGACACTGACTGCAGTATGAAGAAAAATGTGCAAGGCTGTGATATGTGCCTAGGATTGAAATTTAGGAAAGTTTTCTTTAAAAATGGAAGTAAGGAAAGAAATCTCTCTACTTCCTTTGCTTGTCATACCCTGCAATGCTAACCCTCTGAGTTTGGGAGAACACATAAATAACAAACTCGGCCAGTCATGCTTTCACAAATCTACTGGCAAATTATAAAGACACAATATTGCATGTAGAGACTAGGGTGGTTTAGTTAATTGCCTTTTATATACATTTTATTTTTCCTACTTTTTATTGAGTTCAATAGGTGTTAGATCAGAGATTTCATATTTGGAGTTATTTCCTCCAGTCCCTCTTGGATATTTCTTTGAGATCTTCTTTCTTATAGTGATATTTTTCTGTATATATTCTGTAAATATTTTTATTGTATTAAGGTAAGACCTAAAGGTCTCAGTGATGATTAGAATGGCACTGAAGAGTTTACATGCATTAATTTCAAAGCCCCAAAAGATCACTTTGTCATCCAGCAAGTGTAGGTGTTAAGGGACAACAAAATTTCCAACAGGAGCACATGCAACAGTTGGAATCATTCTGCTGTGCTCTGAAAATAAATGACATGAGCCTAATAGCTTGAGGTTGAAACAAATTAAACATGTTAGTGCCTGATAAAATATGCCAATGGTGTCCTTCACACATTAAAATCGTCTCTCATTTACATTCGAATGTCCTATTTAATCTTCTTGTGGTTGGATTCTTCTTTGTATCATATTGTGATCAGTAAGGCTACACAAAAAGAAGTATCCCTGTGGATGGCATGTGAAAATAGAAAAATAAAATTTCAAAATACAATTTTTGTTGGTTCCCACTATGCTTCTCATCTTGTGTCATAGGTTAGTGATAGACTAGACAGTGTGTAGACTAGAGATTATATGTATGCTTTTTATAGAGTAGGGATTACACATACCTATTTCAACAGTAGCCCACAAAATGATATGCAGAAAAAAAAATACATTCCATATCTTTTACCTTCTAAAAATGTACCTGAATAATGAAACTTGAAGTAATTGTCTTCCGTTTTGTGCATTTTCCTGTAACTTTTATAGAAAGTTAGTATGAAACATTTTACAGGGACAAAGTGTGAAAACCAAGCATATATTAATATTTTGGGGTTTATATATATGTAAGATAGCATAGAAAAATTTTAAAAGCATAGAAATATTTACTTTAATAGTAAAGCCCTGTCCAGTCTTACAGCCTATTTTGGAAATGACCTCTCCCAAAGAGAACGTACAGCATATTTGGATTTGCCCTGGAGTTACAATCTGACTTTCTCAAAGCTAACACTGGCAAAAGGTTGATAAGGAAACACATCAGCTTTGAGGAACCACTGGTTAGAATTTATTCCAGAGGTCAATGATAAAAGTAATTAGATTTTAAAATACTAAAAGTCTCATGCTAAGTAGAGAACAGTGAAAAAAGGTCTTGCACATATGAATTAGGATGTTGTAAATTTTACGCACCCCGTGATTAAATGCACTAAAATCCCATGTAAATATAGAGCTGGTGTTGGACTGCCAGTTTTAAGTGACCTTTCCCGAAACACTCAAAATGGCATTTAAGGTGCAGATGGTATAAATAATCCCTTCTGTTTACTAAACTTGCTTAGTTTTTTTGTAAACCTGGAGTTCATGTCCAGCCTGCAGCTGAAGCCCAGAGAGGCTCCCTGATGACTGAATAACTGTACTGAGAAGGGAAAGGAGAGGAGAGATGAAACTGTGGCATTTCGGGCTCCCTGCCAGGGACGTGGCTTGCAAGGGAAAAAGCCGATAGAAAAGGGGGAGAAACATCTGTGGTCAGAGGGATTTGTAAGGGCTGGGCAACACTGGAAATTTCCCCATCACTGGCACTCTCCACACAGGGTAAGCAGCTGGAGGGACTTTGCAAGTCACCAGGGCAGACACCCAGGATTTTCATCAGTCACAACCCGCATATTTTTCCAACTTTGACTGTTTTGACCAATTCCCTCTGATTACCTCTGAGTCTGGCTGATTAATCTGGGAGATGTTTCTCAATCAGAGACTCCGTTTCCAGCAACAAAATAACTTTCCCCATTTCCCCAACCTCAACTCCAAGTGACTTCTAGTGAAGAAGCTCAAAAAATGCACCATGCATGTCTTTTAGAGACTTTAAAAAAAGAAACCACCACCAAACCCACAACTGTACACAGCTGTCACATTTTGCCGTTCTGTTCATAAGAAAGATCAAACATATGCACGCTTGAAGACACTGTCCTATTTTTGGAGTTGTCATTCACATTGTCACAGCTGCCTGACACTGAGAAACACTGGTAAGTTGTCCTGGAGGGGGGTCGGGTGTATAATGTAGATACAGGTTCAGATAATCCATGGGGGCACTTATCTCCAGATGTCTTTGGCTGGGAAGAAAGAGCTGATCAAAGGTCAAACAGGCAGGAGCTGTCACTGGAGACTGCCAAGGAGCTGGCCTGGTGGCAGACGTCAACCTCTTTTGGAATCCGAGTTGCAGCCAGTTTGTGGTCAAGCACAAGGAAATGAGCTTTGGGACGTCTTAACACTTTCCTTGCTTTGGGGAGCCTTAGTCAGGGAAGAGACGTGACTTTTCCTTCATGCTGTAGTTGTTAACATTTAATTATCTATTCTGAATGATGAGGACTTCAGTTGAATTGTGTTTTCAATGAAACAAGTGAAATAAATGGACACACTAGGGGAGGTGCCAAGCTAACCAAATTAAGCCTGATGACTTTCATCCTTTATAAAAAGTTGTATCTGTTGCTTGCACAAAAAAAATCTGCAAATCCTTCCTTCAGCTAGCAACGGTATTGCTGAAGTGAAGCAGCGGTTCTAATTAGAAGAAAGCTATTAATTTTCTTAGAATATTCTTTTTATATTTGTATGGAGCAAATCCAGTGACACGCATAAAAAATACTAAAAAGAGAAGAATCAAACATTATAATATGTTGTAAAACCAGTCTTGCACTGTGAAGTTTAATGAAGTTTAGCTACAGATTTAAATGGAGCACGAATTAGGTCTTATGTACCCTGCTGAGAAGATGTGGATAATTTCTAATGTAATGGTTATGTTCAAATATATCTAAATTGCTTCACAAAGGAAAACAGATTGTATTTAATTAGTATCTTTGAGAACCAACTGACTTCAAACAGTGATTTATTGTTTAATTGTTATTACTCAGAAACACATTTCAGACCTAATGAGGGATTTTCGTGTTCAAAGAAATTTTAAATAATATTTTTCAAGCATAGCCTGTTATTTTTTTTCTTAAAAGCATACTTCAATCAAATTAAGAAGCTGAAAGAACTGTACATGATTTGTTAAATGCAGAATTAAATAAACATGGTATATTACTAAGCTCAAAAGACACACATACAGATCCACGTTCTGGTACAAGTGTCATCTCTCTTCTCACTAACAGAAGGGAACTTTAAAGCTGGACTAAACAGTGAGGTGTAGAGTCATGTTTTATAGGGGTTTTTTAACACTAGAAGTAGAAAAATAATAAATAAAGCCCCTAAATCAAGACTTACACATAAAAATTAAGAGTCTGAAACAGCAAAAAACTGATGGGTTCATTTTGTTTGCTTGGGTTTCTGAGACAATAGGGTACAATATGGTAATATTTGCAAATTACCCCATTCAAATACTATGATCTTCACAAGCTAGATCTGGTAATCGTTTCTGGATACTCTGAAAGCTGAGATCCTCAGGCAGTCTCTTTATTCAACAGCGGAGGCTTTATGAGGACTATATGATATTGTTGAAAGAGTAAAGATGCTACCTCCAGCAATGAGTCCTTCAAAATAATGAAAAAACCACGATAGTCATTGGGTGTGATCTGGTTTTGCCTAGTTCTATGTTTATACTTTTTTGTACTAGGAATAAAATCCTGTAACTCTCCATTGTAGCTTTTATTCTCACTTATGCTAATAGTGATTAGAAGTCCAATGCATCACAAAATTATATTTGCTTTTTTGCCACAAAAATCCAATAATCAGTGCTTGGTCTGCTCTGACACTTAGGTTAGGATTGTCAATAGTCCTCAAAGACTTTCATCGGAACTCACACATCTATCAGTCCAAGTTTACTTCGAAAATCCTGGCTGTAAAAAATACATTCTCTTCAAAATACTGATGGGCAATCCAGGAAATAAGTAAACTAGAAATTTATGTACTTCTTTTGAAGTCAAAAGAAAAAAAATATTTTTGCCACATGAAAAGATTACAGCTGCTAGAAAAAGATAGAATAATTTCAAGTTTTAGAAGAGAAATTAAGGAGAATTGAGATGGGACAAAAAATAGAAAACAGTATTTAGCAACACAGATTTGCAGGAATGTTTCCTGACAGCCTGTATTCTTGTTTTTGCTAGTAAAAGTAGAATTCCACATAAACAGTTAAACCACTTTTATTTTTAGTTACTGGTATGAACTTAGTGCTATTTAGTACTACTTCAAAGGCATTAAACTTCAAAGTTATAAATCCTTCAGCCCCCATTCTGGCACCCTTCTTCTGCACCATCTTCTGTTCACTTGTTCTGTTTTTGAAATGAAAAATAATTTAAAAGTAAAAGAAAGGTGGAAAAAAAGTCTTCAAAATATTGCTGTTCAGATGAATTTGGAGTTCTCCTGACAGCCCAAATGCAGTGTCTAAAGACAGTACTTTGTGGTTTTAAGGCAGTATTTTGTAGCTCTTTGAAGTCACTCAGTCCAATCTGATTAGTAGGATTAGTTATAAAGGGTGAAAACATAGCATGCGTGAGTACTGAGAGACCCTTATTTGCCTCGATGAGCACGTAAACTGCTCTTGCCGTATGCTGGAAACTCTTGCGTAACTTTTCCTTTGCAGATTGGGGTCCTTATACAGCAGATGGAATGGGATACAGATGCAGATACTATCAGATGCAAACACGCAACAAGAGGATAAAATAGGAACATGAAAACAGAGAGGACCATAAAATTGAGATTTCTGTCACTAAAGACGAGTGTCTTCTGGTAGTCAATACAGCTGTGAAATCCAGGACATCTGCTCTGTCTTCACCTCAGAGGAGAACTACAGACTACTAGCCCCTTACTTCCCCTACATTTTATGAGGCACTTTTGTATACGTATACATTTGTACTTTAGTACCAAAGACGAAAGCAAACTCAGAATACTGTGGCATAGGAAAAAAGCAGGACCTAGGTGTTTCCAATGCCTTAAATCCTCCTGTCCCTACGGATGTTCATCATCGGAGTATACCCTTGACATGTGGGGTTATCATACTAATACAACGTAAAGGGTGTTGCAGCAAGACAGCTATTTGGGTTCACTAGGAGTTATCTGAGCACCAGGGTGGCTGTCAGTTTCTGAGTGAATGTTAAGATCTTGGCCTTAAAATCACATAAGAATAATAATTCCACCAATTTGAATGGGATTTTGAAAAAACTCAACATAAATAGGATAGAGAGAAAATTATTGTTTGAGGTATTTTTCAGCTTAGATAATTATAATGAAAAGGAATATTTTAGTGACTTAGAGAGATTATCATTGTGCTTTGTGCTAAGGACCACAGGCCATTATTTGGGATATTTCAGCCTATTTGCAGCTTGGGATGAAAACAAAACCTGCCAGTCATTGCAACTGAGCTGTTGCCTCCTGCCACCACTGTGGCTACCAGCTTCACCAACCTCCGCTGCTACAAAGGCTTTCTGAGGAACGACAAACATTTTTACTAATATTTAGATTAATATTGAGTTCAAGATTTTGTCTAATGCTAAGGCAAATCCTGAAACTGCAGGACATTTTTTAAAAAGCTGTGCCCACAGACTTCTCTGCTTCTTTTCTGTGAGGGGCTTATGTTGGCAAAGGCCATAAAAGCTCTAGGGAGAGAGCCAGGCTGATGATAGCTTAAGGCAAAAGAGGAAAGGCTTTGAAATTCCATCCCGGATGGAAGGAAGGCAGTTCAGGTGCTGTAGGTGCTCCGCAGCCCGTCTACACAGGTTTCCCTTCTCCAGCAAATCTGGCAGAGACCAGTTTTCATAGCAAGGATAGATCCATCTGGGTTGGTGGGTACGTACCCACCCAACAGGGGAAAAACAGCTCTGGGACAGGCAGCTCTATTTCCCTAAGGGGGGTAAAGCCAGAACAGAGGGTTGAGAACATCATGCTTGAGGCCAGTCACATGTTACTGGGCAGATGCTCAGCATCTGGGAGTCAGCTGAAGGAGAGCATGAGGCCCCGGAAGGTCCTGCCCATGGCAGGGAATACAAAAAAGGTGCTGAGTTGAGCTCCATCCTCCTACTGCCAGTGGCACCATAGACATTGCTGTCTCTGGAGCTTCCCTGCTTTTATATTGTGATGACACCTCTGGGAAAGTTCAGTCTATTTTTCTCCTCGTGAGGAAATGCTCCAGCAACTCAGAATTGGAGACATAAACCATTAGATGTACAAGATAAATAAAACAAGAACAGCAGGACAAAACCAAAGACAGAATATACTCTTTCAAACTAGTCTGGTGGTTGAGAAACTCTGCTTAGAAAATCTGTGGAGACTGTAATCAAGCTGTGGCTATATATTCCTCCATGTTGAGAAATTGCTTTAGAGGAATGGGGTTTTGTCTTTAATTTTCTCAAGATATTAAGAAAGTTTTGTGCTCTTGTCCTAGTTCCTGCAACAGATTGCTACATACTTAATGCTTCCAGCATTGAAAATTGTCCAGGCATAAATAAAATAAAAGTCAGTAAGGGATATTGTAAACCATTTCTCTTTTTCTGACCCTCTCTAGGCCCTCATTTTGTGAGGCCAAAAGGTTTCTCAGTGTGCATTAGCTGAAACATATCTTGAAATCATGAAGTACCCATCTTCCTTGTGCTCATGACTTGCTATTTCTAAGAGGAGAACTTGTCTTCTAACTATAGAGGGTCTTCATAGGTATCCAGTCATAATCTCCCTCCTGAAAAAAGGAAAAAGAAATAAGGAAATGGAAGCTTTTTATTTTCAGGCTGAATGTTCTTGCATGCTTTCACAAGTGAAATAAATTTGAGTAGATGGTAATGTAAGCTTGATCCCTCCCATCCAAAAAAAATTCATGACCTGAGGGCTTTCTCAAGAGGAAAAAAAAAAGAAAAAGAGGATCATTTTTATTTTGGGTGCAGTTATGAGGACAGAAACTGCCTCTAAGTGGCTTTAGTGGAGTAGAGGAGACAGCGGAAAGTTCAGACAATTTGTCAGCAGTCCTTCCTGGCTCCTGCCAGATACCATAAGACGTAACAGGTCAGATGGCAATTTAGAGCAATCCATGTAGAAAATGCCTCCAGTAGCACCACTAATATTTGTTCTCCATTGCCTCTGATCGAACAGCAAATCTCTCAGCTACCCCTGGCTGCATGGTGCCAGGCACTGCCAAAGAAGAACCAGAAAGGCCAACTCTACTTTTGAACAAAGAGCTCGCTGATCGTTTCTGAGCTTCTCAAACAATACCGTTAGGCCAGAACTCTGGAAATTTCAGGAAAGGCTACAAGATGTGCAAAATCATCTACGGTTCATTTGCTGTTGGGACTTTACAGCCTGCTCCATATACCTTCTCCAGCTATCGAAAATTGAGGACAAAGGGAGTAAATTGTATCTGACCATTCAAGAGGAGGCTTGTTAATTGATACATCAAATCAATTAAATACTGCCTTAAAGCCCTTTAGCTGGGCCGTACTGTGGGTTTGGAGCAGCTTCCAATGAAGGACACGAAGCAAACGCTGACAACACATTCCCCACAGCAAGCACGGTGCTATACGTGGTTAGTTCTGGAGAGAAGCACAAGATGGGGGCTGGCAGCTGAAGGTTCGAGCAAATTGTTGATACGCAGAACTTGTTAAACTGTGCTCCATGAGAATGAGCACCTTTCCACTAAATATTTTCACTGTTACCTCTAGGCAGGGTGCAGCTCTGAACATCCCCGCCTGCGGGCATCATCTCCACTGGAAGGACCTTTCTTGGGGGGAGCACGCTGGGGCTGCTTGACTGATTTAGTTCAGTCTCCCCAGTTGCAAGAAAGGGTGATTGTAACTAACCTTGGACTCTAATTACTCAAAGAAAAAAAATACTTTAGGTAAGGTCCCATATATTCATAAAAGCCTTCTGTAATGATTTTTTTCTTCCGTAATATTTTGAATCAGTTGCTAAGGCAGAAACAGTCTTAGGTTTATGTGGACTACCATGAGTGCCCAGTGGTCTGGTGGAACTCCGGGGTGTATTTACCTTTGGGAGATATGTTTCACTCTGACATTCAGGGAAAGGTCAAGTGGCTGTCCTGCAAGCACAGTCCCACTGGATACAAAATTTAGAATACAAATTGCAGTTTGATTTGATCAAAGCATGGATGCGAGTGAGTCAGAGTATTGATGAGGAGAGACAGCACGTCATTTGGCTATTTGCTGCATTTATTTCTGACATTCAAAGGGTGATAGCTTATCTTCCCACAAGGACCTACTAATATGTTAAATCAATTAAAAAAGGGAAAGCGCTAACCTCATTATTTGTGTTTACTATAAATAGCTTGGCCCAGGTTAACAAACCAGTCAGTTGGATATACAGTATCAATTTCTCAAATATTAATATTTACTCACAATGGTAGGGTTTCTCTTTATAATTAGGCAAGAAAACAACCATAATGGCTGACGTATTGATATAGGTAGCAATAATTAGGAAATACTGTCTTTTAAAATTTTATGCAGCTAAGTAATTAGATTGAACGGGATTAATGGGCTGTTGATTATAAAAATCAGTGAGGCTTAAATTTTGAGTTATCTTACAGAATAACTGTGTGCAGTCAGTATTTGGTGACTTGTATAGTCACTGAAAACCTAAGCCTCTACAGCTACAGCTACTAGAGAAATAAAGGCAGTTTCTGAAGACTTCAACAAGTTGCACACAATATCAAAGGTTCAGGAAAAGCACCTCAGGCTCTACAAAAGAAATTAGTTACCTTGCTGACCACAGAAGGAGAAAGGATTGTGAATTTGACTGTCAGTACCTGCCTTTATCACCACGACCAAGAAAAAGAGGGACAATGCTCATAATTGAAACTCAGCTGAATCACAACCATGGGCGCTGCAAAGGTCATCCATCCCAGCACTGCTGTGATACCCTGAATAGATGTAAGTTACAGTCTCTAGCAAACAATGTTACCTAGTTCCCACTAATTTCTGATGGATAATTGGGCAGAATATAGGCTGTGTAATTAAGGGGAGAGAAGAATATACACTTTTAAATGCCTTCCGTTGCACAATGCTGCAAGATACAATAACTTTGCTGCTCAGTGTGACCCATCTCATAATGTTTTTAGACAAATGAATGAGTGAAAAGAAAATGTTAGCCCTTTTAGTACTACTTACTAAAAAGAAAAGGTGATACATTAACAAACTGCCTGTGTGTTGGCTTTTTAGTACTACACAGCTTTTTGGTGATTGATGGCACAGGGAGTAGGTACTTTGGGCCTATCACTGGGGGGGAACTTAGGAAAATTTCCCTGTATTAAGTAACAGCAAGAATTTATAGTGGATCAGTTAAACTGCACTATGTTCTGTATGTCATACAGAAATGAAATGGCTATATTCTATTTCCGAAGCAAAAGCCAAATTAATTCAATTTACCTTAATTCCCATTAAAAGCACAGTGTCCCAAAAGGATTTGGTTTGGTTTAATCAGCCCATTCTAAAATTTAATTCTGATCAATTTCGTTGAATGTCTTCATGTGAAGAAGCCCTTTCTTCTTAATGAGTAGCCATATAAAAATATAAAAGTATATAAAATAAATTGAAATCAGTAATTAAATCTACGTAATTAATTAAAAGCAAGATGTGTTTATCTCAAAATAATATTGGATGTAGGAATATATAGGTAGTAAAATGTTATAACAGTTCAGTGACTAACTTCCATAGAGTTTAAGCCATCCCTGTCTCAACGACTGAATGCCGAAGAACCTTGATTTACCAACAAAATCTAAAGTGCGACTGTGCCACTGAGAGTCTCGATGTGCTCGCCATGACTCTCTGGAATTAAACTGATTTTTCATTTGCTCCCTGAGGGTGATATCTGGAGAGATCAGACTCTTTGGGCCATGGTGGGAACGCTTGATCTCTGCCCATGGTCTGGAAAGGGGCAGACACGGTGACCTGTCAGAGAGGGAAAGAGAACGAGAAGCTCAGGGTGAGAAAATGGACCCCAGAATACTTCCCGACCAGTTCATTTGCAGTTGATCTGTTCAGGGGAGTTTTCTTCACGGAAGCAAGAATAATTAATTTTGTCATTTCCTCTGAGGTTTCTTTAGACATGTGCTAACGCTGCTTCATATGTCACTGTGTCTGCACCACCAAACACCTCGCCAGCTTGACCTGCCCTTTGCTTGCACGCCCTGACAGGAGGGGAAGGCATTTGGCCGTGGGGGCTGCTCTGCGGGCCGGTGAGCCAAAGGGGCTCTGCCACTCTACTGTACCTGACTGGTGAAAGTATTTGCTTTGGCCCTCTGCACGTGGTCCAGGGTCAACAACAGAAAACAGTTACTTAATATCACTTTTGCTACTGTTTTCTTGAGGGTAACTTAACGAAAGGTTCCTAAGAACTACTTTATCCAAGTTAATTCAGACGAAGTCCCTGTAGTCATTTTGCTTGGTGTTCATTTCATGACTCACAGTCTGATTGATATTTTTGCTCTATGAACTTACTCCTAAAGACAAATTACTACTGCATAACATTTTGCTCACAGAAAATAATATATCACCTGCTTTTACAAATAACTTTGTTCAGGTTGCACCCTGGTGGTTTTCTTCTTGCTGCTTAAACTTCTCCTTTGGGTGTAATATTTCCAAACTAAACAGAGTAACCTTTTCTTAGTTTTAATAGAATTTGAAAATAAAAAGAAATGGCTTATAGCTAGGAGTTCACAAGTGTTTTCCTTCTAATGCTGGGGCTGAGACCATTATAGCCGTCAACCTGCAAGATTAACAGCATCATAATGACATTATTAGTTTTCTAAAAGATCTATTTATAAAACAAATGATCTACTGAAAAAAAGGTAACTTATCTGTTATAGTTACGGATACCAACACAAAACCCTTTGATCAAAAATAACAGTTTCAACTTCAGACTTAAAAATCATTTTCATATTTTGATCAGGAAAAATTTGTATTGGGAAGAGTATTGGCATACTTGTCTTTTAACTGATTTTGGATTCTAAAAATTTCTGACCCAACTGCAGAGGTCTTGTACCACTTTCTGCTAAGGTATGGAAACCTTCCAGAGACATGTGCCATGTTTTTTAATTCTCCAAGATACGCCCGTTCTGACATGGTCTTTGGAAGTATGACCATGTCAACCAGTTTGACTTGCATTCAGTAAATGAGATGACATTTATGCCAACAAAGGAAAAGTTCAACGTTTTTTATTAAAGCAAAAGATAACAAAAAAGCGCAAGAGAATAACAAAGTTTAAGGAATTTCTGTCATCAGGGTTTTCTGAAGTCGACTTGTTTTGGACTGTTGGGGGAGCTGCAACCCACGGTGGCAGTCTGAGAACAAAGCAGGGTCAGTCCTCACCTGTGTGGCTCAGGAACATGCTTCAAGTACCTTGTCTCAGCTCAGCAAATGCTCTTTGGTTTAACAGTGAATGATCTCTACTGTTTACTTGTGTTACTGAGCTATAAGATGTAGCTCTGCAATAGAGAAGCCTGCAGATACTGAGAGAATAATTGGATTTTAATTTTTCAGAATGTTTTCCCAATCATTTTCACTTCTGTTGGGACCCATGCATTGCCAGGCCTTATGTAGCCTTGTGTTGCAGCCCTGTGTGAAGAAGGCCAGAAACTCATAGGTAATTACTCTTGCCATGGTGGAAATGCTTGAGCCTTAACTGGGCAGTGCACCACCCAACTCAGCTGAGACGGCAGAGAGATTAAAGCAAACCAAGTGAGGAAAGAGGTGAGTGAAATTCTCCCTCATGTTGATTAGGGAATCAAACTGTCAATGCTGCAACACCGTTTGGTTTCCACTCTCTTCTTGGAGCAGTATGGCTTCTCCACTGACTTTGTTTGCAAGGGTTTTCACCATAACTGCTCCTTACTTTTACCAGAGGACAGTAAGCTTGCTCCAGAAAGCCCTGCACTATTGCCATCAGTGCGTGTCCCTGGGGTGCAGCTTCGCTGGGCAGTGAGCTCCGCTCCCTGTGCCCCAGAGGCCAGGTGGCTGTGGGGGTGTCCGGCTGCCAAATGCAGCACCCTGTGTACAGCGCCTACGCTGCAGAGATGTTCATTTGCAGTCTCAGATGTGGAGCTGTTATGCTGGCAGTGACCCCAGGCAGATTCTTTTTCAGCAAAATTACACTCAGTATGATATGTATTTTTGCTTGCTGCTACGGAAATCTCCAAGTTCTTCTTTATTTGTTATTTTTTCTCCCTGTCAGAAGAATACTTCAGAGCATCACAGGCAGTAGGTTAGCAGCTATTTCTCATTGATTCTGTCCAAACTCAGAAGCAATTAGAATGTAGTAATCAAATTTATTGACCACCACACAACATAGAATTCAGCAGTCAAAAAAAGATTATGACAGTCCCTAAGTACTCTAATACTATTATTTCTTTTATAACTTCTGGATGAACTGAGCTTCAAGAACGTGTTTAAAAGTAATGAAAGTTTGATTCCTTTGGGTATCACACTGTGGCACAACTGGTCCAAATGATGGTTCCAAAAAGTTTTGTTATTTTTATTTTTAGTGTATTTTAATGCAAGTAGTTGTTGCAGAAAGCCTCAAAAGGTTTATTTGTGTATGTCTGTGAACCAAAAGAATAACACTGCATGATGTTTGGTAAGAGACTGAACCAGAGGTTAAAGTTAGTTATAAGGAGATTAATTTCATGGTTGGATTGAAAGTACTCTGACAGAAATCACGTTGTGAAAACTGGACAGGTGATACAGAAATTAAGGAGGGGATATGGAAAGTTTTATGGCTTTACTATTACTTTCAGGAACTGCTCAGAGTACAAGGCATATACTCCACTTATGCAAAACAAACCAGGGTTATTTGAATTTGAAGATAGAGATGTCTGTTTATTACAAACAACTGACCAGGTGTTTTATGAGAGACCGTTCATGTTGAGCATTGAAAGTCTTTCCTGCCACTATTTTTAATGAAGTATAGAGCAGTATAAGAAATATTCATATTTAGACACAGCAAATCTTAAGAACACTATCTGTGCTTCAGGGCTGATTGAAAGAGAATTGAGTAACATTACAAATGTCTGTTTCTAAAAATAGTCATTGATATTAGCGATATCTCTTGCAAACTACCTTCACCCTCCCTTACAAGGTCTTCAAACATTTTAACTGGTAAATGATATTATTTATTATGCTTTTGTTGCAAGGATGGTTCAATAAACAACCTGTGGAATCTCACAGAGCTGGTCATCGACAGTAACTTTTATAATGGAAAGATTTCTCATTTGTCTAAATAATCTTCCATTTCTATTTCATATGTTTTACCTCCCCCCAAAATAAGGGATGTACTAGAGTTGTGGCATTGTAGCAACGCCATATAATCGGTAACAGCTTGTACACATATTGACTTTGCAAATATTATTTAAAAGACAGTCTGGCGCCAGCACAAATAGGGTGATGATGATGGCCAAATTTACCAAGTTCTAGGTAGGGCTTCACTTTTTTTTCTCTTCTACATTACAGCCTATGCAGATTCTTCTCCTTTGGCGGCATGAATCTGCAGGTAGGATCATGGGATATTAAGATTATATATGGTTTATAAAGAGATAACCAATGATTAATAATTGTTGATAGCAAGTTGCGAATTTCAGCAGCAGGTTTTACACGCATCAGTGGAAAATGCTCAAGGTCTGTGGTGGCCAGCCCTTTGGCCAGGAAAGTATCAATATTTCTGAGTGGCAGAAAAGATCCACGTGCCCCTCTGTGGCCCCTGCACAGGGGGGCTCGCTGGCTCCAGCAGAGCAGGGCTGCCACCCTTCCCTGGGGCTCTGGGCTGCTAGGCAGTCTGGCCTGGGAGCCCTGTGCTGGTGCAGCAGGACAGAGGCTACCTGGGGGAGTTGGTTTTGCAGTATGGCTTTCTTCTGTGCTGGCTGCACTGGGGAGGGTGGCTGGGGAGAGGCGGCTGCTACCCAGCAGCGTGGGCATTTTGCTCCCGGTCCCTGTCCGTCCTGGGGGATCTCCAGCAGTGAGCAGGATGGTTGCCAGACCTGCAGAATTGCCTGTCAACAGCAGCCCAGGCTGAGACACCGTGTTTTCGTGGATCCTTTGGGATTTCCAGTGGAATCTATTGCTGCTGGTTATCCCCTAAGCAAAACATATTAATTGGTTATTACTCTTTAGACTCAATTTTAAGTACACATAAAAATAGAAACTTAAATATGACCTTTTGTTGCTATAGCATCGTCTTCCTATTTCCACGATATATAATACATTAATCAGATCAGTCTGCTATCTTATGATTAATAAAATCACCTGTCAAAATGAATGAAGAGAATATACTTTTTGCATATTACACTTGTTTTTTTAATTATCTTTTCTTCATTGATTGCATGGCTC
This sequence comes from Aptenodytes patagonicus, assembly GCF_965638725.1. Lineage (NCBI taxonomy): Eukaryota > Metazoa > Chordata > Aves > Sphenisciformes > Spheniscidae > Aptenodytes > Aptenodytes patagonicus. The sequence continues at coordinate 37,542,906 of NC_134949.1, read as the reverse complement.
AGTTAATTATAGTGTGCCTTCTAGTCCTTACTGTTAACTATACTAAGATCCTACTGTTCTTTTCCATAAAGAGGCTTCTTAGAGTGGGTAGTCAAAATAGTCTTAAGTGATATTTTCATATATAAGCAGGAGCAACAACAAAAAGCTTTTCAGAGTAGCCCCTGAAACAGTGCCATGAATAATCCAATGAAAACTGTAGCATAAAACACAGGGGTATCTGTACTGCCTTGTGAATTATTGATTTGATTGTAAAAAGAACTACTTTGCTATAAATCAGAATGAAAATGTCAGTGCTGTAAAATTTAATTTTGAAATAATCGTCTGGTTTTTCGCTGTGCCTTTGCACAGAGACTCTGGCTAGCAGAGTTCACTTTTGCAGTGGCATTGAGCTCAGTCCTGGGGATGTGAATTACAGCACGAGATCCTTATCAAAGAGCTGGATTCTTCACAGAGTGTCTAGACATGAGACCCATTAGCTGTATTTCAAAGAAAGGGAAAACATTAAGTCGCAATATCTAGCAGCTTATGGGTGATAATATTTTTATATGTGTCTAAAATTTAACTTTTGTATAAAAAATGTCCCCATTCTGACACATCCAGAAATATATTAGAGAATATGCCTAAATTTAAGCACTTGCATAGCCCCACTTAGGCACATACAATTAAGCACTTACTTACAGTCTCTTCTGAACTAGTATCTCCATTACTATTCTATTTCACTGTTTTTCTGCCCTTTTTTATGCCATCTATGGTTTCTCAAAATCTTTACCTGTTTTTTTGTCTCTTGATGGTATTTATATCCAAACATGGAGCTGACTACAAAACTACCTCTGTGGTGATTACACATACAAACAAAACTGGTTATTTCAGATTTAACTGCGGATTAATTTGGAACAACTGTGGCATAGGTGTCAGCATACAGATGGGCTTGCATGCTTAAATTCGCAAAACTAGAAGACGCAGGACAAAATATGAATCCAAATAGCCACAACACAGCAAAGTATTAAAGTATTAAAGTATTAAATATAAGAATGAATTTGATGCTTTGCTGAACCGGAATAAAAAAAGAGCTGTACTAGGTACTTGCTAGATCAATTCCTTTTATGGTGACTGTCTGGCTGAGCGACATAAAGACAGTCTGATCCTTATATTATCTTCTTGCTGACCTAGTAGTGCCACCTTCTTTTCCACATTAAGTAAGCTCCTCTTACTTAATGTTTGTTCACCATGTTTGGCTGAACAGCCCTCTCCTCTCCATTCTCCATTGAAAGGGTTGGGGATTTCTCTCCCAAGTAAAACTTCCAGACCTAGTCAAAAACAAGGTACAATCACTGTATCATTACAACTTACAGGGTGCTCTACTGCTGAAAATTATTTTGTGCTTTAATCATCTTAAGTAAACTTAATTTCTAATGAATGACAACATAAAACTCAAGGAATTATTTTCCGTAATTATCTGCATCTGTTTCCCAGATGGTGGTCATTACTAGCTCTTGCACAGCTTTTCGATTGGATGACTCCATAAACTTTTTTATGGTGAAATCTTAAGGGGTTTTTTAATCCTTAGTGTAACATCATCCCAGTAAAAATATTACAGAAAACACTTTATAAATGTTTGTTCTGCAGTCCCACAACTTGATATTGTATTATAGGTAACATAGTTTTTCCTTTAGTTTTATCATCTGCTCCTTTTCTGTTTCAAAGCTGCTTGTTAACTGTAACTGAAACAGTTTGTTCATAGCTCAAGACCACTTTTGAAAACAAATCCTACTCTCCGTACACAAATAGTCCCATTCATTACACGGATAGACCATGTTTTCAGCAAAATACCAGCATAAAGCAACTACACTGTTGAAATTACTGGAGCTGCTCTTGAGAAACGGGTCCTAAATAATTTTTGGCACTTTAGAACGTTCTATGCAAAACTGTGTACTGAGCCCATGAAATTTTTTTAATATCTGAACAGGTCACTATGCCATATCAAGGACAAATGTGCAAGATGGTGAAGAGGTCTTCTATTCTATTCTATTAGCATATTCTTAGAGCTGGCAATATCTTGAAATGTAATGATAGCTTCATTTCCTACCCAGTGGATTAATTTAATCTTTTTCTTGATTATTGTGGATATTAAAACTAAAATAAACAACAGAGAATTCCAGTGTGCCCACAGTCGGACAGACCAACACTGCAAATCCTGGATTGGGCTAGTTCTTGAATGTAACATTTTAATGAGTGATGACTATCTAATTCCCTTGGGGAAAAACTGAGTCCTTCTGATGCTGGGTGAACTAATTCTGTTGTTTTACCTGCCTACGAACCTAGATGGATGAGGAAATTAATGAAATGCAGAGCTGCTTTCTTCTAAGCCTCAACAATAATTGGCCCAAAAAATTAGTTTGCTTTGAGCTGTGGCAGAGAGGTGATGTCAATATCTGTTGATCCTGTTGTGCACAGGTAATGAAAGTCTTCACCCAGACTTCACACTTAATTATCATGCTCAACCATTGGAGTCCTTTCAGACTCAGTGGGTTTTATTCCACGGGGTAGTCTCCTCAGTAGGCAGCAGGGATGATTTTAGGCTGGCACCTGAATGGTGCCAGTCATCCCATCTGTATACATTCCCAGGGGAAAGCACAGTGGTCCTGCCGGCTGATGAAAAAGCCACCATCAGAAAAATGGGTGAGGTCTTCCCTCTCCTCGTTGACCCACTCCAAGCAGTGGGAGCTGCAGGGGCACAGCTGTAGCCCTTTCTGGAGCAGGAAGCTGGACCAGCAGGTCCTGGTGACTCCTGGACCCAGCTGCATACCCCCTCCCATGGTGTGTACCAGATGGGCCTCCTGCTCTGACCTTGCACAGATTTATCACTGCCTGACACGCCTCCCATGGGAGCACTGAAAAAAAGATTCCTTTGCTCACATGCCACACATACCACACCAAACCCGGAGAAAGGAGGTTGGTGGAGTAGGTAGGATGTCATCCCAAAAAGGTTTTATTCCCCTCAATGTTCCTTTCTGATAGTCATTTTTATGTGTTGCTTTATAATATTGGAATGATGTGAGATCATGATGGGAAAGAGCAACGTTTGTACATCATGTTAATAAAAATGTTCTGAGACAAAGCAGCTCTGACTTGTTTGTGGTGTTTCTCATATATCTTATGTATATTATTTATTCATATATAGCCTAGGCTGAGGAATTTTCTAGGTTACTTTCTTGGAATGTGAAGCAAGAATAAGAAGATCGTGACAGTGCCATTTACTTTTTTATTACCTCCTCTTAATGTAACTGCAAGAATAGTCAGAAAAATGCTTCACACCTTCTACGGAGTAACACTGTTGGACAGGGGAGGGAAGCAGGGGGATCTGCCCCTCTGCATTGGTATTGTAGGAATCATGATTTTACAAGCAATGCCAATTTATAAAGAATTGTCCTTAATTTCATTATTGCCATTGGTCATGATCGTAGCAAATGCTTCAGATGAGCACAACTATCAGCTCAAGCTTTCAGGGCTGTATTTTATGCAGTCAGAATATGATTTAAAATGAAGTAAGTGGAACATTTCTAAAATGAGAGATAGAAGAAATCTTCACTGAAAAGCAAAGGATCACACACATTTACTCACTGAAAAAAAGATAAAATTACAGAAACTTTTATCTGCTATTCTATTGCTAAAGATGATACTACCTTTGCTAGTCCCATCTTCCCAGGCATTTGTAATGCCTCAGAATACGGCGGTAAAAAAGGGTAGATGGAGCTGGATAAACCACATGGAAGACCAGAAGCTCATAAAAGAGCTAAATGTTCTCCAGACACAGCGGTGAAATTTATCTGCTTATGCCTATAACAGACAGCAGGCTCCAGGATTTTTAAAAATACCTGGGAGAAACCTTAACTGGCTTCACTTAGTACAGTGACCTAATCAGTTTGTCAAATCTGTGTTTCAAGTTAACATTAAACTTTAACTTGAAAGTATGGTTGAAGCATATAGAAACTCCTGGTGAAATAGCACAGCAGCCAGAGTATCTTCGTGCAAATGGGAGCAAAACCTCAGTCCAGGAGGCTCGGGTCAGTCTGCAATAGCTTCAGGAAAGGCCTCACCGTGCAAAGACTGTCATTTTTCTAAACACTCTTGACTGTGAATGAACTGATATTTATAAATCTTTGCTTTAAAAATCTCAGTGAAATTTCTGTAAATGCTCAGCATTGGCCCAATCTTATTCCTGCAGTTGCTGAGTTCTCCCACTGAATGAAAGCCCCACCGAGCAGCTTTGGACACCCCAGCCCCAGAAAGACAATATTGCCTTCTTTATAAGGTCCTGCACTATCTGCCAACTTCCATGATAAAAAGTTTATGACACCCTAAATCTGGGTTTCTCCTTTGAAACAGGAAGTACAGGCTAGCGGGTTAAGCTTTTCCAACAGTTACCTGCTTTAGCTTTGTTCTCCATCCCCGATTTCCAGCATGGACTTTGGCGAATCACCAGCACTGTGCATTGCGTGCACACCATGCGATGGGGTCGTGCTCACCTGAGCTGGCAAGTCCCCTGCGCTCATGCACTGCTGCGTTTAACCTGCGCTTCTTGGCTGTCTCGCTCATGTGAGCACCGAGGTACTGCTTCCACAGCTCTGGCATCTCAGCGTGGTGCTCCCAACATGTCAGATCATCTTTCTCTGTTCCAACCGAGTAGACGTGCCCTACCCTTTGGCTTGATGGGGACTTTTGTGCACTGTGTACAGAGCAGAGAGTCTCCAGGCTCATGTAGGGTGATGTTTGAATGATAGATGCGGTAACAGAGCGCTGTTCTCAAAGAATCTGGCCTGCACAATTGTTTAAAGGTAATGTCAAATGTCATTTTAACAGAATTTAATAAGCTGTTTGTGGATACACTGAATTTGTCAAAAGTACTTGCTAGCCCTGACTGGAATTGTAATGGCTGGAATATTCGCAGGGGAAGATCACATCATTAAATAAACTCTTGTGCTTGTAACCATCGCTTGTCAGAAGAAGGTATTAATGAGCATCTGTGTCATGGAATAAATTATTACAAAAAATGAAATAAACAATATTAATTTTCACTAACAATTCAGTAAGTTAATAGACTGTACTTTTGTTGCCTTGCTGGTAGGGGCATAGAGTATTATTCAGGAATAGTAAAGCAAATGAATAGTGGCTGTGCCTGTTTCTCATGCATGGGAAAGTTAGGGCAGAAAGAATATCCTTACTTGTTGTTGGAATAGCTTTTTTCCAAAACATCGTATTAGTCATTCATTCTCAAAGTATCAGACACATTAATTATATGGAGACATAGAAGGGCTTCACATTCTTTGGATTACTGGCTAACATGACTTAAAAAAGAACACTTTACTCGTGTTCTGTGGTGTAAATATTTTGATTGGTAAGTCACATTTAGATTTCAAAATTGAACTGGTTACAATTCTTGTTTCACTTCCAAAAAATCCTGAAATGCTAACTGTATGCTGGCCAATAGCAAGGAGATCAATGGGTCAGAGGACTTCCTGGGATGTTGCTGGAGGACAATCTCAGGTGGCAGGAATGAAACATGTTGTGATTAATTCTCAAACATCAAGTTTCCCTGCTGGGTACAGCCTGGTTTACCCCAGATTCGAGTGAACTACCACTACGGCTAGTGTGGATGACCGGGGGATCTGCAGTGAAATAGAAATTGAACCAGAACTCAGATCTAACAAGGATGTTATTGCTTTCAAGAAGAACAGGAGTGCTGTACAGAAAGTAGCAATTATTTGCATAAAGCTGTGATCTGGGTCTGATCTGACATTTATTCCTCATGTGGGAGGGTCTAGGGTTTTACTATGGCAAGAGTTTTCGTGGTTCAGATATATGCCCCAAAGGGGGACAGAGAGCACCCTGCCAGGTACTTTTTACTGACATAAATCTATTTAAGATGATTTCACTCTCTAAAAGAGAAATTCTGCAATCCTTAAGTAAGGCAGAAATTAAAATCCTCAATGACAGTGTTTGCTGCAGTCCATGTACTTCAGTGCACATTCTGCTTGGTCAAAAGATATTTTTTCTGCTTTAGGCAAGAATGAGTTTGTGTTTACTATACTTATAGTGGTATGCTTTTGAATGTCTGGGATCAAACACCACAAAGATAGCTTATGATGCTCTTAGTGCATAAGAACAGGGTAAGTAGTCATGTAGACAGAGCCTAAAATACCCTGAAAACAGTTTTTTTTCCCTGAATTAGGTATTGCTCAGGGGTCTTCTTACTGCACTCCACAGAAAGTCAGCAACCTACAAATCCTGGTTTATCTAGCTGCACATAACCCTGATATACTCACTTTTCTTTATTTGCCAATCATATTGGCAAGAATCGCTGTGTCAACATTTATTAATAAAATTGGCTCATGCAGAAAGCAGCTAGTCCAGTTTCCCGCCTCTTTAGGCATCTGAACCATCCAAGCTGCTATTAAAGAGGCCTTAAGCTACTTCTCATTGTTTGATTTTGTTAAATGAATAAATGAATGTGCACATTAAAAACCCTGTAAAAGCCTTGCTTTTCTTTTCTGCAATACGAGCTACACAGGCATTATCTATCCTCTGTTTTTAAATAAAGAAAAGATAGGTCTTTGAGGTAGTAATTTTCTTTGCTATTCTATTATTGATTTGAGTATTACTCTGTGATACCCAGGTTTTTATAAAATTTTCCAAGCGCATTCTCTACCTCATCTGTGCTAGTTGTCAGCTCTCCCTTATCCCTACGGGCTCACCATCCTATGAGATTTTTACTTATGTTTTCTGCCAAAGCTCTGACCTGCCCTCTTTACGTTGGCACAGTTTCCTGGGAGATCCCATTTTTTTCAACTTCCAGTATTTTCTCACAAAGTTTGGGAATTTACGTATTTTGACGCTTAATTGCAAAACTGAAGGAAGCCTATTCCTTTTCACTTTATGTTTCATTTACCAAGATGGAAAGCTTTAGTAATAATACTTTGCATTATTGCCTTACTTTCTCTTGGGTCCTTACTGTTTTCTCCTGGCTGTTTTTAAAAGTCTGTAAATACGTTAAGCAGCCTAAGAAGTTACTATGTGTAGGTTAATTCCTGTCTGAATAATGCCAGATATAGTGATGATTTATTAGATCACCTCACTCTCTTGAGGTTGCAGTCGAGTGATTTTGTAAGGTGCTGGAGAAATGGAGTATATTGATCCTGGAATATGAGTCATGTAGTTGTAGCCTGGCAAACACAGTCCCTTATGTTCAAAATCCTTCATTCTCCGACCACCATTCAGATCCTGTCCTAACAATCTGCTGGCTATTGAAGTCCACCTTTATGGCCTCATTGAAATTCTCTTCCTTTTCCCTTTCTTTTTCCAAAATTTACTATGACTCCCCCAAAAAATTAAGAAGGTTGTCCTTGTTTGTGAGCACATATAAAGGTTATTGTTAATGTTCCCTTCAGGGTGCCTTTGATACAAACACACTTGCTATCATTATCTAACAGCTCATCTTTTACAAGAAAGGACAAATGACAAAATAATGACAATTTTGCCCCTCTCCTACTGACAGTCCTCACGATCAATATAAGGGCTGTGCGTGTGTCATCTTCAGGTATTTTCCATCACTGGTCTGCAAATTGGTTTATTGTAATGGGATACTGCTGTATTTATCTTTGCTATTATTTATTACTATTATTATTTTAAAATTCTCTTTCTTTCTGACAGGGTCCCTTAGTCCTTTAGTTTTTATAGAAATAAACGTAAGTTGGCTGACTCACCACACTGGAGTTTACCAGGCTTTCTGCTTTCCTGGTACACTTCTCTCCTTTTAGCCGGCTAGGATGCTTATACGTTGGTGAATACCGGCACCTGTAAGTGTGCTGGTATTCAATTCCTTGAATAAAATGGCCTTTATCCCTTTAAAAGATAAGAGATAATCAACACGCAAGGCAGTTTTTGGTCTGTTGCAAATACTGGTATTACGCTTTGGTCCCCATTTATTGAGTGTAAAGGAATGTTTCACCCTTCCTTACTGTGTAAGGAAGTTTTTCTTGCAGTGCCAGCCTGGGTTAACTTGAGGCAACCTGTCTGAATATTCATCAGAGATTAATTTCTCAAGACCCTTGCTTAGAGCCATAACTCAAATCACCTGAATTATTAACCCAGCAGCACACGGTAATTAGAGATCTTTCAAAAATGACATGCTTATGTATCCTTAGTTAATGTAATGTTGCTCAAGACAGGGAAACAAAGGAATGAATTGTAAGGAGCAATAAAAAATAGAATAGTGTAATCATTACATTTCAATCTATTTGAGTTATGCGTACCTCTCAACCGTGTTCAACCTGAGGGTGAGGAGAGAAACGCACACCATTCTGTGCCCTTCCCTTCAGACATCTTGGTTCACACAAATTTGACTCTTTTGGAGCTGGTTTTGGAATTTCTGAAGTACTCTGTGAAACTCAGCAAAATCCCAGACTTGCCTGTTACTACTGAGACAATGTGACATTGAAACATTCTTCTTTGTATGAAGGTTCATTATCTAAATGTAAATGTGGCCATGAAAATTTTGGTGTTCGGTGGTAAAGTCCTAGGTACAGAGCTAACACTGAAGAGACTTTCTATCAGAAGGATGCTAGAGCATTTAACTTAACGTTCTCCATCCTCCAAATGATGCAGGAAGAAATACGGATGTGAGTTAGCTGCTGAAGAGAGACTTAAAGCAGGTCACGTTACTGGAGGTTAAGAGGTAGCTTATAAAATGTACTTATTTACAACATCCCTGAGAATTGCCTGAAATGCTAGGGGTCATGGCTAGACATAGATCAGCTCTATTCAACAGACTAGCCTGGCCTGGATCTTTCTTTGTTTATTGCTTACATCATTGTCGGGCAAGGTGTCCAAAGAGATCAGGCTCTGTATCGTATGCTCGGTATGCAGATGGTTGGTTTAGCAGCCACACAGCAGGAAGCCTAGCTTCCCAGTGATGCGTGTGTTGCATTCGGGTTCTCCAATGTGTTTAGCAAATGAGTCCCAAAGTGTATTCCCCTGCATTTGGTCAGTCATAGCATCTCCCTCCTTGATGGATTGTTTCTCATAGGGTCTCAGCTATTTGTCGTGCAGACTGCTTTAAATGCCTAGCTACCTATTTACAGGAAATGAAGAGGAAGGTAGTATCTTTGAGGTCTCTATTCCCCTGCCAAATTTGCCATAATTGGCCCATAGGTTAATGTGGGAGATAAACAGGTAGCATGATCCTCCACTCCTCATTTCCTTAGCAATCAGTGCTAAAGAAAGCAGCTGCACCAAGGAACATGCCACCTCATCTAGTCAAGACAAATCATATTAGTTTTCTCAGAAGTGGAATCTGAGGCATCTTTTCTTCTTTTTCCCCTCAAACTCCTTCTGTCTAAGAGCAACCCTGGCTGCCAACTCTGCAGGGAGTCTGAGTGATCAGTGCTCCCTGGGCTGGCTGCACGTCCAGCGATGCCTGTTTGCCAGGTCCCATGGAGGGGACCTCCTCGGCATGTTGATCTATGAGCCCACTTGAGGTGCGTGTCCACGCTGGATTGGAAATTGGCATAGAGTGAGCTGTCCTCTCCTGGATCCTCCAAAAAGAATTGAGATCTCCTGTGCGGAAATAGTTCTAAGACCTGAACCCACACACAAGGCACTTTGAAATAGTACAGGGGCTTGTGTTTATGCTCACTTTAGGTCTGAGCCACCAGAGTATCCCAGGCAAAGCAACAGAAGTAGACTTCTCTAGGGTTCAGAGGCCTCTAGAGTTTCACAGCATGCATAGTGATTGCACTGAGATCCGTGGGTGCTTTTTAGTTTTAGTCACAATTCATTGCATATTTTTTATGCGCATTCACATTATTTATATGCATATGCATTATTTCATGCATTATTTATAGGTAATAATATGGATATTGCATATTATTTATTTATATATCTCTTGTATTCATTGTTATGAGGTATTCATACCGTGGTTACTACAGAGTTTGATGGAAATCCAGAATAGCACTGTCTGTATCATTTTTAATTGGGCATCTGAAAGAAGAGTCTTCAGACTCTAATTAAGAAAATGGAAGCTCAGTGTGTCTTATTAGTAATTCCACAACAGACTTCACTAACCTGACAGTCCATGCCCATGTCTCATCTTTAGCTTTATTAACATTACTGATATATTGATATATTACATATATTACATATATGCTTCTTTCAGACACTTCCTTCTTCCATTTTAACCACGGGGTAGCAAGATGAGGTGTAAAATATCTTTTCAAGAATTAAAGCAACTACAGCTGTTTGCCCTATATACCTTACCGTCAAGGTAACACTTTTGGATCAACTGTAAGTGTCCCCTTATGGTATAAAAGATCAAGATTTCTGATTTGATGTGTGTCAAGATATGTCTGAGGGACCAGAGGAGAAGGTGATTGTTATATGACAAAGTTTTTACTAGCTTTCAATTTCATTGAAACCAGCCTAATCATTTAATTTAAGAAAACAGCGGAAGATTAAGAACAGCTGTAGACCCATACAGCTAGGACAGATTTAGGGTGGGCATTCCAGAATTGTAAGGCAGTATGAAAGGAACTGCATATCTTTTGAGCTGGAGGTGAAGACACTAATATAGAAAATATGGTTTGTAAAAGAAGGCAAGTTCACTGCCATACACATATGCTGCTACATGACAAGCCTTCAAAGCAAGGGCTCTGAAGCTGATGTGCAGAGCACTGAGGAGCTAGTAGAGGTCCGAAAAGAAGGGTGGGAGGGTGAGTTTGGTGCTGTGTGAAAAAAAGAAAAAGAAAAAGAATGCTTAGCATGAACCTCTGGAAAATATATCACTTTAGCAGGATTATAATAGCTAAATAAACAAGCCTTCAGCATAATCACAAGACCTGAACTCATTTCAGAAGTGATTTTATGATAATATAAACAGGCTTCTGATGATGCACGAGCTAGCTTAGACAGTGTAGTCCATCACTGCAAGTTCACATTTGTTAATATTTGAATTATTTCTTTTAACCTGACCATATAATCAGGTAGTGATCAGCTATGGATTTATCTTAATAATCCCAAGAAAGCTATGCATGTTCTTAGCTGGCTATAGAGCTTACGAACGACTATATATCGCATCCATTTTGTGCTGCAGTGTGACAAGGGATGGCCTCAGTAGTAGCTGTAGGTACTCTCTGACTAGGAAAGCCCAAGCTTCTGAAACAGCCTCCCTTCAGGTCTGCGCGACGCTTACACCAGGGTACACGTGGTGTGGAGTGGAGACCGGAGGCTCTAATTAGATGCAGTACTGATGCAGAAAGATACTCAACCTGGTATGCCCTATTTTTCCCATTTTGAAAGCTGTTGTTTGAATGGGAAATTGCAGCCTTGTATTTGCATAGTGGAAATGGCTTTTCCATAAAAGCAAAAAGCAAACAAGGATCTCTCAGGGATGGCTGCCTGTCTTCACAGCAGAGCTATGAGTAGGTGACAGAAGAAAAAAGCAGTGAATGAAAAGACCCAGTCAGCTGGCAGAGCCTCTCATTGATCAGAAATAGCAGGATGAGAACAAGGATGTTTGTCCAAGGACTGTTGTAGGAATGTTTTTCAGAGTTCAGAAGAGCTCTTGCTCCTCTGAAATGAGCTAATGGAAATACCTCTTGGGATTATTTATTTTGTGCAGACATTGCCATAAGAATTGCTTGTCTTTTTCCATGTAGCATCTCTCTGCCCTTCACAGTTTGGCAAAGCACTTAGTGACCAGAGACATGGAGGCAAGTCAGGAGAGAGGGAACTTAAGAACATAATTGCACAAGCTTCACATTTAAAAGGACTCAGTGAATTTTATGCTGTAAAATGCTGGAGAACGAAGACTGATTAATTCAATAACTATAGCCCAGAATTGACCAAATCTGCTGCTACAGCTGCAGAATAAGCAATGCAGCATATGCATTGCAGAACTCCATCATTCTAACATGTCCAGCTCAATGCACAACCCTCTTTCTGAAGGATTTTCTTTGTCAGACCTTTTGTCAGAGAAAGGAACAGCCAAGATCAGCTGGGAATATCTAGTGCTTGTGCAGATGGAAATAGCAACTGGGAGATAATTTAGCTGGTAAAGAACTGTCCTGTTGCTCAGAAGTTAGGATTTTTTCTTTTCTTCTTTGGGAGAAGCAACAGTTTCTTTCTCAGAAATTGCAAGAACAAGGACACAGGAGAAGGATATCCTGGAATCTCAAAAATGCCGGTTCCTATGTCTCAGCCACAAGCTTTTAATTTAAATTAATTGGCAGGTTTGGGATATGGGCAGAGATTTTCCCTGAGGTTAGGCAAGTAGGTATCATTGTATGTTTCTGTCTTGTAAAACTCATTCTGTAACTGGAGGTCTGGCTTGTTCCCCAGTATCATCTGGGAATATTTTGCTTGTCAAAACAACCAAAAATGCATTTTAATAGGCCAAGAACCTCCCTCTCCCTATAACCTCGTTCTCCTTTCATTTGCTCCCACTTGAGAGTTTGTGAAATGGTCTTGCAAGAAAAAAATCTTTTATTTCAGTTTAACAGTTTTTAAGACTATCTCTAATGTGGCAACCATGATTACATCCAAACATCAAACATCCTGCAGTGCTCTAGGGGGTGAGGGGAAAAGAAAAATGAATCGGACAGAAAAGAAGTGATGTTTCATACAGCTCAAGTTAAGACAGTCATCTAATAGATCACAACCTCTACTCTAAGCACTTAAATGTTAATCAAGGGAGTAATGTTTCCATGTTTCTGGAGTCAGAAGGCTTTGGGAAATATCCGTGTTTATAGTGATTTCTGTTCACAAAAATTATTTCTTAGAATATTTTGCTGACCCTCCTGACATGAACTTGAAACCATGTTCAAGTGTTCAAGGATCTAGCTCTAGAAAAACCAGGTGCTGGAAAGAACTGATTTATAACAGAACTTTGTTGAAATTGTTAATGATGGGCTACATCAAATCAGTTAAAATGAGTTTAAAATTATTATGAAGGTTACATGAAAGTGATACATAACTAGTATAACTGTTATAAACTTAAAAGAGTTGTGTATTGTGATTTCCAGATTTTTTTTAAAGTGTAGGTGAAGAAACACCAGATGTTCAGAATTAAACTCATCCAAACTTCAGATGACAAGTTGCAAGGAAGAAAAAGTTTTTCTGTATGGGTAGGCTGGGACCTGAGCACAGACAGCTGAGCACGGAGAGGAGTTCAATATCAAGGCAGAGCCCTTCTGTCAAAATTTAATTACTAATGAGGAAAAATATATAACACAGATACAGCAAGGAGACGTATTTAATTTATCTTCCTACTCTGAGTGGACTAGAACTAACCTTTAGCTTAATTTTCAATACTTGATCCAGTGTGATCTTTTGTGATCATTTCTAGATGTTGAGGTGAAAAGTTCACTGCTTTTACTGCCTGTCATCCATGATCATTTTTCTCAAGTCATCTTTCTTTCACATTTTTTGCGCCCAAATTACACTAAAAATTCTAACTTATAAAGCAAGATTGTTATATATCCCCTAGCAGGATTTAGGAATAAGGTTTAATGCTTTTTAAAGTGTATTAACATCACTAAAACCCCTCTAGCATTCTTTGTCTACATTTCCACTTTGATGTCTAGGTAAGAAGCAGTCTTTTATATCTGTGAAGCACTCGGTGTACTGAAGCCGTGGGGTATGGCTGGAGTCTCCTGCAGAACTCCAAAGAGCCTGCAGTACAGGTCCTGATGCTGGCTGTAGGCATCCCTCTCTTTAATTTCCCCTTTGGTGTTCAGTTTTCATGGTTTTCTCCTTTTGTATTGAACTACGGGTTTCTGGAAATACTTTCTTTCACATATAAATACACGGATCCTGAACTGACTGTTCCTGCCTGTCCAAAGTTTAGGAATTAATACAAAGCCTTCTACTGGCTTCCAAAACTTGACTCAGTGGGATGGACATCATTTGATCATTTTCCTCACAGGGGGTTTGTTCTTTTGATATTGCTATAAAACCTCCAAAATTGGCACAGTGGAGCTGTCACCAAGGCTTTAACAAGCCTTCTTCTCTGGGGAGCGAGTCTCACTCCCTGCCATGAGAGGAGTGTCTCCTATCTGCGTTGCCCAAGCCTGTCCCTTGCCTGCATCAGAGAAAAACCTGTGTTAGCTGTTCTGCCCAGGAAACGTTACCAACTTCTCAAACCTGTTGCTGAGCGTCTGTGCTAGGACCACGTGTGCTGCCACAGGGTTGGTGCCATAAGGTTGATATATCTCACCACCTTGTAGGCACTGATTTTCCATGACATGGAGGAGACTGATGGCCGCCAAGTGATGGACCAGTGTGTCTGACTCTGTTCCCAAGGGACAGCCCTGGCCACCATTTATGGCCACCTCCCCATCAACAAATGAGCATTTTGGGCCCAGGTAGCACTACACATCTGAATGAACAACAGAGGGGTCAGTACTTGTGGATGTAAAGGCTCTGAAGTGCTCTGCTGGGAAGTATTCCTGCTATCCTACAGCAGCATTGCCCCTCCTGGGGCCTGTGCCAGGGGAGAGGAGGTTAGCCTTCCTCTCTGGGGCCTCATCACCTTGATCCCACAGAAGACTTGCTGTGATGAAGGCCTCAGAGGCCACCAGCTGCACCTACTGTGGGAGGGAGGTCTGCATTTGACAACACTGCTGGGACTGTATGGCTGGTTTTGCCTGCTGTGGGTTGCTGATTGAGGGTGGCTGTCTGCAGGCAAGACCGAACCACCTCCAGGAGTAGTGTTCATACTACATGATAGCAAAGAGTAGGTGTGATGTGCCCAGAGGCACATCATGGGGCACAGAGCATATGAATGGGCAGGGCCCCTCAGGATCATTTTGGAGGCCTGCATATTTGGTGGAAGAAGCCAAACTGTTGTTATCTTGAGCATGTTGTTTATAGAGAACAGTTCCCAAAAGACCCCTAAATCTGTCATCTCTGACACAGCTAATTGGTTTGCTGTGAAAGGACCCAGGAGCAACAATTTGTCCTCACATACGAAGTTCGCTCTCTGGTGCTGACACATCTTGTGGTATCACATCCTCATATGGATTTCATCTTTTCTTCCAGCTGATAAATCTCAGGTTGCAGCCATTACTCCCTCAGGATGTCTGAGCAGGTCCAACATTTCTGGTATGCTCTTCTAAATTATTGTGGAGATGAAAGATTGGGAAAACCAACTAAAATAAACACTGTGTCATTTCCTGGCAGGTGAGAATGCTGCTTTGCTAGACCAAATGCCACTCATGTTTGTTTGGCTAATAAATGCTTGTTTCAGTACGTGAGACAAAACTTCCTCTTGAACGTCCTAAGATTAACAAAGCATGCCTCATTCAGTGTCAAGTC
Organism: Aptenodytes patagonicus; assembly: GCF_965638725.1. NCBI lineage: Eukaryota > Metazoa > Chordata > Aves > Sphenisciformes > Spheniscidae > Aptenodytes > Aptenodytes patagonicus. Next base: position 37,527,540 of record NC_134949.1, on the reverse strand, counting down.
TCTCTGTCTTTTTTTTTATCATTTATTAGCAATCTACATGTTAACAAACATCAAACAAATTTAAGACTAGGCCTCAAAGAGAAGTCGATTACCAAATCAACCCTTCTGGATGTAATTTGATTAACTGCCAAAATCCCTCCCATACTTCTCTTCTGAGGATTCTGTAACAGACACTAAGTTAATGATGGAAAATTGTAAACTTAATTAACAAGAGAAATTTTATTTTTGCCATTTCCCAATTTAATAGGGGCTCTTATCAACAGGAGACACATAAGAAGCTCAGATGTATAATCTCAATCAGCTTTTATTTCTGTATTATGGACAATATATGTGAAAAAAACCTCTGGGATCCTACATCTGCTCTAATCTTTATGGTATTGCCTCGTCAAAGAGACAGTGCTGTCTAGAACACATCCCAAGTGACTAAAAGCAGTTTGAAGATGATCAGTGTCATAGGATCAGATATTCTTACTGTGTAGGAAAGATGTTAGAGTCATTACACAACTTGGAAGAAGATGGTATTAGGTGGACCCCAGAGTCCCTTAGGAACTTCTTGCTCAAGGGACTGCCCTCACACTGCTGTCTCTCCTCTGCCACTCCATCTGGTTAGTCAGCACACAGCTCCTAAAACATCCTCCATCTTCACAAAGAGAAGTGAGCTCTGCTATGAATAGATGGGAGACAGGGTGACTTTATGTATACAATTGGATCAGTCTGATCTGACTTCCTCTGTCTCTGACGGCTATTTAGGATCATGCTTTCTGGAGAAAATAGTTATAGGACTCTGGACATAAATGCAACATAGGGAGCTTAAAACAAAGTGGATTAAGGAGAATGACAGATCATAGGATCAGCAAAGCCATTCTGCTCCCTGCTCAGGTGGGCCAAGAGATGGCCTCAACAGTGGTTTGCAACTCCTTCCTGACTCCTCTTCAGCTGTCCCAGACTGGGATGTGGTGATTTTGGAAAGGTGATCTGGCAGTATGGCAGCCCTAGATCATGGGGAGACAGGCAGGGCAAAGGTATGATTGTACAAGTCAGCCATCCAGGGCAGCTCAACATACTCATGGTAACTATGCCAAGATACACTTGATTGGTGCATTGCATCCCCAGCCCACACACAGGACACTTAAATTTTTGAAATGTGCTCGTGCACAGTGATTGGGGAATGGCCTGGATCCACTGCCTGGAATGGGGTCTTCCTGTAGAGAGGATCCAGGAGGAACCTTCTGTTTCTGGGCCATGTCCTCTACATCCCAATAAAGCATCTGTCTCTTTGGAGCATCATACATCCCTACAGTGTCCTTTGGACAGGGTTGCTGTTGCTAACCCTGAAATCCACACAAATAACAGGAGGGCTGCTTTGCACCCCTCAGAGCAGTGTTTTCACAGCGTGGCACGCAGCGTGCTCCTCATGGTTTGAGTGTGTGTGAGGGATGTTGGTATGGGAGGCTGCAGCACTTGCTGGGATTGCCAAGGGTAGAGTTGATACTTTGTTAATAATAAAGTCTTTAAGGGGCATTGTTCTCCTCCTAATGCCCTTGCAGCCATTTGCTGTTCCCTGGCTAAGGAATGTCCCTGACTGCCCTGGAACCCCTGACGTCTCCCTCTTTTCTTGCAAGGAGAAGCCTGCGAGGCCATGTTTCTCCCTGGGCTGCCCACAACAGTGGGCCAGGATGTGCTCCCCCATGTGTGGGGCCCCCAGGCAGGCAGCTGCCCCACAGTGCCTCGTGCTTGCCAGGCCGCCTGCTGCCCCTGGCCTGCTGAGCTTCTCCACGTGAGCAGCCTGCCTTGTGCCACCGCCGCCACTCGAGTGGCATGGTTTCCTCCTGTCACCACAGCTCCAGCCTGGCTTTCCCACCATTCATCTCTGCCTCACAGCAGTCTTCCCACCACTGTGCCTTGCTGCCTGCCTACAGCAACATCTCCAAACCTGCTGACCCTCCCCAGCCTCCTTAATTCAACGGCCACATGCACATCAGTTATTTGTAGCACATACGTGCTTTCCTGAGGAACAAATACATTTGCTATTCAGGCAAAGAGATGGGGAAATGGGTTTATCTCCAAAACAATCTATCTGGGGGCTCCTCAGCCATGCCTAGAGGAGAGACATAGGGCAGAGGCAAGGCAGGAGGGGCAGAAGCCCCCCAAAAGGTGGGAGGGTGGGTGGGGTCTGCTGGCAGGGGCAGGAGAATAAAAGGGGCTGATGAAGAGGCAGGGAGGTGAAGAGGGGCCAGGGAGAAGGAGGGCCACGTGTGGGGTTGCTGCAGGCAAGCTGTCCCTGGCTGCCCCTGGTCCATCCATCCGCAGTGGTGATGGGGACCATGAGCAAAGCTGCCAGTGAGGCCCCTCTGTGGGCTGGACTGAAAGTGTCTGGCCACATCAAGGTGGTGGTGGGTGCTTCATTTTGGTAAGCCATATGGCTCTGTGAATGCGGACATGTGCTGATGCTTTCTGGGGTGGCAAGAGAGATGCCCCACTTCTGGCATGCAGACACCAGTGCCTCCTTCCTTCCCTGCCTGGTGTTGCCCTCTTGGAGCTGCCACGCTCCTCTCCACGGCCATGAGGGCATTTCTGCATGCTGCTGAGGGTACATCTGACATGGCCTGGGGTGGGGTGGTAACAGGGGTTTTGTGCTCCAAAGCACAGCCTGTTGCTGTTTTACTCAGCAGTGTGGAAGTGTTCATGCACGCACCACACCAGTTTAGAGGAAATGCCCATACAGGATGTAGCTGGTTGTTTAGAGATGGCAGAGGTGTTCAGTGCTTGCCCTGTGGGAGGTCAGAGATGCTCTGGCTGGCTTCCAGACATTGATTTGGATATTGCCTACCTCCCAGAAAGCTCTTTTGTAGTATAAACTGTGCAAGGTTTAGTCTGAGACCTCTAGACCATGGGGAAGCGGATAAAGCACTCTTAGCTACCAGCAGATGATGGGCGTGAGGACATGGGATGAGAGGCCAGCAGCCTGACTGGCACAGGGCAGCTGGGGAGCTCCCAAGTTGAGCCAGGACCCTGCTCCTCAGGAGAGTGAGCATGCCAAGCATTTCGTTTTGCTTCTGCAGAAAGCTGGCTGCAGCCCTGGACTCCCTAGCAAGGTGAGTTGTCTGCTTTTAGATGGTATTCCTTGAGGAGACCTCTTCCCAAGCTGAAGGGAGTAGAGCTGGCAAATCAAGGAAAGAGGTTGAGGCAGATTTTCCAGGGACCTGTCCTGCTCTTTCCTAAGCGTGTTGCTGGGGCAAACGCTTGTCTCAGAGCTGCGCAGGGGAAATGCTCCTACTTGAAAATCGATTCCTGGACCTTGATGGCGCCCCGTTAAGCTGTATGGGAGACCAGGGAATAGAGACATCGTGGTTTGTGTTTTGGGACCAACTAATGAATAATGTCACTACTGTTCCTGTGCTGCTGCTGTTTCCCCTAATGGCATACTGATTTAATAATGTTAATGGCCTTCTACCTAAAATAGGATTCACTGGGATTAAAGTCAGTTTCTGCTCAGGATGTATAGGCTATGTTTTGGCCACTATACAAGAATATATTGTGGTTGCCCTCAACTATGTTCTTAAAAGGGGTGTTCAGACTTTGCCTCTACAGATGAATTGCATCCTCTCAGAATAATATAGAAAAGGGTACAGTTAAACCAATGTGTTTTGAAAGTTAATGGCGTAAAAATAGAAGGTCACAGTTCCTTCAAAGTATTTTACAATTTTGGCTGTACTTATGAAACATCCATGCAGTGTAAAAGGAGCAAAAGATATTCCTATGCCTCGATCATAGGCCAAGGAGACACAAATTTATTTCCCTAATTTTTTTAACTTGCTGCTTGCAACAATTAGTCTGGTAATATAAGGTTTCTCCATCAACTTGCAAAGCACATTAATAATGTATTTCAATCACAAGTTATGCACTCAAAATATGTTTATAAATTAGTTTTGCATCAAAGTGTCAAGCTCCCTGCAATTATGTACAGAAAGCTACTAAATCCAAAATCCCAGTAGTGCTGGGATTCATCTCAGTAGAAATGACTTTACTGGAGGACTCTACTGAGGCACAGCATAAAATTCAATACACAAAGTTCAAAACAATTTAAAATTCAATTCTGTGTGAACTGAAACATTGTATGTTAAAATACTTTACTCCCCTTCCCTCAATATGTATGCTTAGTACCTTCACAATTTTATGCTGGCTGAATTGATGTTTGCTGATGGAAAAAATCACATTTGTTCAATTACACTTTGGGAACTATCTCTGGTTTTTGGAGTAAGGCAAATGGTTCAACTTGACCCTTTTTGTTGTTTGCTTTCTGTTTTTCCCTAGAACCTTCACTTGACACTGCTGTGAAGTGGGTATCTAGTAGCATTTTTATTGTCAATGATGTCAGCTGGCAGGCTCCTACTCCTGTATTTTGCTGGCCTAACATTTCCTCTGCAAAGCTACAACCAGCTATAGACTCTGTTTGTGGACAATGAGATGTGCTGCACTTTCATTTTGCTGTACTAGCTTGTCTGTCCTGCAGGCCTGCCTGGCAGAAGGTCTCTGTAGGACGCTCTAGCCAAGCTCTCCAACACAAATACCCTCCTCCAGGGTTGGGACACTCAGCTGCTGTGTGCTGGAGATCGAAGGGCCGAGGGGCTGTTGGGGATGAGGTGACCCGTGGGTGAGGTGAATACTGGTTGGCCCAAGGACTTTGTGTTGATGATGGTCACTATTCTTACAGGTCCCTCCATGGGGAAGTTTTGGATGTGGACGGGAGAACTGATGCCATCATATGTACAAGGGATAACTCACAGTGGGTCCAAATCTTCCATATGGAGATGTGCATTTTAGGAACTTTTCTGAAGCTACTGTGGTGAATGAGTCCATTCTTGTTACCAAAAGAATAGCCACTGTTTTATGGAAACTTGCAAACTAAAGCTGCTACAACTATAGCAACAAATTAATCTTAAACTAGAGAAAGCTGCAATGACTGCAACTGTAGGATAACTGTAGAGAAATATTTTATGGTGGCTCTACTGGCAGTTAAAGAATTGCTGTACTTCAGCACACTGTAAAGGCAAGTAGTAAACAATGTAAAGATTTCTTAGTCTTACATTTATAAGTTTTTAGTTCAACTGTAATATGCTATGTAATTTTTTCAACAAAAATGGTTAGGTGAATCATTTGTTATTGCAAATGAATGAAAAAACTCAGCCTTGTTATGTATGGTCCTTCACGTAGCCATGAACTGTTAAATTATACAGACAAGACTGCTTAGTATAACCATCACAATGTAGAAGCCTTTTGCAGACAGCATTTCTACGTTAAAAGTTATGATTATAGCTCCTTTAGTTGAAAAGCCTGGAAGTACTGGACCAGATTATGCAAATTTTACTTAAGAAATGTAGCCATTAACCATAGAAATGTGTAGGTATCGAGAAGAGTGGATTTTTGAATGGGAAGTCTAATGGAGTGAAAAAATGAAGAAATCAATTTTTTCTAAGAGGTTTTTGGATGGGATTAGTCCACAGGAGATGCTATCAGAGTAACTCAGTACAGAGAGTTATCAGAGAGGTCCTGGAGGCCTCTTAAAGGTGGCTCACATGTCTGAATTTGGCAATTTCTCACTGGATTTATTGCTATCTCTCTAAGGGTAGCCATCTCTGCTCTTCCTCTCCCTGTCACATCCTCCCCCCACCTCACACTGTCCCTTGGCACTGCCCTGCTCAGGAGATGATGTGCCCTAGCTGCCAGTCTGGCCCTTCTTTGGCTTCCCCTTGTCTCCATGTTTGCCTGGTTGACTGGAAGCCATTTTGCATTGCTCTGTCAGAAGTTTGCGCTTGTGTAGGTGTTGTCGTACTAATCACCAGTGTTTTGAAATGAGTCACTTCTAAATAAGATGCCTACAGTGTGATGCTGTGCCAGTTGTGTGGACTAGACACCTGGTGGTGTCATCTATGCACACTCCTGCCTGATCGTCAGGATCCCGTCCGAGAGAGACTGTTGGGTTTAGATGGGACTGCTTGGTGAGCACTGTCATGGGAAACTCATGGATCTGTGTTACAGGCATGAAAGAGAGAGAGAAGAAGGTGAAGTTCAGAAAGTGCAGGAATGCCTGGCCAGAGGTTGACTTATGGTGGCAGTGCTGAGTTTTGTGATGAGCAGGGGGGGACATATGTGTGATGTGCATCTATGTTTTGTCTACACATGTATGATATCTCAAGAGTGATGCTTCTTCTCTGAGCTCTTCCCTTGGCCCTCCTCTCTCTTGTCACCCAAATCTCCTGTTTCTTCTTCTCAAAGTCTGGAAATGCTAGTGAATATCTCTAGTGAGCATGTGCAAGCAAGAACAAAAAAAGACAAATTCACAGTCCCACCAAAGACAAAGTAAAACAAGTGCTTTAAGAAAAAGATATATCCTCAATGCACATTCTTTCACTCAGGACTCTAGGGGAAAGTTCAAGCTAAGACCCTCTCAAGCATAGAAGGCTGCATGAAAGAAGAAGGATCTATATAGCTGATTCCTATATCTTCGATAAGATGGATCACACCTTACAAAATGCTTATTTTGCTTTATTGACTAGAAAGGGACCCAAAGTCTTTCCCAATGATCCTGAAATCAACCATGATATGTAAGGTTTCCTATTTTTCATTCAAAAGAGTGTGAAATGGCTGTAGATGGTCCATTGGAACCTGCGTCTGTTGCTTGAAATACAGAAGGGGTCAACTCTGGTTTAGCAAATGAAGTTCTTACACCATATGTCTTGCCAAATGGATTGCTAACTTAATGACTTAGGAATTAACAGTAATAAAACCAGATTCAATACTCCAGACATCAGTACAACCTTCTCCTAGGAATGGAAAAAGAGTGTCTATCACTGAATATTTTTAATAAGGCTAGAACATTACCAGTAAGTAGTTGAAATGCTTTTGAAATCCAAAACAAGTTGGATACCAACACCAACACAAGGAAATTACACACTTTAATGACTTAATTGTAACTCACTGCCCATTAGTTACCTATATAACTCAAACTAACCAGTGCTTTACAAGCACACTGGGAAGTGTCTGTTGAAGTGGCTGAGATTGGAAAGTTGCAAGCAATGATATGGAAAGGCATTGTTCACTGTTAGGGCCATGGTAGATAAAAAAATCTTCCCTGTGCTTGCATTTACGACAGATTTTTTTAATGCTGTGTGATTTTTTGTAAAATTCATTAAATCGTATAAACGTTGTTTCTTTCCTTCTCCTCACAACAGCTTATCATCAGAGATATTCTTACTGTTGCTGTCTTATCTTAATCTTTAATTATAAACATAACAGCAACCTAAATCTGCTGTAATGAGGAATGGACAGGAAGTGTTTTCGGCATGAAGATGTAGGGAAAGAAAGGAAGGGAGAGCTCCTTGGGCTTTTTTAAATGGAGCACATTGTGGCATCCTGAAGCATGCCGGTGTTAGGCAGGGCGGATGATGCCTGTGCGTATTCAGTATGGAACTGTAACAACTTCATTGGCCATGTATAAGAGATTTTTTAAAACCTTTCTAAAGGCTGTAACATATAGTCCCATACAGATGGGAGGTAGGTTTTACCTGTGAAATGGGATGAAGATTTTTGGCTTTTAACATGGTTTGTGGTTTAATAAAGAAGTCTGATTCAGTATTAATATATTCTGTGATACTACTAAAAAATATATTTGTATCTCCATAGTCTGACATCTGACAATGTCTAGACAAACTTTTATATTCTTATTAACCTTCTCTCATATAATGAATGGAATTTAATGCTTATACTGTATTAATTTTAAGCTAATTGTAGCCTGTCATAACTCAGCTGTATTTGCTTACTTGGTAGCTTCCTGTAAGAGAAATACCATCATTTTTTATTGCTTCTAATAAAACCTTTAATTTCCACTTTTTATGGTTCTGGGTGACAACCTGTTTTTGTCTGGGCCGAGGAGAGAAAGATGCCTGGGGGGATACTGAGGAAATCTTGGAGTCTGAATAATTCTGGGGCCCTGCAGCAGGCTAGGGGAGGCCTCAGGCTGGCTCAGGTATCTAGCAGGGGTGCAGCACGACTGGGAGGAGATGGGACCATGGGACCAGCTCTTCCCTATGCACTGGTTAACGGTGTGGTAACTGATGCGGTGCAGCTTGTAGGACTGTTGCTAAAGGAATGGGGGAAAGGATGAGGAGGGGCAGGTGAATAGTCCCTGTTGCTTCCTTTGAGCACCCATCAGCATTTCAGATTTCAATGTTCTGCTTGTCTCCCATTTGCCAAAAGCTGTTTGGGAGTTTGCTGTGCAAGGGAGATGACAGGAGCAAAAATAGTTTGTTTCTTCCACTTGAATATAGCGTGTGCTGCAGGAGCTGACATTACGTCATGTTTCTGCAAGTTGTGGCAGCCCTGGAGGAGTGTATGCACTGGTGTACTTGTCTCCGTGACCAAAACCCAAATTCAGTGCAGGCAAGGCAGTCTGGGCTAACTCCAGCAGCAGACACCGTCACAGCACCTTGCAGAGGGTGCTTTCTTCCTGTCTATTCCCAGGAAACAGATGTCAGGGGATTATCGCTTCAGCCGCACAACCACAGTCCAAGTTCTGAGTCTTGACAAACCTAACAACTAATCCATAGGGCTCCCCAGTGGTTTCTGGCTGGGATTCATCTGCCCTAACTTAGGCACACAGAGATGGCCCCCTTAAACCGGTCCTCTGCATTTCTCTGCTGTGTGCCCTGGGATCAACAGCAATTCCTCCACATGTTCACAGGGACCTGTCCCAGTTCCTCATCCCTCTAACACGACTCCTTTCAGTCTTATCTGGACCTAGGTAACCTATTATGCCTGCAAAGTGCTATTACACACAGTCAATGACAGTGTAGGTCAGCAAAAGCTGCTCTTCACCCAGACCAAAGATATTCCCTCCACAGAAAAACAGGAGGTGATGAAATCTTGGAGAGGACAGTCAGCCTAGACTGTATCAGTGTAGTGCAGTCCCAGAAAGTGCTCAGGGGATATTTCTTCACTATCTCATACTGCAATTCAGCATTATAACTCTTGTTGCATGATTGAGGTTGGACACAGGAATAGCTGAGGTGAAGGACACGGGCCCTGTCTAGCTTCAATTCACTGCATGAAACTCTTTTCAGAATAAAACATGACTGGTTCATTGTCTGTGTCTGCACTAGCCTTCTTACAGCTGCTGCTGTAAAACTGCAAGCAGCAAAGTGGGCCTCTTTCCTTGGATGGTGGCAGCCTGCTTGGTTTTGTGACCCCAGATATCTTTTCAGGGTTTTTTCCATTCAGAGTTTTACTCTCGGGAGCCCACCTCTCTCCCAGTGGTCTCCATTCTCATTTTCCTTCTGTCCCTTGGTACTGTCCACGGACAGAGGGATTTCCCAGTTGTCCCACAGAGTGTCTGTTGTTTGTTGCATACCTATGTCTTGGCTGAGGATGTGACTGAACTCTTTGTGACAGCCACAGGACACCCTGCTGCTCTTGGTCACGCTCTCAGGGCACTAGCCATAACCCTGTCTAGTTAGTAGACCTCTATAGGGAGGTCTCCATTTGCACTGAAGTAGTACAGTAAGTAGAATCTTAATCACACAAGCAAAACTTGCATGAAAGATGCTTACCACAGAGTCTGAGTGGGACCATTACTCCTAGATGTAGTTGGGAATGCAGGAGGCACTATCCGAGAAAGGTGATCTCTGAGAAGGCATTTGGCTAATTGACAGTGCCATGCTGTTACTGGCTTGATTAAATTAAACTGTTTGGTGCTGAGACGGTTGAGCCAGGTAATTGGAAAGCAAGTGAAGAGATGGTCAACTGTGGTGAACACTGAAAGAAAAGAGTGTGTATGTAGCCCAAAATTGTGTGTGAGAAATGATAGTAGCATTCAGGGAAGGAAGCTGGTGTGGAGACTCACAGACTAGCTGAGGGAGGTTGAGTCAGAGAGTGGGGAGGACACTTAGTACCTGGTTTGGTGTGAACTGCATTGGACTAATTATCTCCCTTCAAAATGAGAGCTTCTACTCTGTACTACAATACCGAACTCATAAATATCTTAGTATAACTTCATGCCCTGGTTCCATTACTGGCAGCTCTATGAGAACACTCCTTTCTCCCTTGAATCAACTTCAATATTTCCTGAATGATTTAGGGAAGTGGTCAGTGCTCCAATGATTGTGTGAACTTCTACATGCTGTGTGACGATTGTGCAATGGCATCTATTTTTAAACTGCATTTCTCATACATTTTGCAGGAAAGCAGCATTCTGCAGCTACCTGCCTCATTCAGAAACACTTTGGTGTTGTTAGCTGCAGTAATTCCAATGTTACCTAAGTGATTTATACACAGTTTGTCAAGTTACTGGATTTGCCCAAAGGGAAAACATTTAAGAAGGCACTTTTGAGGATGCAGTTTTACAACTGGCCTAACTTAATCGACGGCTGCTCTGCTACCATAAGTGGGAGATCCTTGGCTAGAAGGGCTGGGGAGGGTGAAGCTGCCCCTTTTGATGGCAGACTGGTTCAAGACAGGGTACAGTTTCATCATTTCCCTAAGCTTAACTGCACAGATGAGAAGAGCAGACTTATTTCTTTGGCTTCATTTATCCCATCATTCACAGTCCAAGCATGAGAGGATTTCTTTGACATTGTGCTCTACAGACATAAAAATAATGTGCGCAATTTTTTTCTGTTCTTTTTCTTTTCCAGGACTTCAGGTAGAATTTCATTTTTTTATAATCAGCATATTAGATGTAATAGCTTGATAGTTTTCTGCCTTGGTCTTTGTCCCAAAGGTTCTTGTCTGATCAAGATTCTGCATGAAACAAGCGTTCCTTCAGCTGTGTACTATTTATCACACATGATGGAGTTCCTCTTTAGTTAGATGCACTAGTTATGACACTTAACACACTTCAACCATTCTCTGTTTTCCTTCTGAAAGCATCTTTTACTTTTATCTTGTGCGTGAAAAATCCTATGCTAGGTATTATGGCTATGTGAGGAGAACAGACTATGTGATCATATGGACTTTGTTACGTTTTATGTGTCAAATAGATTTAAGTCCTTTTTTCATAATATATCAATATTTTACACTTCAGAATTTAAAATACTGGAACTGTGGCTGAATGGCAAAATAGGGCAGACAACTTTCTGTTTGCAAATGTCTATTTTTGGATTAACAAAGGCAAAAGTACTTAATGCTTGTCTACATTGCTTACAGATGAAGGCTTACGATTGCCTTTTTTTACTTTCTTATAAAAGTTATTCTGGTAAATGTATGTTGTATATTGAATTTGTATACTGTTTATGTTTCCCCAAACTGTGTTGATTTCCAACAGTTTTTCTGAAAGAATTGACTAAAGCCACAGCTAAAGTGGAAGAGGAGAGCAAAGTTATATGTTAGCTATTACAAAAACTTGATTTGAAGAGGAAAGTTTTTATATTTTATAAGGCATGATTCAATTTCTTGTGACTCAGCTTCAGCCTGAAGCTTTTTAACCAGACTGATGTGAAGTCTGACTGAATGCTTTCAGTCTTCCTCCTTGTAGGATAAAATAGCATCTCCAACAAATGTGGTACAGGTCATCTGGAGCCATCCTGTCATGCCACTGCAGAACACTTTCTGTGTTAAACAGAGGCTGGTTTCACTGCATTGTCCCAAACCCAAGCTAAAGCCTTGCTGTAAGGGCAAAGCCCAGTTATAAATAAATTCCCTGTTGTAGTTAGGCTTCCCAAGTTAGGCTTGGGAGGGGGAGGCCAAGGTAATTTTCATTAATCTTTTTCATGGAGGCCCTGCTAATCTAACTCCAAGCATTTCAATAAAACAAGCATTAAGAGAAGTTGTTGGCTCCAAGCTGGTTAGTCAGGAGTAGTAAGTAAGGTGCACACAAAGGGACAATACATATAAGCCTGAAAGACCCCTCTAAGTGAAGAGCATTTTCCTACTAATTTAGCATTTTCCTGCTAATGAGGAACTGTTGGTTTTCTGCACATCTCATTTTTCAACCTACATGTCTGCTTACCCATGGTAGTCCCAAGAATCTAACAAATGATGAAAACAGGGAATGCCTGTGTTCTGTTTCCAGTCATGCCTTAATTTAGAGATTGTATGGTTGTTTATAAAGCTTGCTTTAATATTATTCACAGAGGTGCACACAGTTAAACAACCAAGGTTGTTTCCAATGTCTCAAAGTAAGTTTTCTACCTCCATAGACTGCCACAGTTATCTGGAAGACTTAAATGCTGGGCCATAATGATCTCCTTGAGCTGTGGGAGCCCTTGGCTGTTGGCTCTGCGCACTGGTGACTGGAGGAGCAGTTCTTACATGCATTGCCAATGGGTACAAATTATTTGCCAGACACTGGAGTGGACAGGGAAATCAGCATGAAGGTTATGAACCAGGGGTAATATCTTGTGTATTCAGCCTGAAAGGCAACCTAGATGTGTGCAAGTTGAGTCTGTCCTTCTCCGGGTGCCATTCTTAACTTCCAAAAAAATAAGTTTGTGCATCTTCTGATAGCCACCATCACTTATAAACTGTCTGTTATATGGATGGGGTTCTAAGACTATGGCTGTCCAAATATATGCCAAGATGTATTCTCGTGGCTATGCATTTTGCCTGAATTACAGGCTATTGGGATGATGAGCCATCTCTTTTAATCACCTATGTGTCTTCTTTCTCTTGCATAATAAATATGTACACATTGTCCATGGTATGCCTACTTTTCTGACGTGCAACATGAAACAACACTACTTTTTTATTATGAATAGTTTATGTTTTACAGCACATGCACATAACGAGCTGTAGTTTTACACCTGTATGAGTTTTGGCTTTACAAAGTAGGGGCCTCTCAAGCTGAGCCCATAATTGACCTAGTACAGTAGGATGTGCACTCTTGATAATATATTACAGAATTTCAGTGCTGCAAAGATATTAGTACCTGGTACAACAAGGATTATTTAGGCTTGAGTTCACTTAAATTCCTTTCCTGAGGGCCTGTCAAGGGAATGAATTGAATGATTCACTGGTAGGCAACTATCAATAAATACTAATGGAAAAAACCAACAGTGGTGGGAAGAACAAACAAAAGATCCTTTTTAGGAATGTAAGTTGCTGAGTGAGAGAATATTTTTCAATAGACAGCAGCTTTAAATTGATGCTGATTCCCAGGTGAAAGATAGTATATGCTAGAGCTGCTGGATTAAATGACAGGTCTCAGTTTTAATTCACAGTAATGTATTTGTAGTAATAGAATCATAGAATCATAGAATCATTGAGGTTGGAAAAGACCTCTAAGATCATCGAGTCCAACCGTCAACACAACACCACCATGCCCACTAAACCATGTCCCTAAGCGCCTCATCTACATGTCTTTTAAATACCTCCAGGGATGGGGACTCAACCACTTCCCTGGGCAGCCTCTTCCAATGTTTAACCACTCTTTCAGTAAAGAAATTTTTCCTCACGTCCAATCTAAACCTCCCCTGGCGCAACTTGAGGCCATTTCCTCTCGTCCTATCGCTAGTTACTTGGGAGAAGAGACTGACACCCACCTCGCTACAACCTCCTGTCAGGGAGTTGTAGAGAGCGATGAGGTCTCCCCTCAGCCTCCTTTTCTGCAGGCTAAACAACCCCAGTTCCCTCAGCCACTCCTCGTAAGACTTGTTCTCCAGACCCCTCACCAGCCTCATTGCCCTTCTCTGGACACGCTCCAGCACCTCAACGTCCTTCTTGTAGTGAGGGGCCCAAAACTGAACACAGTATTCGAGCCTGTGCAGCCTCACCAGTGCCGAGTACAGGGGCACGATCACTTCCCTACTCCTGCTGGCCACACTATTTCTGATACAGGCCAGGATGCCATTGGCCTTCTTGGCCGCCTGGGCACACTGCCGGCTCATGTTCAGCCGGCTGCCAACCAGCACCCCCAGGTCCTTTTCCGCCAGGCAGCTTTCCAGCCACTCTTCCCCAAGCCTGTAGCGGTGCATGGGGTTGTTGTGGCCGAAGTGCAGGACCCAGCATATGCTATATGTATATACCAGCACATATAGCTGGTATATGCATTCACACAACCTAGAATTGCAGTGTTATGAAACTTTCTTGGTTTGGTTTCATTAGGAAATGTATTAGATTAAAAAGGGAAAAGACCCAGTTCTGCCTGAAACCATAGGTCTCCTCTCCAAAGGGACACCTCTCCAAATTCAAGGTCTCACAGTCAGTTACTGGATTCCATCTCTTGCTACAGAGATCTTTGGCCATGCTGTCTACAATAGACTTCTACCAGATGTACCCTGTCCCTCATGGCCATGCTTTGCCAAACTCGTTATGCCTAAGCTACCAGCCACTATATTAAATCATAGCTGATGGTATACAGAACCCCTAGCCTGGGGACTCAGAGGGATGTAGCTATTTGCTTGTTTGTTATGTAGACTTTCTGACCCAATTGTTGCAAAAAAGAATGAATCTTACTGCTTTTAAACATATCTGGCCAGATTCTCGCCAAGAGGGAAAAGTCTCTTCTAATGCTTTTGCCTGCCCGTGATTATGGCTATCTTTGTACTCACCATTCATTTTTCTTTCTATAACCCAGAACCTGACCCCTTGATACAGCTGAATGAGCTAGGAATATCTTTTTTCCTTTGTGAAATCAGTACATCACAGCAACTTCTTTAAATGGCTCCTAGAAGGAAGCCTACACACCAGCAATCCCCTTTCTGTGCTTTTTGTAACATTGATGTATTTTTCAGCTCCTGCTGCTATTTGAGTTTGGAGAGGTTGCTGCAACAGCCACAGTTGAACTGCCTCCAGAGAGTTCAGGGCATCCTCCTAGGTCCCTCTCCCTGAGCACACTCTGAGTTCACCCAAAACCACTCTTGACCAGTTGCTTCCAGAAAGGGAAAATACCTTATACTCACTGCACCCTTCTGTAATAGCACTGCCTCATCCTTGTAGGACTCTTTTTCCTGGTGTAGCATCCCTTGCACACTGTCCCAGCCTTCTCTTGTCTCCATGAACCAGCCAACACATTTTCAGAAGTATCCTCCTTCAGCAGTCAGGCTATGTCTGCAGTCATTATTGCAGTAACCTGATCTGTCCTGGCATCATATTTTCCCCAGAGTAAGAAGCGAAAGGCATGGACAGGCAAAGAGGTCCACGTTCCTTCATTGACAGATGAGGCCAAAGAAGGCCTTGTACATGTCACTTGAACAGCAAGGAAAATACTTGTACACTTTTTTTTTTTGAGAACTTGTCTTTTCTCTTTCCAGTTGGTTGGGTCCCTCCTGAATAGTTGCCCTTTTATCATTAATATACTTAGTCTTGATGATCCTTTCTGATGACATATTGAAGTCTGACAAATATAGGCTCTGGAGCAACCCAATGGGACTAGGACTTATTTGGGTCTCAGATCTGGAGGCAAATGGCTGAGCCTGGAGCTGAAGCTGAGCAAATGCCACCTGGGTGAAGACATAGTGGTTGATTCAGCTAGGACTGTATTACCTGAACACTGGGGGATCACTACAGATGTTTCACCTACTTTAATTTTGGTTGGTGAGAGACCATGCTTACCCTTGAAGGCAAGATTTTTCCAGAATACACAAGCAGAGCAATGCCAAAGCCATTACAGGAAATCTGATCGGTGAAAGCAAAACTCCAGACAGCAAAACTCACCTGCCAGTGACAGATGAGACCTGTACATAGCACTGGGGGACTAAAAGTACTCCTGCAGTGCCTCATGGCTTGGCTGGATCTCAACAAGGTAAGTATTCATGCTATTGCTGCATGCTTGATATGACAAAATGCTGCTGAAGTGCAAAAGGAAAGAATTACTGGCTAGGCAGAGAGTAAAGTGGAATAATACGTCTGGCTGTTCAAGGTCAGCAGGCAGACAGCAATTCCAACTACGGCTGAGGAGACCATCAAAAATGTTTTTAACAGTGGGCCATAGAACTGACTGTTTTTCCTGGTGCCTTATTTGGAGAGTGGGGTTTGATTTAAATGCCTTCTTACAATAATCATTTACTGACCCATCAGAAGCTGTCGCATTCACCAGTAAATCTGTTGTGAAGCTGAACATTGTTGCCACATACAGGTAAAAGGGGAAAGTAAATGGAGAGGGTGGTAAATGTTCTGGGGTATTAGGCATCATTAAAAGTGAAAGGTGTTTGTTGACTCTATGCTTAGCATTCATGCGTGTACCGTGCTTTCCATCTTTACACAGAGAACTCTTAAGGATATCTGACATTGTTCTGCCATGTGTCAAGGAAGGTATACAGCTCTCTGAAAACTGACTTGCGCATGGGGTACAAAATGTGCTGGGAAGGGGATATGTTTACTCCAGGGTGGTCAGTTTTCTGTTCACACTGGTGTTCGCTAGTGCAGGGGGAACTCAAAGCTCAGTCCTTTACAGAGCTGGGGTATGCTATGTCCTGACCATACCTGACCCATCCAGAACATGTGAAAGAGAGCTCACGTGATGTATCGTGGCTCAAGCTTTCCCTTTGACATTCCCCCCTTGTTCTGGACCTTGGTTTAAGTTTATATCAGAGCAGAGGTGTAGGGGGGATCCATGTTTATGGGGGCAAGTATAGGTTTGGGAGTGGGTTAATTGCCATTGTTGACCCTACTACCATCACCTCCAACAGTGGAGTTCAAGTTAGCACCAGAGTGGTCATCACGAAGCAGGACATTATGGTGTGGTTACTGAAAGGCTGTTACAAGCAACATCCTGCCCTTTCCATCTTCCACACATGCAGCTGAGGCCTTGTGCCTTTCTAGGAGGGAGTCTTGCAGGATGTTAAGTTTATTTTTACAAGCCTAAATCAGATTTGTGTGTCTGCCTGTGGTCACCATACTTTCAACTATTTCCTAGGCCCTTCGATGAAGATAAGGCCTGTGTCCACTGGGCAAGGTTCACACATTTTTGAATGTTGCAGCCCTAAAACCTAGCAACTGTGTTACAATAAAGTTAGCAAAGCTTCTGTAGCTCTTACAAAATTTGTAGCTAATTAGTAATTAGAATTAAAAAATCAAATGGCAAATTTTAGCCAAAGCTTTTTTGTCATAAATTAAACAGTTTTTTCCAATGCTATGTTTCTGTCAATCTATTTTGAGGCTTTTGTGTGGTTTTTTTTTAATTCAGTACCCTTTCAGCAGAAACCACTGAAAGCATTGCCCCCGCCCCCTCCAATTTCTTCATGTTTTAGGCAGATCTTACTTTCTGAACCTTCTTTTTACCGATTAAAATAATTGAAGCACTCCAGTGGGAAGCCTACTGTGTCTGTAGCTCTCACCTCCATTACTTCCCATCACAAATGTCCTCTTCATATCATAAAAAAATAGACCTTTTCTCAAGAATGGCTTTAGGTAGAATATGTCACTTATGTGATCATGTGATCATTTATGTGAACATAAATGTCATCAGTACATCAAAACTCCTTGTCTAGTGAGTGGAGGCAGGAGGAAAAACTGTCATGAACAAAAACCTAAATGCAAAAATGACAACTACTTTACTGAAATGGTGAATGGCATAATAATTGGACAGCAGATAAAGCGGTTGACATAAGAATATTCCAAATAAATGCTTCTGTTGTTTCCAGTCCCCCTCACACCCACCCCAGCACTGCCCTGTGCAGCACCAGTTCAGGAACAACTGAACATCTGGCTGTTGGTAAACTGCACGACTCGTGTCTGAGCTTATACTTCTCTTCATTTTGGTCATTTGGGTACTGCTATGCATAAGCAGTTGCAGGACAAGGATTGTGTGCTCCAGATTCAGTGATTTTTTTTTTTTCCTCTGTGATTTCTGTATCTTCATTGCAAACTTCAGGATTTTCCTCCCATTCTGAGCAGCTTCCCACAGGCTTTCGGAGAGGCCCCCAGCTAGTGAAAAGAGAAGGGGGGATAGAAGGAGAGCACATTAATTCATGTGATTAGACTAGAACAGATGTTAAGGATAGGGCTAGCTAAGGGGAAATGAGGGTTATAGATGGAGGGGTGTGGGTGAAGGAAAGAACTGGAACAGGAAAGAGCTTGTGGGGAGCATCTTATCCCTCGGAGCTCTAGTGAAAAGGCCAAAAGGCTCACTGGAGGTATCCCCAGAGGCCAAACCTACTACAAGGCACTGCAGCAGTGAAGGTAGGACCCTATTGAGATAGTCTGCTGGGTCCAGGTGCTCACAGAAGTTTGAAGAGTTTTTGCATGGTGGGCACTTACCCAGGCTACTGATGTGTGGTCTGCAGCTCCCTGGAGGAAAAGTGGTAGGAACAAAGCTCAGAAAAGATGACTGCTCTGCATTCTCTGCCTTTCACCTCAATTCAGCTGCCATGTGGCAGGAAGGATCTGGTCCAACCACCACAGAGGACTTGACAAATGGAGTGTCCACTCTTGATGGCTAGTTCCCCCATCCATCCAGGCTGCTCTGCCTCCCTTTTACACAGTGGTGAGTGTGGCCTGCAATATCTTTCTTGCCACAGGCTGCAGGCCCCATCCCTCCTACTGAGGCCTTGAGGACCTGAGGTCTTTCCACACCCCAGTGCTCAGCTTCTGATCAGATGCACTCTGGGCTCTTGCGTCCCTGGGCTGACCTGGAAGGGGCTAAGTTCCCATATAAACAGGGAGAGATCCCAAGCACCTCCCTGACCTTGTCACTTGCCCCACAGCAAGCTGCCCTCCAGGTATTGCTGGCAGTGGCTAGACACAGAGGTTGTGGTTGGAGATGGAGGTACTTGATGATATCCTAGCATTGCTTATCTAGTCCCAGTTTTCATATCCTACACTGGTTGTTTTTGAATGTCACGAATTTGCTACCTATTGCTTTGAACACATTGTTCCCTTGCTAGTCACAAAGTTTGTACATAGTTTTGTCCAATTTAATAATTTCCAGTTTAAATGTCTATGGGTTTTGAGTCATTTCAAAGCAGCATAGGGAAGGTCCTGTTCCTGACCCAGCTGCACGTGCCCAGCACACATTGTCATTAACATTTGTGAAAACACACACAATCAACATGCAATTGATTGGGCTAAAATCAAATCCGGGGGAAAAAATATCCTTTGCTGTTTCTGTTGAATGACCCTATTGTCTTCTGGAGGCTGGCAGGAACTGACTGACAAGTTGTGCTTCCAAAAGGATTTAAAGCTAAGACTCTGAGGAATAAAAGGGGAGGTTCTCACATGGATAAGTGGTTGATTAAAAATAAGAAACAGAGAGTTGGAATAAGTGGTCAATTTTCACAGTAAGTTATTACTGTAGGCCCATTGGTACCCTTACGGGTTCAGATATTCATAGTGATCTGGAAAAAAGTGTAAGTAAGTAATGAGGTGGCAAAGGCGTCTGAAGACATTACACAGGACAGCCATTACACAGAGGTGGACTAAATGTGAGGAATTCCAGAAGAACATTGTGAGATTGAATGACTGAGTGATAAAAAGGCAGATGAAATTCAATATAGATGCACACAGAAAACAGTCGTGAATTTGCATACATGGTGGTGGGCCACAAACTGGGACAAGGTTTTGGCCTTACAATGATCCTAGAAAACTATTAGCTTAACTATTAGATATTAGGTTCAGTGAAAAAACACTTGAATGTTAGGGGTCATTAGAAAAGGAACAGAACAAAACAGCTACTCCACTGTAAACTGATGGTGTGCTTTTATCTGAAATGCTACATTACATTTCTGTTCTTCCATTTCAAAATGGGCGATACAAATGGAAAAATTATAGAGATAGGCCACAAGAATGATCAAAATACGTAATATATACTGTACAAGGAATGACCAAATTGTCTGGAAAAGAACAACTGGGGGGATGAGATATAGAAGTTTCTGAAATCATGAGTAGCATTGGAGAAACATTCCTTCAGTGTCTGTTTTAGTACGAAAATGAAAGGCACTAAGAGAAACTAGTCAGTGGTAGGTTCAATACAAAATAGAGTCCCGGGTTTTGGTTCTTCCCACATAATCAAGCAGCAGATGCCTGGCCACCCTAGAAGCTTACACAGTTCAAATGGCAACTGGACAAAACTCATGGAAGAAGAACCACTGACAGCCATTAAATATGTTCATCTCCTCTGGGTCAGCAAGTCCTTATTCCTCAAACTGCTGGAGGGTGGGAAAATGTTTGGAAAGTACAATTACATGTTTTTGCTCTTCTTTGGGTGTTGGCAACTAGCAGCGATAGGGTACAGACCCAGATGGCCCCTTGCTCTGACCAGTAGAGCCATCCTGACATTAGCTTTTTGCAAAGGAAGGGCTCTGAGAGGAGCAGGCAGAGAGGACCTGCTCCATCGGGGTGCAGGACAAGCCACCGAAAAGGAAACTGGCCATCTGGTTTGGAGAAATGGCTTCTTTGAGGAATCAGCAGAGGCCCTTTGGACACTCAGTGTAGGAGAGATTGATCTGGAATGAAAATGGGAAGATATCTCCCATCTTTCCACAGAATAATCGCACATTAAAAAATAAAAAAGGTAAAATAGAGCAAGCTGCCACAAAATATCTCCTTTAACTAGAATGACTTTTTGTTCTCTTTCTGAGCTTATATGAAAGATATATATATATATATATGATATATATACTTTAGTCATGGCAGCAGTCTATTTTTTTTAGCATGATAGAAGTCTCCACTTCATAAACTGCTTGTGTAGAGGACAAGGTGTTTTTTTAATATTAGGCCATTTATCATTACAAGTGCCATGAAGAGGGATTAAAAAAAATCATTTAGAATTTTAACATTGTGAAAAGCAAAAGCAGAATTGTGGGGACTGATGAACGTTCAGAACGTCATGTATTTGCAGAGCAACAGCAAGTTATTTTATATAGTTTCTGTTTAAGGTGCTTGCAAGCTTTGCTTAAAATTCTTGGAGGTCTGAGTCACATACAATGGAAAAGACAAATAGTTACTCGGGAAAAGATCATTACAGAATGTGCTTCTAGCCAAACGCTACCCAGCATTGTAAGTAGTGAAGGGAATCTGAAAACAGGATCAGAGGCCAGCAAACCTGAAGGATAAGAGAAGAGTCAATCTCTCTGTCACTAAACTACTATCAGAAAATCTCTGGTCAGTATTAGAGTTGGAGCTTCCAGATTTTTGGAAAAAAAGCCTGATATTAGGTATGGTAATTAATGCTTCTTCCAGCCTTTCTCTGTGTACTGCTTCTGTGTCTAACCTGGGTAGAGCAGGTGAGAGAACTTGTGACATGTTCACTGTAAGTAAAAAGAAATTGCAACTGCCCTGCCCAACATAGCAGCAGCAAATTAAAGAATTTAGCTTTCTTTTTGACCCAGAGCATACATAAGCATGCTCCCTCCTATCCTGCACAGTACTACAGCTGCACACACTCCCCACATGAAGTATTTGCACTAAGGAAACAATGATGTTGTGTTGTCTTTAATACTCAGGATTTTTACAGTCAGTACAAGCAACTGGGGGAAAAATTAGTGAGATAAATGGACAGACCAAGGCAGAAGGATAAGATATTTTAGCTTATTTTCATAATATGCCTTATAACCTGTGCAGATGGTAACCTGGGACTCATAGACTGTTGATCTGCATGAATTCCTGTTGTGCTTTCACACAGGAGAGAGGAAGCAATATGCGGGTAGACTTGGCATGACATGAGAACCTACTATCCTTCTAAACAAGCTGCATGTCTTAGTACTTATACAAATGAATCAGAAGCCTTTATGTTGAAAGAGACCTTTTGAGATCATCTGGTCCAACCCACCTGGTCAAAGAGGGTCACCTAGAGCACGTTGCCCAGGACTGTGTCCAGTCAGGTTTTGAACCTCTTCAGGGATGGTGACTCCACAACCTCTCTGGGTAACCTGTTTAACCACACTCACAGTAAAAAGAGTTTTCTTGTGTTCAGAACACCCCCAGATTGCAGCTCGTGGTGCCATGTCACGGGTTTCACTGTGTTTTGTGTGTGTTTTGCTGCAGTGCATTTGTTTTGTATCCAGTTGTGCAGGTGTTTCAAGTAGAAACACTTATGACTGAGCTATATTTAGCTTTTGCATGCTTCCTCCTGCAATAAGTCAACAGGTAACCGCTCTGCTGGCAGACAGCACAAGGAGCAGGTGGTCTGGAGAAAAGGGTCTCCAAGTTTTTATGCCAGGTAGATAGCTTACCACCTTATTTCCAAACTTCTCTTGAATCATTCGTCTGGAGATTTATATATATATATATATATATATGAATGATATTCTCAGTAGGAAGTTTCTTTCCCCCAGAAAAGTTGCAAGTTAGTAAATCATGCTTGGTTTTGGTTTCCTTCCCTGCTGAAAATAGTGTACAGAGAAGTGACGGCTGTACCAGAAGTGAGTAGTGATATAAACGCTTATCCTGCTTGCTTAGTTTCCTTGTGTTGATAATGGAAGACCATGTGTATAATTGCACCCACAGCAAAGTCAAGGCAGTACTACTTGGCATAATAATGTAACTTCTTGCTTAGGCTCACATTATATCATATCATGGCAAAATAGTCTTCCTATTTTGCCCTGAGTGTAGAAATCTGCTGTAACTTGTGATGTGTTGTGCACATTCTCACTGGTAGAAAAGTCCTGTCTTGTGAACTTGGCATTTTAAACCACTCTGTCACACACTCACAGCTTGAGGAATTCAGCTGTGATGTGCTGGTTTTGTTTCTGCCACTGCCAGCTCAGTACAGGCAGGTATCTGGGCAGGTCCGTTCCTCTGAAACGCCAGGTCAAATTCAAGCAGGAAAATCTCCCAGAAGTAAGATATAATTGTTTCTTCTACTGACCGGGTCCCATAATTTTCTCAGCCACCTTTCTGAACTCCCACATCAGCACCATCAATCTTGGAACAACAACATACTTGTCTCTTGAGTCATTCTATACTGGCAAAATTTAGAGCATTCAGCTATATTTTACTTTAGACACAGAAATTGTCCTTCATGCCAGAAGTGTGGTATCAAATTTACCATCTGCAAAGAAGGTGTTGAGAATACGTATTGTCCTTTGGTTTGAAGGTCGTGTGGAAGCAAAGTGGGTTTAGTGCCTCATTTATTTCTCAGAAGCTGCAAGTAACCTGTTCTCAAATATTCTGATGCAAATACGAAAACTAATTGTAATCTACTGCAGGGTTTGAAAGGATGGTGCAGTTTTACTGAAGGGTATGAGAGATCTTTGCCTGTTTGTGGTGTCATGAAGTGGAAAGGGTACATAAAATTCAAACAGGTTTCCTACATAAGTGAAAGGTAACTAGAAATACTGCGAGGCAGCAGTATAGTACAAGTGCCCAGGGTGTTCTACTTTTTTCTTTTGATATCTGGATAAACAAGCAGAACCTTCAGGTCTGACAGGCACCAATATTGAACACGGTGTGAACTGAATGTTTTAACAAAATCCTGGATGAATGAGGACAGGAATGGTCCAGCCTTTCTAGAGTTTCTTTTAAAGCTTGGGAAACTTGCTTCTATCATCTTTGGTCACACAGAGAAACTTCAGTGCAAGATCCCCTGAAAGCAGACGAAGAGATGTGCAAGGGGGAAGGGGAGAACACAGTCCCATTCACTGGACTAGGTTTGTTCTGGAGCTACAGGTGATAACTCTCATGTGAAGCCTTGATTTCACCAAACAAAATGAGTAAGAGCGTGAGAGACATGAGCAAGAGCTGAACCCTGGGCTCCAACCGAATCAGCTGAAAAGATCTCTTCCATGCCAGCCCTGACGGCAAACGGGTAACACATTTGCTGAACCCTTGGATGGCCACAGGCAGAGCCCCAGGTGACATGAAGGAGTGTCATTGCGTCCAGGTCCCAATTGTTTCTGGAAGACAAAAGTTAGGAGCATTTGAAAGAACATGTGGGTTTATTGCTCCTTTTACTCTTCTCCATTGCCCTTCCACTCCATGAGCAGTTTCTCTGAGAGATCTCCTGGTGCTGTACACTGTCTGGGGAGAAGCATCACCCAGCTCTTCCCGCTCAGCACAGCACAGAGAATTCCCGCCTTTGGAAGGGCTCCTGGGGATTTGGCTGTGCAAAAATCTCCATCTCCAAGTGCATAGGAGTCCTGATGTTTCGTGAGATGTTGTTTGCTGAGACCTCTAGCAGATTCTCTGTGCTCTGTGATTTAAACATGTCTTGTGCCTAAAATTTGAAGCTGGGAGATTTCTTCTTCTGGCAATGGTGTTAGTCACAGCTTTTTGTTTGGGTCAAGTATGAGAGCCAGCCCTTGCACATGCTATCTCCAAATACACAAGTGATGGATTTAAGCTTCTGTTTATCATTTGTTCCCTGGGTCCCAGCAAACAGTTCGGGAAAATGGTTATTATCAACTGACAGAAGAAAAACAGGGTGTCAAATGGGTGAATTAGCCAGGAGATTGGCCTATAGGCCAAGGAAATACAAGGAGGGACACCTTAATTTTTTCAATATGTACTAATAGCAGAAAACCAAAGGTTACCTCTTTTCTGGTGGTGGAGGAGAAACATGGAAGACTGTAACTTTAGTGGAAGAAAAATGTAGGAATTTTTAATGTGTGAAACAATCTGTCTTTTAATAAGAAACCATTATATTTCTGGTATTATTAATACGAAATTTTACTTAAAATCTTCTAAGTCATGCATATAAATATTAACAGTTTAGAAACTGCAGGTGCATCTCAAACCCCAGGAACCTGGGTTGGGGATGTTCATGGAGAACTGGAAGATGACCGGGAATACTGATAAGGGAATTAAAACATTACTTAGTGCTTGTCTGCAAAGTTATTTGGATAATGGATGGATCTGCCTCACATTACTGTGGCAGTTATCAATCTTTCTAACAAAGCACTTGGGTGTCAGTGAATCTGTTGAAATTGACTGAAAGAAGAAATCTGTGTAAGAATTTGGGCGATGGCAAGCATTGACTTTGCTATATTTATTGATGTTGCAAGGGGTTTCTACACACAGAGGGCATATTTGATCTTAGCTCTTCTCTACCTAGAGCACTGACAAATACTTGTTTTATTCCACAGTGCAGGAGGATAACATTAATTTTAATTTAAATAGCACTGACTTGAAGTATTTCAGCTTATTTTAATGCTAACTGAGAAGCTATCATAATCCTACTTGACCAGCAAAGGAAGGAGATGAAATGTCATGTTATTGGCATAAGTATTTCCTCTCTGATCCGGCAGAGTTGCTCCCTGTGAGCCAAGTCCTGCACGCATTTCCATGATCAATGTGTCAAGCGGAACAGAAGAGACAAGAACTTGAAAGAAAGCTTGTGGGTGCGTGTTGTGCGCGTGTGCACTTGACCTTCACCTGCCATTCACAAAGTATATCCTTTTTTCCCCCTCTTCTTCCTTGCTTTTCATAGGATCTGAAAGGGTGATGTGGAGTAAGGTAATGGTTTCTGCTGCGATTGCTACTACAGTAGCGCAACACTGTATGTACATGCATTGCTGCCACTTCGTCTCCAAGCTCTACACTGACACAAATGGGATACACAGCAGAGCTCACGGCCACTAAACTAACCAAAGCTATTTTAACCCCTTTGCAACTCCTGAAGAAGGGACAAAGGTGATGAGAATTTCAAGGCAACACTTTTTCACAGGCGATGACTGAAGTTGCGAGCCAGCAGAATGAGCTTGGTGGCCCATATACAGGTGGAGCAATGCAGGGATCTCTGAGAGGAGCTACAATCAGCCAGCTGCTGGAGTGGAGGGTGATTCTTTCCCAAATAAACTCAGTTGCCTGCAAGGGGACCATGTCTGTAACCATACTAGGAACCAGAAGGAGCCTGACAGTGATTTCTGACCATGTGGTCAACAGGAGAAGCTTAGCCTATATCTATGTACTAAAAATTGCTGCCCCCAAAGGAAGGTGGCTGCATACAAACTATGTGTTTACTTGGCAGCGACCCTGACAAGAGTCCTACAAACTTCTGAGCCCAGGCCACACTCACATTGACATTGGACCCTGCATCCTGCAGGGTCTCAGTGGAATGGAGATTTGGGCAGCTGGACACAGACACTGGGGGACAGACATGCCAGGGTCACTGTGCAGGTTACTGCTAATGCCCGAACAACCTGTGCAAGCACCTCACAGTAGAAGCATCGCTAATGCCTTCCACGCCCTGCACACCTATCCTGGCCTCACTTTCCTCCCTTGTCTCAGTAACAGACACCTCCGAGAAGTATATGAAGCCCCCTGTTGCCATCACAGCCCTAGCAAACACGGCAATGGGAGCCACAACGTCCTTTATGATTTGCCCTAAGAACAGTCAGGAAACAGATCTATTTTCTCTCCCTTGGTTTGTATTTCTGATGTGTGCAACCTCAACCTCTCCTCACCCTGCTGTGTCCTTTCTCTGCTGCACTTTTGATAGGCAGTTTCTTGCTGCCCACCATGGTCCCTCCTTTCCCACCACTCTTCACTTTTAAGTCCCCACCTGCTTCCAGCAATTTCTCCCAGCATTTTTCCAGCAATTTGCTCTCTTGCTGCGCTTTCTGTGATGCCTCTCTGAACTACACAGCAAAAGCAAACTCACAAAATATTTCCTGTCCCCTCCGTGCAAGACATAATTTGCTTGGGCTACTGTCATCACCAGCTTGCTGGGTTACTCTGTGCCTTGCCGGCCCCCCAGGATCCTTTGAGCTCTGCACTGCTGCCATCCCGGCATTGCACCTCACGATTACCATCACAGCCACCTCTGCAGCTTGTCCTACCTCAAAGGCTCTGCCACAGCAACCAAAGATTTTGCATGCCCTCTGCACAGGATTTTCAGCTGAGGGAAAGGGGCAAGGGAGAAGGGCAGCAAAACAAGAACAAAGTACTCCAGACTCGCTTCATCCAAAACCAAAAGAGGGTGGGGACATATCTTGGTCTGTGGGTCCCTCTCCCTTGTTGGGACAAGGCATGTGAGGGCAGTAGTGCTGGTCTGTGGGCTGGTAGAAGGGTTCAACTGCATGGTGCTGTGGGAACACCCTTCCTCTGAGAGGTGGAAATCGTCTAGCAGAAGAGGACATCCAAAGAGGTCCCTAAGAAGTTCCTGCCCCTCTTCCCTTTCCCAGCTATGCTCCCTGTCCTGCTGGAGGGCTGCCGTGCAGGCAGTTTCACATGCCTGAGCTTGGCTCAGGACAAGCGTGCCTGGAGGATGAGCCCGCATGGGGCTGTCATCTTTTTGCCCTCTGTCACGTCTCACCAGGAAAGCCTCTATCTAATTAGGCTGTGGCTTTCCAAAAGCTCCCTTTTTTAGAGGGCTCTTGTAAGAGGACGTATCAGAGGAGACAATGTCTCTCCAAGAGAGTGTCTGGAGGCACACAGGGTAGCATGCAGAACCTTTATTTACTTTTAATTTCCCAAGGCAAAAGGGGGCCAAAATGTCCCAGTGGAAATGTAGTGGTTGAGGGAAGCCCAGTTCTCAGCCTTGTCTTCTCT
Organism: Aptenodytes patagonicus; assembly: GCF_965638725.1. Classification (NCBI taxonomy): domain Eukaryota; kingdom Metazoa; phylum Chordata; class Aves; order Sphenisciformes; family Spheniscidae; genus Aptenodytes; species Aptenodytes patagonicus. The sequence goes on along the minus strand of NC_134949.1, from coordinate 37,500,183 downwards.
GGACCCTGAGCCTGCCACATCATCCACGGGGAACCACATCTTGCTCCAGGACACCAGATCGTGTGCAGACATTCCCTCCTTGGTATGCCAGGGCATCAGAGGCTCCACAAAGCCCAGATAAAGCTGACTCTGGCCCTGAGTAGCATTGGAGGATGGCTGGGGCTTAGAAGATCCACAGTCACAGCTGGAGAAGAGGTGCTAAGAAACCTCCTGCTTTTGGGGTAACCCTGAGCAAAGTAGGGGTGCCTGATGGGATCAGTCTTGTTTAGGAGATGAATGCACCCATCTGTGTTTGTTCCCTATATGCACTAGGGACAGCATCTTGGTGGCATATCTCGTTGCTGTTTGAAATACTTTCCAGCAGCTGTTGCTTCATCTGCTGTAGTTGCTGTAGGAGACTTTGTAAAGCTGCAGTGCAGCTCCTGCCAGCGGCACCCCTAAGACACGGTTCTCAGGGTATGTTTAGTGTGGTTCCAATTCCTCTGTGCCTTTTTCCTCTTTGTCTTCTGAGGTGGTGGTAGGAAATAGTCACAAATTAGTACAGCAGTTAGGCAATAAGAAGAGAAGTTGTTGTGAGCCAGGGCAGTCCTTTTGGGTAGAAAACGATCATCATTGATTGAGTGAAGTTAGTTGCTGATATTTTAAACTTTTTGCTTGATAAATATTGTCATGTTCAATGACATTCAATGGAAAATTATACGTATTAAAATTATTCAGCAAAAGGGGATGTTAATTTTCAATGATTTTTTTGCTGCTAGCAGTTCACAGGAAAACAAAAAGTTTGAGAGGTTTAGGTTAAAGGATTTTCCACAAAATCCTGAAACAAATTTGAGGTGAACATTTCCGTAATATACTTTCAACAAACAAAAGCAAACAGACAAAACCCAAGCCAGCCAAACTTTCTGACAGAAAACTTTCAGCTACCTCTGGTGGTTGTCAGTACAAGAGGCCACATTGGTAGGCAAAGATAATATAGTTTATTAAACCAACTGATATAAATCATTAGTAATGATATCACCTACAAATCTTGCTTCTCCTGTATCCTTTGACTGTTACAGCTACAAAACCACAACTATTTCATCATTATGGGCAATGTCTTCTATTTGTGTTTGATCTTCCCTCATTTCCTCTGTTCTCTTTGCCTCCCTCTTGCCTGTTTCTTGTCTCCTTTCCTGTCACTCCTGCATTTCCTTTGCCGCAGCACTGTTCATTCCCTCCCTGAAACAGACTTCACCAGGAAGAGCTTGTTATCCCTTATTAAAATGATCAACAGTGAAATACTTGCATATTGCCCCTTAATGTCATAACTGGGCTTCAGATTTTGAGTCTTTAAAGAGAAACTCTCTTCTCTCAAATCCACTCTTACACACTATCTCCAGACTCAGTTTATTAGGCAACTCCCATGCCTGAATAGAATATGTTCTCATACCTACAAAATCTATGAGTTTTTTATTTGTAAATCAAAGCTTGAATTCTGCAAACCATGCATTACAAGCAGGACAGATTTCACTTGCCTATATAAGTGACATTTGAGTTAATGTGTTAGGCACAAGAAAGGAATTAGGACTTTTTTCTTTTTCTAAATTTGGTTCAGTCCCCAAAACGCTAGGCATGTGTCATTCTGGCAAAGAGTTCACACCTCTGTAAGTGCATTTCATCTCTACAATGCTCCTTATCTACTGCATGGTGTCAATTTAGAAAATAAACAGCATTTATGTAAGGGTTGGTTATCAGAGTTCCTAACTTGGGAAAGCATCTCTGCTTTACAGGAGCATTTAGACACCTGCCCCATTGCCTTCTTGAATCAGGGCACGAATGATAAACAACAGATAACAATTCAAAACTCTTGGTCCATTCTACATATTGTTCTGCAAAAATGCAGGCACACAAAGAGGCTGCTCCTGTAGTATCTGCAATGCACATACAAATTGCTCCAAGTCCTTGTATGTTTTTTTACAAACCCAGAAAGACAGGAGATCTATGCAGGAGAAGCAAAGGGAAAATGCTGCGTGCATTTTTTTGGAATGGTTGTACACATTTATTAATTTTGTTTGAGGAAATTAATTTCCTCAAGAGTTCTAATACAAAACATTTGGATATGGCCACTGTATCACAAGAAAATCTGCAATGTTCCTTAACAAATGTTAGACATACATGGGACGGCTCAGTCTCCCTAGCTTTGTATCTTGTGCAATCACCTGTTATGCAAATGCTCACTTTGTATCCGTAGATCCCAATGCACTTACAAAAAATTCAATTCACATTCTAGGAAGTGAAACAAAACCACCAAGACTTTAACTTACATTAAAACCCATTCTGTTTCTTCCTATTGCCCTGCGTATCTGTTTGTTTTACTGCAATGTGCAATATGCACATATATTCCTTGGGGATTGTCTTATCATTAGGTTCCAGAAAGTCCAAAGAGATCTGTATGGTCCAACATAATTTTTATCTGTGTTTATTCTTACTACAGAAGAAATAGGCTCATTCTGCAGATAAACCAAATCCTTTCAGAAAAATGCTTTTGTTACTAAGTGAACCTGGTAAGGGACACCTAAGAGAGAATTTTCCTCTTCATGCAGAGCAATCAGGCAATGTTTTTGCATGGTGCACTTCAAAATCAAACTTCTTGCATACTGACGAACTGAACTGCATAAAAGAAAAATGCATAATAATGCTGTGAAGGACTGTATTGCTTAATTAATCTACAAGCCAATACTAATTTGGCTGTCATCTTGAAAGAACATCTACAGTACAATCAAAGAAGCTAAAATTTATGAAGACTAAACCAGTCCTTACTGCACATTCTTAATTTATCTGGAGGAGTTCTCTGCTGATTTCAGTAGTAATTGTATGAAGGCTGCCAGGCAGGTGAGGATGTGTTAATGCAGTGCAGAGTGATTCTATTCAAAGCACATGCAGGAGCAGCATCCAGAGAAACAAGAAAGACCAGACCAGACCTTAATGAGCTCTCTGAATGCCTATTCAGGCACATGTCCATCACTTTGCTAGTTATAACTAGTGTTCTCCAAAACATCTATGGAACTGTGTAAGGCGGTCGCTCCAAAGGAGACATTCAAAGACCTTATTCAGCAAATTAATAGTTGCTAAGAATTTCTGCTGAGGTTAGTTCATGTCAGCTTTCAAAATATAATTTTGTTAATGGGCATTGCTATTCATGCTTAAATTAAAGTGGCATCTTTTACGTCACACTGCAATTATTAAAGGGAGTTCTTTAATCTAATTGCTGTACTGTGTTTGGCAAACTCATCTGGGATGTCGCAGTCTAACTGATACCTCTGAGCTGAAGAAATATTGCCAGCTTAGGTATTTATCTCATCTTGGCGTTCTGTAGCTGCCCTCTCTTTTCCTGCCTTCCTTGTAGAATCAGGTTGAGTAAAGAGGAGAAGGTGTAACGAAGAATCATTTTTTTAGCTCTGGAGTTTCTGTACCTTTTCTTCTCACAGTATTTTGGGAATTGAAAGCTTGTATTGATCTTATAGCTTGTCTTGATTTTAGAAAGTCCCTTTTTGTCCTGTTTGTCCTTCTTTCAGTAGTTCAGTACCTCCATGGGAAGCTCATGAATATGCAGTCCGTTACTATATATTCACCAGACTTGTGATTTTTCCTTAAGTTAATGGGTATACTGCCTTTATGCTTGCAATAGGAAATTCTTAGGATGTTTTAAGCTTAGCATTTTCCCTATTCCAATCTTTTACAGTTCTGCTGGAAATTATGAAAACTTAAAATTCTGGTTTAAGTAAGTCCAAACACTTCTAGATTCTAAAGTATAGACACTTCTAGATTCAGAAAGTATAGCAACTTCAGAATAATCTTTCATTAGTAATCAAGATCTCAGAGTTTTAAACTTGAGTAGTTGCTCCAAATTTGTAAAGCCTTTAAAAATGTGGCTCTGGCTCTCATCGATTTGAGTTTGGTAAAAACTTTTTCCATAGTCTTTTAAAATCTAAAAACTTTCCTAAAAAGTCTTTCCATTCCTTATCACATTTTCTTGACATAAGAAACTGATATTATCTTAAAAAACAGAAAAAGAGCAAGATATGCCTCAAGACCAAAAGTAACTGATTTACAGCCTCTATTTGCAGGTTGCATTCAATTTGCAAATGAAGATCTCTCTTACATATTTTTATGAAGCAAATGTTCTTTACTAATATATTTTTCTAAACAAATCATAAAAGAGTATGATATGGAAAGTAGCAACAAAATGTGTCATAAAAGCAAAATTTTCAAGTCTGTATATATCAATGAATTTTATGGGAAAAATGAAACATTACCTTCCCAATACTTAGCCTGTCCTAGTGTAATACAAAGCTAAAACTTTTTGGAATTAGTTGGAATAAAATAAGCAATCAAAAATCATGTAAATGCAAGCTATTATAATGTCCAAGCATCAGAATATTTTAGTACAAGATCATAGAAATGTGGAGCTGGGAGACTATCAAGACCTTACATTTCCTAGTAAATGAGTCTGATATCAAACCACAGAATACTGTAACAAAAAGGTCGCAGTTCCTTGCTAAAGACAGATTTTCCCAAACTGTACACATGGACTTGCTATATACTCCTTTTCAGAGCTTCAGCGGTACTCTTTAGTGCTGCACATAGCTGATGTAGCTGCTTAAATCTCTATCTTGCAATGCAGTCATGACAAGCATGAATTTGCTGTAGGAAACACCCAAGTTGCAAACAATTTGGGTGCTAATGTGGGCAGGGTGCTATAAACCTTTAATGCTCTTGCTTATCAAATGGCATATGAGAATGAGGAGTAGATGGCATGATGGACCATGAAAATCTGTGAAGATTGATTCTGGCCAGTCCTTCAGGAAGAGAAGGAATTGAGATGAAGATTTCTCAGTATTTAAGGTAGTCTTTTCCAGGATTTCTTGTATCCAAAGTATGTGACCAGTGTCTTGTCCAGAATCACTCACTGGCAATGAATTTCTTTACATCATTCATACATTTGAGTTGCCAGTCACATCTCTAGCAACCACCAACAGCTAGGTATGTTTATTCCTATAATTTCTAACCTGGACTAGTTAATACTAGGGATGGTATCCAAATCCATTAAGCCTAAAGAGTAACAGCATCTTCACGTTTAAATACCTGAGCACTCTCAACATACGGTTTGTTGGGGACACAGGTTGTGGGACTAGCAGCAGTTGCCTGGATCATCCTTCAGCCTATCGTTTCAGGAAATCACAGAGTCCTTTCACAACTGCATCACATTACTTTATTTGTTTTTTACTATTCTATTGTGACACTATTCCAAAAGTGCTGGCAGAGGTAAAAAACTATTTTCCAAGGACTTCAGCTAGTATTTTAGGGTCTCACTGGTGACTGAGACAGCACTACACTATCTCATAAGCCTTGAGAGTCTTCCTGAACTTGCGATTATGCTCCCCTGGCATTTTTATTCCTGAACTTGTTGCATACACAAAATAACTTGTGAGTTGGCTGATCAAACCTTTTTCTAGAATTACCAGGTAAAGTCATGTGTACCTCTTGCATTACCAGCTCTTAGTTCTTTAGTTTGCCAGATTTAGCTCTGCTAATTTCAGACAGCTATCCAAGGCTTCCTGCTGAGAGGTTGAAAGCTGCAATAATTCACAGTTTGAAAAAAAAATCTTCAAAAGACCCTTCACTAATCATTAAGCCAACTGAATATAAATTTAAATGACTTAATTACTTGTTGCACTAGGTTCTTCGGTTATACTAACCCCAAATTAATTTGGGTCATGATTACCGTATTGCTTCAGTCCATAAGGTGGCAGCTTGACAGTTCTAAATTCCTTGAAAACCCATTTTAAGCAACTTATAATTTCTGGTTGTTGATTTTGTTATCTTCTGTAGCTACCCTGAAAGTTTAGAGTTTCTCTAGTGAGTCGTCCAGAAAAGACTTCTCTACAAAGCTTCTTATTGCTGCTGGTAAGCTGCCTGCTAGTTCCATAACTCAGAAATGTTTATTATGCACAAGGTAATAATGAAGCAGCAGAAGGGGAGGCTCTATTAAAAGGGCGCTACACTAAGTCACACTCCAGCAGGAGCTGTTTTCTTACGAGGGCTGAAGACATTGTACCATGTCCAGGAACTGAAAATGGCAGTCTACTTCATCTTAATCAATTCAAGGAATTAATAGGTAAGTAATGTTATTACAAATCAATGTGAATTTTAACCAGAAATACATTATAAATATTAATTGAAAGTACTAATGTAATAGGCAGTTTAATTACTTTACTGGCAATAGGCAAGAGAATAGGTGCGTTCTGTGGCAGCTGTAGGGATACACTTCCCCCCCCCCCGCCCCGAAATAACAGACAGCCTCCTGGGGAAGATCAGATCATCTCTCCTTAACTGGATCTCCTCTCATAATGGTGGTGGTGGTGGTGATGGCGACAGAAAGAAATTAAGGATGCTGACTTGTTCAAAACAAGGACAAGCATTTCCTTGAACTCACATGAGATAATAAGATAGTGATGACCCATATTATTCAGGGTGAAGGAAGTAAAGAAAATCAGGATTCTTACAAGTAGGGGTATAAGTGTTAAAAATCAAATACAAGGCTCTATTGCAATGTTGTAGACAGAAGACAGGAAAGACTGAAATAAAGCAACAGCAGCTGATTTAAATATGAAGTCCATAATTTTAAAGAATTTTCTTTCATATGGCATATCCAATTTATTCAAGCTCTGACCTCCCTAAGAACTTGAGCACAAATGTGGTTTTAGATCACATTTAGAACCCATTCCTGCAGTTGTAATACCTTGAAATTAACTAGTGCAATGTTTGAAGGCTTGTTCTGGGTGACATTGCTATTGTATTTGTACACTTTTCCATATACATACTCTCCTGGTAATTCCCACGGCTTCCCTAGATGAAATACATAACGCAGTGTTTTCTGTACCAGTTAGAAAAGATTCAGAGAAAATCACAACCAGTATGAAATAGTGCCATTTACTCTTCAGTAAATGATACAGGCATTCGTGAGAGGCCACTGGGAGCAAACACTGATAGAAGCCTTCCATAGGGTCAGTTCTAGGAAGATTTCATTTTTAGTTTTGGGCAAATGCCATCAAAAGCTTTTTCTCCTTTCCTTTTGAAAAGGTTATGTAAATCCTTTATATATATATAGGTTTTTATACACACATATATATAGGAGGTTTACATATATAAATCCTCCTGGAAGCCTAAGAAAATTTCAGGAAATCTCCATGTGCTGGCTTCTAACTCCACAATTCTGTTTCAAATTCTCTTTACTCCTCTGCCCTATCTGTATGCAATCTGGATCTAGCTTCTCTACTACAACCACCTGTGTTCCTCCCTGTACAGCTGGCAGAAAAATAAAATTATAAAACCTGTTTTCTGTAGTCCAAACAAGCCATTTCACATGGTATACTAATCATGCTATTGGCAAATTAAGCATAAGCAATGTAATGGCAAAACTTACCAAGAAACCATTAAAAAGTGTTTATTTACTGGACATAAAATTATATACTTTGGCTTATAGCTTGGCTATATCTCATGGGAGTGCTTTTCCTCTCTTGCCATGCTAGTCGGTTCGTTAGTACCTCCTATCCCCTAAAATTTATTTCTTTATTATCCTCCTTTATCCTAGAAGCACACGAATTTTCCTCTGGTCATAAAAGGAACAAGTAAAATGTTATATGTTATAGAGCTGCTAAATGTGATGATGAGGGAAGTGCAATGAGAGACTGCTTAAAACTGTCAGCTAGACAACTTGTTTGGAGTGAAAATGATAAACTGTACTAGTTTAAAGTGAGAATAACTCAAAGGGCCCTTAAGCCACAGTAATTAACATCAGGCAGTTCTAAGTACTAAGTACTTGCCATGATACAATTTAACTTACAGCAATTTGCATACCTACACAAAAATCTTGTCATAGTTGACCTAGGACTGCTGAGTACAATTCCCCACCCACACGCATTTAAAAAAAACAAGGAAATCAGCAGCCAAGATACTCAATGCACCATCTAAATACCATTAATCATTCCCCCTTTTCCTCTCTGCTTCTTCCGGTCTTCTTCAACCGCCAAATCTACCTCATCAGTGTGAGAAACTAAGGTTCGAAGCACCAGGGCATCTCTGCTGTGCCCATGCCTGAGACACAGGCCTGCCTCTCATCACCCTGCTTGGATTCTCCTTTTACGTTCTCATGCGTTACCCTACAGACTCTGCTCCAAGATCCATCTACCTCCCTGCCCTGTATTTCAGCTTTCTTCTCTCTGACTTTCAGTGTCTGATCCTTCCCTGCCCTCCTCAATACCACTGTTTATTTTGTTTTACCTCTGGAGAGGCCTGAGCAAAGGAGAGTCAGCTTGTTGCCGGCTCGGATAGGGGCAGCAGATGTGATAAGAGAAGATGCACTGGAAGCAGATAGGGAATGTGCTCTTTGTTTTTTCTGCATGTTGACCATGCTGCATGCCACAGCTCAGGTTAAAGAGTGCAATGCATCTGCAGCCTTCAGGATCCTCAACTTGTGTGTTAAGGCAATGATGAAATATACTCTGTATTGCCAGGTCTCATCCATTCAAGGAATTTATCACACAGCTGCAAGGACTAGAACAGCTTACACATTACACATTATATTTGGATTTGAAGAAGCCTGTGCCAGTCCATACAATTATCAAAGTTTTGTGTAGACCTGTGGCAATCATGGATTGGAGGCCTTTTCTTTTGGAGACCCACTAGGAGGCACGATGATCACCACGAGCAAAACCTGGATGACATCAAGTGTGAGCTCTACTGAGCCAGTTGGACCGCACACCCTGTTCCTCCCTAGAGGTTTCCTCAGGCAGCGACGCAAAGCACCATGCCAATAAAGTAGCATCAGAAAATTCCTCCTACAATATGGAAAAGATAAAAAATTACCCTTGGGCATATCAATACCTCTTTCCATCTCCCTCAACCTTTTAAATTTTGACCAGCAATATGTGTTGGAATGAAAAAAAGGTTTTTCCCAAAGCCATTATACAGACATCTATGAAAAACTGCAGTTTTGACAAACTGGCATTCTGATGAAAAAGCATTTTGATGAAAACATTTTTAGCTAGCTCTGTTCCAGACAGGATTGGGCTTTAGACTGAGAGGACAGTCTCGCAGAGGATAGTCCCGTAGAAACTGGAACAATGAATGTCCCATAAGCATGCACAAGACTAGCTGGCATTTGGACTTCCTCCAGCCTGTTAGAAAGACTGGATCCTATTTCTCAGTAAAGCGATGATAAAATGACTGTTGTGTTAGCACCCTGAACTACCAAGCTTGTAAGAATGCTGCTGCCACAATATGTTCAGTACAGATTATTTGCGTGGTGGTTTTTTTACATTAATGGTTGTATCAGTATTCTGCATCAATCACCAATATTCCATATCGGCAGACTCTTCAAAATGATCACCGTGAGAATACTGACATAAAAGGTCTCAAAACCAGTTAATTTTAAAATGCTTTAGAATGTGTTTCTTAAGGGTAGCTACCAAAATAAATTTTGTCATAATCAGAAACAGTTCCCTTTATTCCATAAACGTTAAGTGGCTCTGTCTTTCAATTAGAATTATGAAGCAGTAACACTCTGCCAGCGTATTCGCAAATACAGTATGCTTTCAGTTCCTGGCATAGTTCCGGGATAAATAAGGCAATTTTGTACAATGACTAGCTTTTACACAATTATTTTGGACCATTTCCTGGAATCAGTTAATAGTGTCATTGTCAGTTGAGTTAAATCGCTCAGAAATATTATGTCGTGCATACATTGTCTGTATTCCTTCCAACTGCTTTCAATGCCTGAAGAGAATTTTACTAGTATTAAATAGTTTTGTAAGAGAGTGACATCTCACCATGTCAAGTGTTTTCTAAGAAGAAATCACATGAATTACCACAAGTGTTCATTTCACTTCATTTTTACTGATTACTTCTGCCACCAAACTTTATAAAATATTTTCCTTTTGTTCAGCTTCGTGTATGTTAACTAGGAGAGAACACAAAAATCATTATTAAATTGCCCCTAGATGAATCAAAACTTGTAAAAGGCATGAGGAAGCATAAGGTAGGTGTTAACACAGTGATGTAAACAGTAGGTTACAGATGGAATGAAACTCTAGATAGGAGTACTTTAAAAACTGGCTCAAGGCATACAAAAGATCATCAACGAGAGCCTTTAACGTCTCTGAAATAAGAGAACTGAGAGATATAACTACTGATTATGTGCTTAAAGCAAAAACACTGATGCAGTATCTGTAGAAGTGCAAAATGTATATTAAGCCTCTTTCAGGTCTGGAAAGTCTGAGGTTATACCATTTCACAAGGTAGATACAACATGAGGAAGCTCAGTTCTAAATTTTTCCTCTTCTGCCAACGACAGCATTGAATGAATCCGTGGATTTATGTCCCCATGATTTTAATCCTTCAGATTAAATGAGAGATTGCTGGCTGAGGCTCTAGTTAAACTGTCTCAGACAGATTTTATTGTGCCTCGGATGTGCTGAAAGTCTGAACAACGTGACGCAACGGGGAAAGGCAAGAGCTTTCACTGTGGTTTTTGGTACGTTCCTTCCACAAGGTTATAAACATGCAAAGGCCCATTGTCCCTCCAAAAGCCCGTTTCCTTCGCTGCCTTGAAATCCGGACAGGCTGGGAAGCTGCTGTGTTAACATTTCTGCAAGGGAATGGTTGAACTCTCTGACTCCCAAAGGCCCCGATTGCTATCAGCCGGGTCAGCAAGGCTGCAATGAAGGAGAAGAAGGGCAACATGCTGCTTCTTCTGGTGACATTTAGCCATATAGGCTGCTCTATGGTACTGCTTTAAATATCACACTCAACCTCCAGTATGGAAAGAGAGAAACGCAGTAAGACAGGGATGTTCAGATACAATTTCCTATTTGTAAAAATGCTAGCATCTGGATCTGGATGTGGTTTCAGTTAATAAGCAAAGGAAAACTTGGAGCATAATCTTAAGGCTCTGTGTTTCCTGGCCACTTTTAGACATTTCCAGACAATGAACTGGGCTCTTGCAAACTGAATCCTGTAGGCTAATCCTGAAGGCCTGTCTCCTACGGTGGGTTTCTTAATTCTGTGTTTTCCTGAGTGGGAGTTTGCTCTCAGTCTTACTCATTTATTGGTCTTGTACTACAGCCTTTTCAGAACCTTGAATTCAGACTTGTAATCTGTTCTGAGTGTGGTTTGGGGGCAATTCTCCACTTATTTTTGCTCCAGTAGCCAAAAAGCTAGACCAATACAGGTTGTAAACAAGGCATTTTTTCAGGGGGCTGCATTGAGTCCCAGAGGTCCTCCTGCCTGCCTTCAGGTGACATTTCCTTCCCGGGGGTGGTAAACGGATGGGGCATCTGCTTGCCTCCCTGCTGTCCCCGGCTTTCAGCAGTCCCTCACTCAGCACGCGGGCTTTCTCCCATACTTGGTTCCCGTAGCTGTGATTTTAAAGGTTGGGATCTGCAGTATCTAAGTCTTGTGGCTCTGGGAAGGGCTATCAAACTCAGCCTTACTTACTAAATAGTGTGTGTGGAAGGGAGCAGTACAGATACTTCAAACTTGGAGACAGATCAAAGGAGACAACTGTTCGTATCTATGTAGATGGTTTATGTGCTATTTAACAAGACAGCTGAATCCTCCTTCCTTTTTTTAACAGTGCTTTAACCCTCATCCTGCGTGAGGAATTTATTTGATAAAAAAGCTTGACCTTTTTTTTGTTTATATTGCTTTTTTTGCAACTCTAACAACTAGAGCAACTCTTCACAAAACCTGGCAGACAATCATGTTTTGACTATGAGTAGCTACGATTCAAAACTGTCAGTTTTCCTGAAGAAGATTATGCTGAAAGCCCCCTACTTTTTGGTGAAAAGTTATCTTGCAGAAAACAAATCATCGTCAATTTCCCAGGATTAAAATCCTGAGCCTTTGACTTGCTCAAAGCATTTCTTTAGCCATGGAAGAAGAGACTAAGACTGTCTAAAGGCAGCAAAAGTCACCACCACAACAGCGAGGGATGAACGGAAAACAGCTGCATTTGGCAACAAACCAGGTCATGTTCCAATTAGGTTGTTGAGTATTTTACAGAAGCCATTCAGTCATCTATTAGTTCGATATACAGAAAGATATCTGGTAACCGTTAAGCACTTTTACAGAAACCTGTATGCCAGCAGAGAATACGCTAGAAACCCTTGCCATCCTTAGACATTTTTATAGAAAGCTGTATGCCTAGCAAGAACAAATAAAGGCTTCTTGTAACACCAACCTCAATTTTCTTTACTAAGACTTCAGCTCCAAGCTGAGCTCCAGGTGAATCACAGGGCAAAGATGTTCGTTCTTTCCAGCGGCCTTCCCAGTGACAATTTTTCTCTTTAGAAGGGTATTCTGCAAGTTTTCTGTTAACTGCTTTTCCCCCAGGTTGCTCTCCATGTTACAGCTTTCTGTGGGCAGGGGAACCCTCTCCATGTCTGGTGAGATAGGAGAGCATTACTCGTTCAGCTTCATAAAGGACACCTACTTGGAAAACGGAAAACTATACGGATTAATTTGAACAACAGGATCTTATCTAAGGCTTCCCCTATCTACACACCGATACTGTTAGAATTAAGCAAACAAGATCAGACTAGGTGCTGATTAAACTAGTATAGAAACCTCAAAAGCCCTGAATTTACTTAATATCTAGAGCAGGAGGACATTTTTGAAGTACTAGATATAAATAAAACTCTCTGCTGAGTTACCTAGGTCTGTTGAAAGAAACAAATTTGCAACAGCCTGGTTAGATAAGTTATCTATAAAAACATCAATATTGACTAATTTTGGGAATGGGAAAAAAAAGGCATAAAGACTAGCCCTAGGTTACTTCTGTCTGACGGAGTACAATGCAGCAAAACCAGTATCAATTTCATGCATAACGTTGCACATAATCACTAGGTATGGCCCAGTGCAGTGATGCTGAGGCAAGTTTCCAGCCCTTTGCTCCGGAAACATTCTTACAAACGCTATTCAGAGGAACTGAGTATGGGTCGGGAAGGGATATATGAGGTGATGGGGGCTTGACAAACTCTCAGTACTCTGAACCAGCACAATCACCCTCATCGTCTGGCTGTTAAAAATATGTCTTTCTTACGCCTGAAATTTTCACCTCTTCTATTACTGGAATGACATACCCAGTAGCGAATAGAGCTTTATGATCCTTACATGGTTTGCACAGCGGAAAACCTGTTAGAAGATTTTCCTGAGTAACACCATTTATTTACGCAGCGTTCAGCTCCTGTAAAGTATGTCAGAGAGACAGGGAAGGAATTCTTCTCATGGCAGGGTATGCTGCTTTGGATGTGAAAGAGGCCTTGGTAGCTGTGCAGGATTGCGAGACCTGTGATACGTGGCTTTAATTTCCCTCTGTGTTTGACCTGAAACCTATAGTCACACACATTGATGTGTTGTGTGGTTCATACTGTTTCCTAGGTCTAATACAATGTATAGCTAAGGTAACATTATGGATCTGTTGTTGAAAAGTTGGGACACACTGTGTGTGTGTGTGTGTGTGCGCGCGTGCGACTGTGAGTTTGACTTACAAAGTTTTTGACTCCACAAAGCTTTAATTTCTTACCAATACCTTCAGTAATGTTCACAACGTAAGATGGAATAGGCACTAAGCTGTGAATGCTGCACTGAACTGTTCATAAAAATTAGGCTTTGGAACAGAGGCACCTTTAAAGAAATAAGTTTACTAGAAACTTAAGACAGCCAGGTTTTGGGGGGGTTTTGCAGCTTTTTACAGAAAAGCTCATGCCAATTATTTGCACTGTTGGAGCAGGTGTCCTTCTAAACTACTGCCACTGAGCCCCAAGCAAAGGAAGGGTAGTGGTGGGCTGGCGTGGGTGTACGTACCCTCTCGCAGGCTAACAAGCACAGAAAAAGGCAAAAAGCCTGGGATAAAGTCTTGCACAATTCTAGCATGTTCGGAAGCATCTAGCATCCTAGCATCTTCTTGTATTTTAAGCCGGAAGATTCTTCTGGAGTCAAAACTTTTGGAAACATCTTTTTAATCAAAGAAGTAAGATTTAATCTTTAGTTCTTCACCCTTTTTCCTTCTCCCTGTAAAACCAGTAGGAAAAACCCCACATACTTTCTGCAACTAAATTTAACTGCAATCACATATGAGCAGACCCAGAGGGTTTTACTAAAAACAAAGTAGGATTGGCATCTAATGTAATATTTCTTTGTTGTAATCTTATGCATTTTTGTGTGACTGAAGGAAACGGTTTCTAAACAAAGGGTCAAATTCAGGTTCCGGTGAAATCGGGGTGTAAATCCACACTCCTGGCAATGGGACCAGAATTTGCTTCAAGTCCACTCTACCAAGAGGAAGAAAACTCTTCAGCTCGAACATGTTTAAAACAGAGATTTAATTGACCCACTGCTAGGAATTCTCTAGGAAACGAGGAGATTTTGATTGTACTTGCGGAAACATGATTTTTAGACCTATACGCTAACATCTGGAGGATATTTATTGTCCTAGATGAAATCCTGAAACCTTTAAAAACATTAGGTTTAGTGAGTCGCTTTCAAACTCTGTGCTGTTTTTGCTAATCGTTCACCTTGCTGGGGTTTATCCCAGCACGACTGTGAAATGCCAAAGGCCCAGATGGGATCCCTCTTAGAGCCAAACTAGCACCTCTTACGGACCAGCCCCTTTGCCTCGGGTGGAAGCGGACCCGGGGGCGTGTAGACCGATACTGACAGACCTCCACTTACTCCGCGTGGTTACGGCAAGACTTTTGTTCTCAATTAAACTTTTAAGAGCTGCTTTAAGTGGCTGTGAGGGAGCTCTCCGGGCGCGACGTTTCGGCCAGAACAGCTGTTCCCGCTGCCCCGTGTGGCTTCCCCGCCCCGCCGGGCTCCGCGGAGGCAGGGAAGGGGTGGCGGACCCCGTTCCCCCTCGGAGCGGCACTTTTTGGGACGAGCCTCCCCGCGCCGGCGGGGGCGGGCGGGCGGGCGCGGGGCGCGGCCGGGGCGGCGGCGGCGGCAGCCGGGGGAAGGAGGGGGCTGGCGTCAGGCGCTGGGCAGCCACTGGCACGGGAGCTCCCCCCTCGCCTCGCCTCGCCTCGCCTCGCCTCGCCTCGCCTCGCCTCCCGCGGCGGGGAATAAAGGCACCTGGCCCGGCGCTGCGCGCCGCCGGAGCGGGAAAGCGGCGGGCAGCGGCGGCGGCCCAGCGGGCGTGCGGGGGTCGGGCCGGGCCGGGCCGGACCCCGCCGCGCAGCCACCTCCATGCGCCTCGCCGGCGGCGCCGGCTCCCCCCGGGCGGCGCCCTCGCCCGGGAACGGCAGCCGGTGGCGGGCGGCGGAGCCCGGCGGCGGCGGCGGCGGCGGCAGCAGCCCCAGCCCCGAGGCGTGGTCGGGGTCGCCCAACGGCAGCCTGGGCGGCTGGGACCCCTTCGGGCGGGACGAGGAGCTGGCGAAGCTGGAGATCGCCGTGCTGGCCGTCACCTTCGCCGTGGCGGTGGTGGGCAACGGCAGCGTGCTGCTGGCCCTGCGGCGCACGCCCCGCAAGGCGTCCCGCATGCACCTCTTCATCCGCCACCTCAGCCTGGCCGACCTGGTGGTGGCCTTCTTCCAGGTGCTGCCCCAGCTCTGCTGGGAGGTGACCCACCGCTTCCACGGCCCCGACGGGCTCTGCCGGGTCGTCAAGCACCTGCAGGTCTTCGGCATGTTCGCCTCGGCGTACATGCTGGTGGCCATGACCGCCGACCGCTACATCGCCGTCTGCCACCCGCTGAAGACGCTGCAGCAGCCCACCAAGCGCTCCTACGGGATGATCGCGGCCGCCTGGGCGCTCAGCCTGCTGCTCAGCACCCCGCAGTACTTCATCTTCTCCCTCAGCGAGGTGGAGCGCGGCTCGCAGGTCTACGACTGCTGGGCGCACTTCATCATGCCCTGGGGACCCCGCGCCTACATCACCTGGATCACCGGCGGCATCTTCGTCGCGCCCGTCCTCATCCTCATAACCTGCTACGGCTTCATCTGCTACCACATCTGGCGCAACGTCAGGGGCAAGACGCGGCCGGGGGAGGCGGCGGCGGGCGGCGGGCGGCGGGCGGGCGGCGGCGGCCCGCGGCGGGGGCTGCTGCTCGCCCCCTGTGTCAGCAGCGTCAAGACCATCTCCCGCGCCAAGATCCGCACCGTCAAGATGACCTCCGTCATCGTCTCGGCGTACGTCGTCTGCTGGGCGCCCTTCTTCACCATCCAGATGTGGTCCGTCTGGGACCAGCGCTTCCCCTGGGTCGGTAGGTGACGGGGAGGCCCCGGCGGGCGCCGGGAGGGCACGCCGCCGCTTTCCCCCCGGCCGCGATGGCACGCGTTGGGGTCCTCCGGGGGCGCAGCCGGCTTTCCCGGGGCGCTGCGCACTCCTGAGCCGAGCGTGGGGGAGATGGGGCCGCGGGAGCCGGGAGCGGGACCGGGGCGCGCCCTCCCCGCGCCGTCGCGCTCGACGAGCCCCTCTGCCCCCCGGGGAACGGCGGCTGAAAGCCCTCCGCCCCGCAGGCGCCTCTGCGCGGCGAGGTGGGCGAGCCCTCGGGGCCGCCGCCGCCCTCGGGGCCGCCCCGCCGGCACGGCTCGCACTGCCGGACGGGGCGGCCCCGGGGAGCGGCGGCGCGGAGCCGGCGGCGCTCGGCTCGACCTGTCCCGGGAGCAGCCGGAGCGGAGCGGCTGCTGGTGGCGGCTGGGCCCCCGGAAAGGAGCAGCAGCCGCTGCCTTCTCATCCCGAGCAAAATTGGCGGATGAGGACTGAAATATTTGCTGCGATAATTTGAACCAGCAACGTTTTCTTCCATTTGAAGCCGCCGATGAATAAAACTTTAGAACCCTTTTGTGTTATTATTAAACATACACACATGTATGTCACGAGTAATTATATGAGCAGGGAGCTTACTAAGCCTGCTTTCCCGTGACTGCTTTACATGTGCATTCCCTGCTGTCTGATAATGGGGTTGAGCACACCCCGAACCCTTCCTCTCAACAGGGCAGTCGCCTCTGAGTAGCGCCTTTAGTCAGCCACCAGTTCTCACGAAAGAGTGGCGATTTAGTGTTTTGGAGATACCTGTCCCTCTATTAAATCTGGCTGAAAATACTTGATGAGTTTAAAAGTTATTACTTGGGGAATGACAGGCAACACAGTAACATATACCCCGTTTCCTCATAATGAAAAAGATGCAAATCAAAATGTTGGAATTCATAATTTCTTGTTATTTTTTTAAATCCCCAAATTATCACACTGTAGTGAGAGCATTGATTGCCCCTAATATGCGACTAAAGTCAAGCCTAAAACACAGGTCTCTACAGAGAAATAAAGGCTTGCAGTAGACAAATAGTTTTTTTTTTTTACTTCAAAAGAAATGCAGACCTAATTCAACAGATGGGTATTTGGTAGGTTTGTTTGAAGAGATTCTTTAAATCTACGGAACTGCGTAACACAGCAATTGTAGTTCTTTGGAGATTCAATTTTTACAAAGAAAGGTCACTAATAATTGATTAGGCTAAATATGTATTTAGAGTATTTGATAATTTAACTAGTTATTGAAGGTAGACGACCATAACTGTTTTATTGCATAGTGCTAACTTCCATTTTTCCCCTAGTGAAAATTGGTTCAACCTCTGAAATCCAGATTTGATTCACAAGCCAGTAGTTACTTGAGCATTCAACACTTTTCAGCATGCAAATGTATACAGCAAAATTCAGTATTATTGAAAGCAGTGGGAAATCAGTGGGAATTTTGCCATTGCCTCCCAGGGTAACCAATTTTTAAAACAAAAGTCTGAATAAAAACTGTTCAGGATTTAAAGCATGAGCTTATCAACACATGGCTAAACATCAGTGGAAACGGGACTAAAGCATTATTTTGGATGGATTGCCCCCTAACTTCTTCTGTCACAGCTTTTTGAAGTCTGTTCGGACAAATTCCCATTGACTTCAATGGCAGCCTTACATAAGTAAGAATTTTCCTGATCATGTCCTCATTATTCATTTCAAATGCTGCTGCTCAACTTTTAGAGCTAGAATTATTCAGGAAAATAAATCCGACAGTTAATGAAGCAGTTGACTGAACGGTGCGAATGTTCTTTTGATGATTAAACCGCTTTCTTCCCCCCTCCCCAGATTCTGAAAACACTGCGACTACCGTCACGGCTCTGTTGGCCAGTCTGAACAGTTGCTGTAACCCGTGGATCTACATGTTCTTCAGCGGGCACCTCCTGCAAGACTGCATACAGAGCTTCCCTTGCTGCCAAAAAATAAAGCAAACGCTGAGTAAAGAAGATTCAAACAGCAACAGCAGGCGACAGACTTCTGTTACCAACAACAGAAGCCCAACCCACAGCTTGAACACCTGGAGAGAGTCACCCCACTCCAAATTGACCAGCTTCATCCCCATTCCAACCTGAGACAGGCCCCGGGGCAGGCAGGGCTTGCAGCCCCCTAACAGCGCTCGGGAAGGTTAGCACTTTACGCTGGTCAAAGGCACCAGTCGTGGTAACAAGGAATGACTAAGATGGCCGTAAGACAAAACATGCTGCATTGCTCGATAAGCTATTCTGCAGCGTGTAAATTATTTTCTGAAAGGTATTTAGGATTTGGGCAACTGATCAGGAAGGCGTGACAACAATAAAGCAATTATTTTTCTAAATAGAATTTATTATTTTATTTTATTTTTTTTTGTTTCTAAAGTACTAAGTGCGTTGTTTGCTTGTTGTTCAAAGCAGTAAAAATAGCGGAGTTGGCATGTGTTGGGGTAACTCCGCTCTATTATAGTGTTAATGCCTAAAACTTCTCATGATTGTCAATGAAGTCACAGGGAAAGAATATGATATGAGCAAGATCACAATTTAAACACAAAAAGAAAAGAGTTGGGAGAAAGTCTTGACTGTCCAGATAAGGAATATGGTTAGACAGTGTCTGAGCTATTGGGAATTTAGTTGATCATACTGCTTTATCTTGCAAAGGTCTAGCAATTCTCAGATAATAAAATCTAACAGCCCTTGTGAAGGCAAATCCTTCAGTGCTGCCGATGTCTGTATGTGTATTGTGGGGTTTCATTTTTAGGGTGATATTTCCTCTTCCCTTCTTGTGGATGGAAGTTATACAGCATAATTTTTTGTGTTGTTGCACCTACCTTGATTTTTTTGAACTAATTTGAAAAAATATATCGATAAATAAGTATGATAAGCTATGACTAGCTCAGCACTGTTACAAACAGATACACTAAGAAAACTCATCGTGACTACCAGAACCACTTGCTCTATGGGTAAGAACTGCATCTTTTCTTTTTTCTTCACTAAGACAGCTAGGATCAAGCCACATTTGGTTGTCAAGCAAATAGCCCCATAAATTCGGGAGAATGTGGTGTGGGGGGTGTTGGCAGATCATGACAATATAGGCTTAGAAATTGGCAGTAAACTGCAATAAATAAATAAATAAGTTTTGCTGTGGTTTTTAAGTCCTGAGGGTCTCTTTGAGAAGTACAGCTACCTGTCTGCTCCATTTTCCTGAGCTCTCTGGGTCCTGAAATCCAGGCGTTCCCCTAGCACCGCGCAGGGCTTCCGATGCAGTCCCAGCTGGCTTGCTAGAGCAGTGGGACACGTGCACGGCTGCATAACGTGCATGCTTATGTTTGCAAGGAGGAACCTCAGCAGCAGGTTTGTCTCTTTCCCACCAAAACCAGACAAACAAGACTGCTTTTCTAATTGCCTGAGGAGAGAAAAAAATTGGGCCCGCAACTGTGGCTTTCACTGAGGATGGTGCTGGCCCCAAGCCTGTCGCAATAATGGTAGCAGAAATTAATAGAGCTAGATGCAGGATAAGATCATATTCAACCTGTTGTCCACTCCAGAAGCTCCCAGACATATCACTGACTATTCCAGGCAAAGAATAGGGAAGATTATAGCTCAAAAAAAAAAAAAATTAGATTTTGTTGTCACTACAGAAAATCTTAGCTGTTCTCGCTTCGTTTCTTGTTATCATTTGCTCTTCAGGAGAGCAATCTGGTCTAACGTTTTGTTGTTGTTCAAAACACTAGAGCCCGAAGGACAGGGTGGTGGAATGGCTTATATTTAACAGACTATCTTTTTGACCACTTTTAGTACACAGATGTGACTACAGCTCTCACCAGTTCTGGGTGAAGGTTTGTGAACCTGAAGTTATATTTTAGCCCAAAAAAATGCATGCAGTGGCACTGGGTGTGTGTGTATTTGTGCACTTTATATGTACTGCATATAGTTCGCAAGTAGGTAGTTCACAGTTACTGAAATTGCAAATGTTTCAAGTTAAGTACACTATCCTTTGCCTAGTTTTCTATTTATTTGTGTTACTACTTTCTTTGTACATAAAAATATATTAAAAAGTAATTAGCTGTACTAACAGAATTTTCATGTTTGTGGAATTGAATTATTTTTCTATTACACTTTATACTCAAACAGAGAAGACAACGAGAAAACAAATGTAGACTAATGTTGATAAGAAAACTAAGCTGGGTAATGACCAATATGTAAAAAAAAGTAAACAGACTCAAAATTATAATTTTCAGTTTCTTCCAAATATGTTACAAAATCTAGGCTTACACTTGGGGCTTGTCAGCATAAATGTACCCTGTGAGTGTTCTACAGTTTCTGTAATTAAATTGACAACACTATTTAGCAGTATTTAGGTTCCAGGCATTTTTGTAAATAGTGAGTTTTGTTTTTCACATAATTGTAACATTGGAAGACACAGCCCGTATTTTTTAATTGTTCATCTGTGGAGATGCGTTGGGGTTTTTTTAACAGCTGCTTTGGGTTATCATGAGGGCACACTAACGAAAACAGAAGGAAACAAGAAATTGTGCAACCATTGCACGTTTAAAACATGGAAACATGCTCTAATAAATCTCTATATTTTTTTGATGAGAAGCATTTTGTTTCTTTCGCTTGACTAGATTTTGCAGGGCCAGAAACATATTTGGTGATGCTCCATATATTTTACAAAATGTAAAATTTCTTCATTAATTTTAATGAGTTGTTTCCATGAAAAGCTTTAAGGAGTGAACAAAACTAAAATGTTTTCCTATTACACATAGTGCATGAAGGACACATGCAAAGAAGGAACGTGCAGTCAGCTTTCCACTATATGCTGCTAGCATTGTTAAAACATGTTACATAGCAGTTATTCACATTTTAGAGGGGTTATTTTGATATTTTTGTTTTAATTTTGGGGAACAAAATATTTAGCTTCTAATGTAAAACACGATCGAATGGCTGAGCCTGCACTCTGTTGTTTGTGCTGGTGTTACTAGAACTGCAGCATTTTAAAGACAATTAGATGGCAGAAGTGGAGCACGTGAGATGATACAGAAGATGGAAAGGATTTTGTTCTTTTACATAAGAAACATAAGTTGCCAAAAAGCTTTTTTTTCATTCATTTCTTTTTAAATTTGTAGGTAAAGATATTGTTGGCTCAGAAAAAAGAAGGGTTTTTTTTCTGTATTACCACATCAAGACCAAAGTCTATGAGAAGACACAAGTTCATGTGTGCCCAATCCTGCAAAGACGAAGGTTTTGTCTGCAGAAAATCTTATGGCCAGTTCCAAATTGTCCAGATTGAAGGACCTTATTAAAATGCACACATGCTCCTTTCTAATTCGTGCATACGGAAACCAGGGCAAAAGGAAAGGAGCTGCAGAGGTAGATGTCGTCCCAGGGCATGTACTGGTGACCCAGCTTTGGGAAGCGAACCCAGATCTTACAGTAGAGCTATTGCTGAAATACAGAGTTACTTGCTACGTAGGGGAAGCTCTTACAGAGTTGTCCTAGATTGAGTTCCCACCTACAGAAAGGACTAATTAAATACAATGTCCTCTTCTAAAAAGTGTCTGCCTGAATTTCAGTTGTACAGTCCCTTCTGTACAGGATGGGAAGAAGTCCTCTCTGTACGTGGAAGACTGGGGAGACAGAAAAGAGTTGAACGCTAGTTTGGAGCTTTAGTTACTGTTACAAGGTAGTTTTCTGTGTTTTTCTTTAGGATTGGGCTTTACTGGAAAATGTAGCACTTGCTACTTGGGTAAAGGAATTACAGGGTGTGTAAATGAACAGGTTTCAAGGTCCAGGAACAGATCACAGCTGCTCCACGGGGAGCAGTCCTGGCTGGTTCAGGTAACAGTCCCTCACACAAGAATAGGTCCAGCTAGTCTTGAAAAAGGCAGGGAACTGTTGAAGGTAATGTAAGTCACGCAGAATGGTTTGTGCAGGTATGTAAGAAGCAAGCAAACAACAACCATGACTAGTCCCTGCTGAGCTTCGTTAGACCCAGCCAGCATGGGTCTGCCTTTCCCAGGACTAGTCCTGCAGAAAGTCCTGGATCGGTACTGTGTTAATGGATTAATACTGTATCGCTGTTTTGGTACAACTGCTCAGTGATTTGCCATGTCTTAGTATAAACTTGCTTGGAGTAACAGTTTACATGCAAATTAGCCTTAGGTCTTCATAAGGACATTTTTAGGTGAATTCCTGACACAGTCCATTGGGTTGCTACATTTCTGAAAAGCAAGGCTGTGAGGCAGCATCGGGAGCACAAAGCTCTCTTCCCAGCTGTATGGTGAGGAAACCCGCAAGTCTCTCTAGTTCCAGGTGGACCAAGATGTTGTTGGGTACAGGTGGACTTTCTTCTAAGCAGAGGAGAGTCTTTTGCACATTTCCAATATTTTGCACATTTCCAACCTATTGCCCGTTTCCAATATCTTTTTTCAGGGGGGTGGGTGGGAGGGGAGGACTGGGGATGTTGCACTTCCTCAGTGCTCTGCAAGCAAAGGATGGTTTTCAGAAAAAATGTCAGGATCAGTGGAAGGACATCTACAAATTTCCCACCTCTTCATTAGCTTAGGTTTTTTCCTTTTACTGATGAAGTAAATGCAAGAGTGCCTTCCCTTCCATTTCATGCCGAATTAAGTCATTCCCAAGAACTTGTGCTCCTACTCTGCAATAGGACAAAGTTCTATTGAAATCACAGTCATCCTTCCATGGCAGTATTTTATATACTTAGGACTATAACATTTTATTTTTCCTGCTCAAAAGTGGTAGGCCTGTGAGACCTGCTTAACCAGATTTATGAGCTTTACTTCTGCCACTGCTCAAAAAATACAGCCTTACCAGAACTGAAGAAAAAGAACCCCCATGATTTGGATCCCATTTTGACTTATGAATGACTTGTTCGGTTGTGTTTCTTCTGTGTTTTTCATTCCAAGCTGTGGCCCTTGAACTAAGGAGTTTTCAGTCTAACGCAGAAAAAAAAAAAACAATCGCTGAGCCTTAGAACCGGGGCCTAGGAAAGATTACTCCTGCAGGGCATGAATATCCTGGACAATGACATCATATGGACAAAAGTTTACTGCAAAAGCCATCCTGCCATTGCTGTTCTTCTTTGTATTCACCTGTCTCATTCCTCTCTAGCCCGGCTGGCAGGCGCAGGTAGGGAGCCACTGCTGCCCCATGTTCACCCTTGTCTATTCCCTCTTACAAAGGCTCAGGCACTGGCAGCCCAGTGGGAGGTCTGGATTGCACCTCCAAGTGACAGTGGCTGCATATCCAGTACTGATCAAGTTAATTTACTGGTGCCTGAGTTATCCATCTGTAGTTCAGGGTAACGATGTTTATCTTCCTCCGTAAGTTCTTATAGGACACATGGATAAGAAGTGCTACATATGAGTTCAATATTCCTTTTCAAGCAAAGCACTGGCAATGCAGGCTGTAGGTGGCCCAACAGCTTTTACACCTTTGAAGCAAAATGTGACAAAACTGGCTTTTACATTACAAACTACTTGGCTCTCCAGGGCATGAAGCCCATTCTGGAAGATAAGGAATAGGTAACCAGAGACTGGCACAGTGGCTGTCCTGGCCTCTTCCACCGCTACTGCTGTGATTGCTCCTGCCATAGCCTCTCCTGTCCCTGGTGATGATGGCTGCAGCAAGAATGGGGACAGGGACCACAGAAGCAGCAGCAGACAGGGTTGTCATTAAAATGCATTCATTTTAAACTCTTTTTTGAGGGAGGAATGCGGATCCTATCAAATAAAAAAACCCACAGTGAATATTGGGAGAGAGATGAACTGGTGACACAGAGAGCAAATAAAACATAGAATCATAGAATAGTTTGGGTTGGAAGGGACCTCTAAAGGTCATCTAGTCCAACCCCCCTGCCGTGGGCAGGGACATCTTCAACTAGATCAGGTTGCTCAGAGCCCCGTCCAGCCTGACCTTGAATGTTTCCAGGGATGGGGCATCCACCACCTCTCTGGGCAACCTGTGCCAGTGTTTCACCACCCTCAGCATAAAATATTTCTTCCTTATATCTAGTCTGAATCTACCCCCCTTTAGTTTAAAGCCATTCCCCCTTGTCCTGTCACAACATGTCAGCCCAAAGATGATTTGAAAGTATCAAGATGCTTTCCATTTTGCAATTGTAAGGTATGTTTTATATATTTAGAAAAGGAGCCCCTTGTATCCTGGAACTGTAACTACACGAAGCTCCTTACAAATCTAGTAAGTATCTCTGCTGAGATGGCTAGCTACAAGGCTATGTCTAAAAAAGGACAACGATCTCTTCAAGTTAAACATTCAACATGTGACTTGAGGGTCTTGGCCCCCACAATACAGACATGTCCTGTGGGAAATGTGGGCAGCCACAGAGCTTTCAGGGAGGAGAAAGGAAGAAGCATAAATACCAATCCCCTTTTTGGAAAGAGGTGATAAAGTCAGGCTAAATGTCATAATAGATGCCTAAATCTTCAAGCTAAAAGGCAAGAGTCTTTCTAGCGTTTTAGAAAGCTTTTGGTTGAAGATGTGGAAGTAAGGACCCGCGGATGAAGAACCCAAAGGATTAGGAGGCATTTAACATTGTAGCATTCTTACCAAAAGAGGAAACTTGCTTAGGCGCTGCTCAAATGTTTTTCTAAGTAAGGCTAGTAACTGTACAAAATAGTGGCAAAAGTAACAAAAAATTGGATAGCAAATGCTCTCTCCTGTCTCACTGTAAAGCAGGCAGAGTTATGCAGTAGACGTCTGCAAACTTGGGTAGGCACAGACAAATGCATCCTCTGAAATGCTGCAGGTGTCGGTCACCTCAGAGGAAACCACCGATAACGATTCACTCCAGCGTTGGCTGAGATCAGAAAAACAAGGAAATCAAATCATCAGACTAATTTGCCACACACTTAATCTGAGTAATTTTCTTCCAAAGAAGGAGCAAACATTATTAAATAGCCACCATAATATTTTCTAAATGTGAGGCATTTCAGTGTTTCCATGGGAGCAAAGGAGGGCTTCCAGGTATTACATGAGACACTAGAGCTAAGGGTTGAGTTCAGTAAGATACTTGGACATTCGTGTGGATTTCAGTCCTTCTGGAGTCCCATTATCTCCAGTACTCCAAACACTGTGAGGGCAGTCAGGACAATAAAAAATTATATGCAGTAAATAATAAACAAAAGTAAAAGATACATTTGTGTGTCTATATATAATCTCATTTCCCAAACCAAATTGTACCTGTCTTTTTCAAAAGAAATGAGCAGGGATTTAGCTATGTATGTATCTCTGATAACCTAGTTCACCATGAAGTTGATGTTCAGAGGCTCAAGAATCATAAGTTCTCATATAAGGTTACAGATGTTCTTTATTAAATGAATAGCTTTGAAGCTTATCAGTTAGCAACATGTTATTAAATTGAATAGAAGCTTGGAAAATGAGGAGAGAGCTCTGCCTTTGTTCTCTCTCTCTCTCTCTCTCTCTTTTTTTGCATCTATTATGGCAATTCCCCTGAAAAGCTGTATTTTAAATACGCCATACTGGAGATGAGATGACCCAAAGCGCCACGAAGAATCCCAGCTTGACTCACTCTTTCAACATAAGATTTATCATTAACGCTTGCTCCTCTGTCTCACAGAGATCACAGTGTGAGGCACAGTGTAATTAGACAACAGATTCTCATTTCTTCCTAAATTTATGACCCAAGTGCCTCGATATAGGCGCTCAAAACTGGAGGACACAAAGGTGGAATTCATCTGCGTGAATGTACCTACAATGCAGGTGTGTCTATCTGAGCAAGAGTGAGTATTTTAGTAGCCAAGGCAGAGCTAGTTTTTGGAGTCCCGGGAGTCATCATATGAAGGATGTCAACATCCAATCAGAAGAACACTGCCCTAATCTCCATTTATATATGGAGCAGAAGACTATTTATTCATTGATTGTAATGGCAGGTAGACAACTAGCTCAAATTGGTACACCTGTACTGCAGATAGCTGTCTACAGGTGCTATTGGTTGTATTGTCAGATCTCAGAAGAGACCTCCACGTTACTAGTTCAGGATTTTACTTTATTTCAGGGCAACTACAAAAAGTTACCATCTAATAGCATCGTATTGATTTGAATGGAGCTGATGATGCTACCCCAACAGCTAACAAAAGGTGGCTCGTATTGCAAAGGTTCTGCCAGCTGGGTGCCTTTGTTAGTCATGTCACAAGAAAGACCAAAACCAAAATGAGCCTAGAGATCAGTTTACCTCCTCACACCCAGATGACATCTCTGGCCTTACAAGGAGGGAATGATCTCTATGTCTAATCTCTCCATGTGTCCCATCTGTGCATGCTGAACCTTTTCAGGTTTCATCTCCTTTGTGCTTAAAGGTGGATTTGCGAGAAAATCCTTAATTAGGCAGAACTCTCGAGATACTCAGATAATACAATCCTAAGGGTCAATGTACAACATAGAAAGAGATATCTTATTACACAAAGAGTCAGGACTGGAGAAAAACATCAGGATAATACCTAAAATACTTGGTAATATTGTATGGAGAAAAAAGCAATAATAAGGAAAGCAAGAGTGGCATGTTAGGTATCTCTGCCACATACAGCACGTGAAGTCCTGCTTTCCTAAGAAACTGCACAATTATAAAAATTTTGAGAATATAATCAGTGTAAAGTGATTTGCACCTGATGCCATCAATGTCTGTTTTCAACATGAGCAGAAGCACTGTAAGAAAAAGGGAAGTAATGAATCTGGTTAACAACTTTCCCTCCCAAGTGTTTAAATGAAAAGTGAAAGCGACATAATGGTTTAATGGAAAAAACAGATTTGACCTCTTTGATTAAAAGTGTCCTTTCTCCATCGAAGATGTTCATGTAAAATAAAGAAACAAACTCTGTGTGCCTCCAGGTTCCTGTACCCAGTGGTCTGGGGTGGGGGGGCAGGGGTGTCTCTGGCTTCCCGGGTGCATTTCCCGAGTGTAGGGAAAACAGGGAGCATGAACCAGCGCCCGAGGAGCCTCCTCAGCACACTCTAGCTCCTGCTGGGAAGACACTCTGGTTTGACAGTATTAACTCTGCATGTACCAACAGGATTGAGTTCCTGAGTGTATCTTTCCATTACAATTTTTAAACCCTCCTGAAGGCAAAGGATACAAAGGAGCACAGACACTCACTGGGACACTTGCACGTGGCCTCCTTCTCCATGGACGCAGGAGGAGAGTACGAGCAGGGGTGACCTGCACTGCTGCTGGGCTGGCAGCAGGGCACAGGACCCACTTTTCCCTGCACTCCTCCAGCTCCAGGTTAGCAGGCTCTGGGAAACCAGGCAGGCTGTCTCCCCACCCTGGGAGTACGCTGGAGTACCTTCAAGTGAGGTCTTCCAGACCACCCCCTCTTGCCTCTGTGTGGGCCTGGAGGGAATCTGGGACTCTTTTGGGAGACAAGTGGTTAAAATCCTTTTCCACATGCTGCTAGCTAGGATGGGAACATTTCCAAAAATGTGGGCTGAACTTCCTTAACAATGAGAAGCCAGATCATGGAGGGATAGGTGTATAAAGCAGAAAAATGTCTTGGAGGTGAGGTGAGAACTAATAGGAGTTTCTTTCTGTTTTGGATTTTTTTATAGCACATGTGGTAGCTGAGACTCCTCTCAGTGAGCTTGTTAGCAGGAGCTGGGAAATACAGCTGCAGTAGGACTGTCTCTTTATGTCTGGTGTTTTATGGGAGAATAACAATTTTTCTGGTTCAAAACATAGCACTAACACATCTCAGTCTTGCTGAGCTCTATGCTTGACCTGGCACTATGATACTACAACCAATTTCTCACATTAAGAGATGACTAAAAATGAGTCAATATATCTACACATATTTTGACTTTAACCTTTTTTTACCAGCCTAAATCATGACACTTTCGATGTAACATTTTAAAGCATCATTTTCTGATGATAAAGGTTTATCACAGAACAATTTGTTAAGACAAGAATATAAACCATTTATTTATTAATATTCCCCTTTAATGTTAGTGGTCTGGTTGCTTTTTCCTTTATTTAGATCTCTCCAACTTGATCTGGAAGTATAGTTTCCAGCAGGTTTGGAAATGTTCCTCTAACAAAACTGCAAGATAAAATAGCTGGTGTTTTAGGTGGTACGAATCCTCAAGCTCAGATGCCTGCTTTCATTTCAGTGAAAAAGCCAGAGCAAACCAACATATTCCTAATTAGCAGAAACACTAAAAACATATGCCAAACATTTGGATTAATCAGTTATAAAACATGAATATTTTAAAATGCACTTTCTTCAGACTCTGTGATTTATAGGCATTACATGACAGAAAGGGTACTCATTTTTCAAAATTGAATTAATCTGAAATGAAGAGCATTTGAAACTGTTCATTCTTTGTCTTTTTATTAATCTTCTTAACTTGAAATCCTTTTCTGTCTTGCAATTGTGTACTAAGCATGACAGAATACTTCCATCATATTACAGAAGTATCTTCCAAGCATAATACAATGATCTTTATGCTTATCTGTCCTGTAAATTACAGAATCCTGTGTGTATTGGAGGTACCAATTATAAGAATTAAGCCGTGCAAGCACGTCTTCAAGTAATTTACCTTTGATCTTTTGTGTAACTATGTTTGTCATCAGAAAGGATTAATCTCTTCATTTCAGCACTTTTCAGTGAAAGCATTTGCACAAAGAAGGAAGCTCGCTCACGAAGCAGACCCAGCTCTGCCGTCTCTCGTAGGCAGCCTTGTCTGCCTTCACTGCGTGTCTCAATGTTATGTGCAATGAGGCAACAGCAGTGAAGGGATGAGAAATCACAAATGCTCTTTGTCACAAAAGGAAATGGTTGCAATTCTGTCACTTTAATAGTGGGAGAAGAAACATGTGAGACAGAAATAACACCAGCTCTGACACTTCTGCATGGCCCCAAGGACTAAAGAAGGCCAGCATACAGCTTCTGCCTGCAGCAGGCTGTGTCCGAGGAGCCAGCCCTAGTGCTCCTGGCTTCTCAGTCTATGCTGTTTTGGTTTCAGGCAGCTTTTGTACCTCTGGAGAGCAATACTAACCCACTAAAGCTGTGGCTTTATGTAGCAGCACTTTAGGCTCCCAGGATGGAGACCCGACACCTCTCTGAGCAGGCTGTCCCAGCCCAGTTTGTGGCTGTTGGTCCTCTGCTGGGGAGTGCGGCAATCCTGAGATGAGTTGGGTTTCATCATCTCTGCAGCTGCCCTTCAAGGATGGCAGGCTGCTAGTGAGGCACCCTGTAGCTCCTCTTTGCCAGAAGAAACAAACTCACTCCCTCAGCCTCTCCTCAAACCACTGAGTACCTTGGCAGCCTGCCACCGGACCCTCTCCAGTTCCTCCACATCCCTTTTGAGCAGGGGGCCCAAAACAGGACACCATTCCAGCTGTGGCCCTACCTGCAGCAAGCAGAGCTTGATCTGCAGGCCACTCTTCCTAATGTAGCCCAGTTCACAATTTTTCCTTTTTCCCAGTCAGAGTGCACTGTTGGCTCATGTTGGCCTGGGCATCCTCTGCAGGCAAAGGTCCTTTCTGGCAGGGCTGACCACCCCAGGCAGCATTCTGCACCTCTCCCTCTTGAACTCACCTGCTCCCTGCCGGGATCATGGTAGCCCCCTTCCCCAGCAGGTTTAGGTAGCCATGATGGCATTTCCCAGAGACAGGAGCACAGCCACATGGCCCACAGCCAAAGGTGTCCCCATCAACACTACTCTCCCACCAAGGACCTTTGTCTGCTTCACAGTCACATTGGGGCACAACACAATGAGGGGACAGGGCTGAAGTGGGGTTTCCTCAGCCTACTGCTGTCCTGTCCCCCGTGCTGGGACATCCATGCTCTCCCACAGCATTGTCACCTGTCCTGCTTGGAGGCAGGGGGAAGGGTAAAGGGCTGCTCATCCTCACAGCGGCACACATGGCCATACTAGAGCTCAGGGTGATGGGGCAAGGAATGTGGGGAAGGTTGTCTCATGCAGATGTTCACCATAAAGGTGCCCATTTCACTGCTGCTGCTCAGTTCTGTTTATATTTGGTGTCTTCAACATTTGCAGGTCAGGGTATAAGTAATGAGGTTGCTGGGGCTAAAATCAAGAGAGTCTGCTAGGAAAGACCAGAGGTTTTGCAAGCAGCTTTTGTGCTTCCTCTGTGTCAGTAAAAAAAAACCATATCAGGAATCTCTCTTCAGCCCTAAGCCCTGAGGCATGGTGAAGTTCATACACGTAAATTCGCTTTCCCTCCAAAACATCCAATGTGCCTCTGGTCCCTGACTCTTGCTAACCCCTGAGCTCTTACTGGGGTTGCCACAGACCACAGTTGTGTCAAGGTCCATGGCACCAATTTACCAGCACAGGTAACAGTGCATCTGTGTTTGTGTCCTGACACAGGACAGCTGATGGGAGCAGATGGGGTCTCTCTGCAGACCTGCTTGCCTCCCATCTTCCTTGGAGGCAGCTGGGCCATGCCACAGCACTGACACTGGGATGGGACCTCCGTACCTGCTGGTCTCTTTGCCTGCAGGCAGGGTGTACAGTGAAGCTGTTGGGATACCCCAGCACAGGCACCCCCTGCTCTCCATGGGGTGGTTGGGTGGCCCTGCTTCTCACCCGTGGCTTCTGCGAGAAGAGCAAAGGTGTTTTGTGTTGGGCAGCCTCTGAAGAGTTTTGCCTCTGGCCACAAAGCAAGCGTATGGTACTTCAAAATGCATGGCTGATAAGGATGTGCCCGGGGGGATGAGCTGAGCTCTAGCTCTGAGGAACAACACCTGCTGGGCTCCCACCAGGCTGGGGGTGCCTGTGGGTGCTGATGGCAATGGTGTGGGCACAGGAGCATGTGTGGGTACCGGCAAGCGGAAAGGAGCGGGGTAACACCAAGTCAGTGCTCAGCCCAGAGGCATTTCGCAGCGCAGGCTCCCCCCTTGCCCCTGCCCCGCTAAGGGGTGCTAAACGTGAATAGCTGGGGCATGTAAAAGAGCGCTGCAGCACTGGGAGAGAAAGTAAGTCCTTGCCAGAGATGTGCAGGAAGTTTGTGGCTGTGCTGGAAACTAAACCAAAGCATCTGATTCCCAGTACAGTGCTTTAACCGTCAGATGATCTCTCCAGAGAGCTAACCTATCATTGGCAGAGAAAATGTCCGAGAAGCTGCAAATAAGCACTGAAGGGTATTCTTGATGTTTTTCCCCAGAGGTTGGTAATTTTATTTTGTATAAAATGTTGGCACTTTGAGGACAAAAGTATCTTTCTTCCATGGTGTGCACTCTCACGGGTAAGTAAAACTTCAGTTTTGACAACCTGACAAAGAATTAAAGGGATGTGGTACATGCATTATTTTCATTTGTTCTCAGAGCTGTTCTTGAATGCGTGTCATCTGAAGTGATGCAGTAGGTAAATGTATAACTAGCAGGCCAAAGGGCTTTCCAGTCTACTGTGTACCTACAGGGAGGACGGCATGAAAATTCATGCTTACCCACTGACCCCTGACACTCGTGATAAAGCTGTGGCAGTGGTATGAAGCACAGCCTTCCCTATAGGGACTCCTCTGTTTCCAATTTGACTGCTTCAGTGCTTTCTTTTAAAGATGCTTTAAAGAATCTTTTAAAGAATGCTTTTCGGTATGTTACTTTTTATTGTACTTATTCTTTTAGCCAGGCTTGGCTTAAGAACTGAATGACAGTATATGTCCAAATGCAGCATTCCACTTACTGGTTCCAACATAATGCATTTTTATGAGCCTTTGCTCAGCTGTAGCTGTGAATTAATCACCAAATTTCAGTGCTTTTCTTAGCCATCTGAATCCAGGTGTGGTTTTATATGACCTTTTGTTTACCTTACATTTAATGGGGGGGCATTTCCCTACCTAAATTCTGTATGTCAGGCCTATTTCCTTTACATAGGCCTCTTCCTGAAGGCTGTTCCAAAACCGGCAAATCAATCTCACACAGTCTTCTATATTAAATCAATTAGGGATTAAAGAAAAGAGATAATATGAGACGTTCAAGGATCATGGAAATGCTCCTTGCTTCCTACTGATGAGCGTCTGGAAGTTTGCTGAGGATGTCTCTTTTGGAGTGAAATCTGTAGCCACGCAGAGCTGTATTGCACAGTCCCTTCATCAGCCAGGGTTCCTCAGGTCACATCGGCACGAGGCAATGGGGTGACATGCTGCAACCAGCAGCTGGCTGCCCTCCTGGACGTGACATAGCAGCATTACTGCACTACTGCAATCAAGTGGATTTGTAGAGATTTGTAACAGAAATATTAAGATTTATATGAGTTAATTATGAATTTAAATGTTTGTATGAAAGCTGCGGATGAAACAGTAGAACAAAGTTTAGAAGGAGAGGTAAGATTAATAGCTCTATGTGTGTGATTTCATTCAAAGGAAGAGGAGGAACAAACTGACCTTAAGATAAGGTGACAAGAAGATGAAGAACAGGACTGGAGCCATAAAATAACCAGATAAGGAAAGCAAGACTTATGAAGGCTGAGTTGACATACTGAGGCAAAAGATCCCAAACAGCATCCGCTTCTAAAGGGCAGGAAGCAAACCCACATCAGTTCCTCATTGCTAGCCCTGGACGTACATGTCTTAGTGCTTCTGAGCACATGGGTATGATCATGTGAATGGGTAAAAACCAGCTGGGAGATTTTGTAAAATAAAATCACCTTTCCTTCTCGCAGTGAATTTTGTTATAGTAATTTGCTACAAATTGGCCTTACTGAGATGCAGGAGGAAAAAGCACAGCAAAACATTCAATGATGCAGTAATTCTGCTTTCAGAAGGATCTCTCTCTGGGCCTACGTCACACATGAAAATATAGCAAGTCAATAGGTGTCACCTCAAGGGTCTGGACACTGTATCCCACTGAGTTTGGTACCTGTGTTCTGAAATATTTGAAATAAGGTTTAAAAGACTTTCGGACAGTATCTGAATTTTGTGCTGGCTCACTGAATACTAAGGGTAATGAAAGCCTACTAATGTCAAAACTGAAACAGATGCACCATACCCAATCTTACACAAAAAACAGGAACAAAACCATTTTAGACTTGAGAAATAACAAAGACATGTTGTCATCAGCCTTTCCAGTAACCTGCAACTGTTCTGTGTCAAACTTAATTCAATCCAGCTGAGACACAGGCCAAATTCTGATTTTGGCTATATATGTTCTAATTGTGCTGAAACCTGGAATGATTTTGGTCCCTTAGCTCAAAATTTTAGGCTTCCCTTAATTTATAATCAAACTGGAAATGTTAGCAGGCAGTCTTTTAAATGATGTTAATTGCAGAATGAACATTACCGAAAAGGGAAGAATCTGGGGACAAGGAAGAGACGGGGCAGGAAGATTTTGGTCCATGTGACTGACCAATAAACCCCTACAATGAAAGAAGGCTCAGAGGAGACAGTCAAGGGTGATGTACCCATGAAGCTCAGGGAATAATGTAGGATGTGACTGACCACAGCGTTGCAAAGAAGTTGACTTCTTTGCAACAGGACTCCTTTGCAAAGGAGGGTGGCCTTTGTTTTAGATAAACAGCTATCAACAGTTGAGTGGATCAACTGGTAGTGTAAATGTTTCTCCCTGAGTTCATTAAAAGAGTGTGAATGTCTCCCTGAGTTAGCCAGAACAGTATGGGGCGAGTGAATATGTGGCTCAGCCCAACATAGAGTATAAAATCTAGACAACTAGTAACACTATTTCGAAGAGAACAATGGGCTTGAGCTGGCTTCAACCCATGTATTCCTTCCCGGTGACTGGAGATGCCCAGCGTCATGACTGAGCATGTGATAGAGACTGATAATGGGAATCGCATTGGTATTGTGATTAAACTGTTTATTGCAATTGCTATGTATATTTTGCTAAGTGCAATTTACATTGGTATTATCATTTCAATATATTCTGTATCACTCTGCTAAATCAGAAATCCCATGTAGCATCTACTATCTTTAAATAAGTAAATTTGATATTAAACTTTACACCCTCTACATGTGGAGTATCTAAAAGAACCTGGTCAGGGAGCACTGGACTCTGACAGGCCATTCTTGTCTTCTCCCAGTGCTGGGTTGCCCTGGGGATGCTGCTGATCTCTCAGAAAGTGATAAGAAACAGTGTTAGCTTGCCAAAGCTGCAGTAACTTTCCTGTGAATGCATTCCTGCGCCCCCTGTCTCAATAACCCTTGTGCATGGACTAAGTCAGAGAAATCATCATGTGCTTCCTAATGCATATGATATGACTTTTAAAGGGATTTTTTTGCCATTGTAATATTTCTTTGCAGTACAATAATAACTACTACAACAACAATGACAATAATAACAATACAATAAAATATTTAGTGCTTCTCTTTTCAAATTGATGACATTTAATATTTGGGCTCCTGGGAAATCCTGGGACAGTGTATTTGGAGATGCCTACTTCCTAAATTTTCTTGGTTGCTTTGAAAATTCCCTCTCATGAGTACACTAAAAGCAATTTTTCTGTTAAAAGTTTGCTGGAATACAATCAAACCCTTACTCTTGGGTATTTCTGCAAATCCAGAGGTTTCTGTCTCTTTTAAATTGACAGCAGAGATGGAGTGCTGCATAATTTTGTCTGATACTAGCCTTAGCACAGCTCATTGCATGCTATTCATTGCAGTATTCCTTAGGTGAAGAGACAAGAGTTTTACATGTCTGATCCTGCATGTTTCAGAACAAGAGAGATTCAAATAACATGTTTCTTTCTTCAAAGACTGTAGAACAGGCCTATATACCTTTCAGACTACATAGTACTTCGTTTTTTATTCTTAGGACACCCTGCAATAAGTATAATGCACCAAAGTGTTATGAGTGAGTTTTTCAGTTCCTGTGATGAGGAGTGTGACTCCCATAACCTCATGGAGTATTAATAGAATCTGCCAGTGGAAGGCATAGGGGTTGGTTTCCTCTGGCTGTGGCTCTTTTATACCCAATTCCCTTTTCAGTGGGGATAAATCAGAGAGAAAAGACTATTTTGAATACTGTTTTCATAAAACCTCTCAGTCCTTCTACCTCTGGGCCAAATTATGACTTCGAGTTACACTTTATCTTTGCAATATCAATAGTGTCAGTGGTGTCTTGCCCTCCATTTTTCTCTTTAGTTTAAGATGTAAAAACTGGGGTAGAAATTGCTGAATTTCATCAGGTTTTTGCATGCATAAATCTAAGGGTAAATTTTCTTTCCTTACATTTTTAAAAAATGAGTTTCCTTTAGAAATAGCAATCTAGTAGTCCCAGTTGAACCAGCACTGTTCGACAAATTACAAATGCCATGAAAGCAAGTCATAATCCACTAGGGAACTCCCCTCTCCTCCCTGCTGTAAAGATATTTATAGCTAGAAATAAAAAATGCATACACAAAAAGAAGATATAAATGGCAAATGATAAACAAGTGCTCAAGAACTGAAAGTCAGTAGAAATTTTTAGATGACCCCAAATGATTTCCCATTTTTTGAAAGAATGCTCTGTCCACTTCATGACTTGAACAAGGTAAGACAAAATAAAGAATGAAGCAAGCGCTCTTATGGCACTTGTCAAAAACCGAGAAAGGAATGTGTGTGAACTTTTAGGGAGTTTTGCTATTAAGAATTAATATCTCTTAGTTAAAATAAGTCAGTCATGGGGGGGTGGGGGGCGGAAATTTATGGCCTACAGATATCTGCCTGGGAGGGATGCAAGTGGGAAATGGGCTGCAAGTCACTTAACTGCTGGTACAGAAAACACTGTAAAACATTGAATTTAGTGACATCTATGCTCTCATGCTGTTTTTGTTAACAAGGATAAATAGGTACTCCCTGTGTTGTTTGTAGTGTCTAGTGGCAATACGAACCAGGGACCCATCTGTCTTGCAATATCTGACAAGTTTTAGACCCTGGGAAGGCTCAGAGGTAGACATCTGTGTACATGGGAAAACTGCAATACTTAGTGTAAAACCTTTAGACTTACAAAGATTTAAATACTTAACAGCTAAGCGCTTGATTCAGAGATCAGTCCCTTACTGTAAGATAGGTAGTGCAGGAGGAAAGAAAAGCTCAATGCTCAGGTTGCCTTCTCCCGTCTTGAGCAGCTAGTGGCATGGAAATGGAAAGCAGAAGGGAGGGAAGGAGGGACATTTGTTACTGCAGCAGTACAGGCAAAGGGAAGGGCAGCAGTAGAAGGATGTAGCCTTGAAAGGGCACTGATTCCCCCTGTGCCAGGTGTGTCAAATATTGGGGTGAAGTGAGCTTGTACCCAGTGAGTGCAGCACTACTACTGAGGGCACAGGGTCAGCACGATGGCGAATGTTTTTATATCATGCTTGGAAATGAATGGAGTCTGTTACATGTGTTTTAAGGGCATGTTACAGGAATCAGTGCAATTTCTTGGTGCTGTAGAGCACTGAGCTGAGGACTACATGGTGAGCAGTGCTGTGCAACGTAGGCTACAGCCTGGTACTGGGACTATGGTGGGTAGGGAGTGACCTGCTGCCTCCAGAGGGTCTCAGGCTCTGGGGATGCCCCTGCCAGCCCTAGTCCTAGTATGAGACTTTATTTCTCCACTAGCTTCTGCCTCCTACTGTCTCCTATGATGCTGGATCCTGGTGCGGTACCAAAACATTTGAGGCAGGGGCTGGTGGGAGAGAGATGGTTATGTCCTCTTTGGGTTTTCCTCAGTAAAACTGGGTCTTCTCTGCAAGACAGGGATGGCATTCACCAGCAAATGACTCGGGTTACAGGTGTCACGGAGCAAGTCACTGGGAAGCAGTGAAGATCTTCTGAGAATTACCTGCTCTGTTCACTATTGGCACACCACTGTGGGTGCGTCAAATGGTTAAGGGCTGGAGATATGCACAGGTGCAAAATGGGGGAAAAAACCCACATGCCAGTGCTTTGCAATAGCAGGTTGTGTGGCTGCTGGCTCACTGCAGAGGTAAGTGAAGCTTACCTGGTTCCCGGTTAACAGAAGCAGCCTTTGGGTTATGAAATTGTATTCTTTTCAGGGTCCTCACACGAGTGAAAAGCCTTGAGGGAATAAGCCCATCCAAATCAGTGTGAGACTTCAAGAGGATTTCATCTACTTTTGAAGCTGGAGATCTAAGCAAACTTAAAAGCCCTGCTTTTTTTAGCTCACTGCTGTATTTATTTATTTATTTATTTTCAGTTGGGTTCGGGGTTTAATGTAAATATTAAATTAACTGACTCTCTTTAATTTCTTGGGTCATGACTGGTAATAGGAAGAAGACGACAGCACAAACATGAACTTTGTAAACTCTTACCATGAGCTCTCCCTCTACTCTTCACCCTAGGGACAACTCATCTCTGACTTACGAGTATGGTTCTCAGCAGACAGCTAGACTGTTCTATAAACAAACTGATTTCTATTCCCTTGGAAAAAAACAACAAATAAATGTACAATCTATGAAATCAATGTTCCAATCCAAAGGAGAAGCAAACAGCCAACACTTGGCATCTGGCTTGGTTTTCTTTACTTTTATGTCCTCTTGATGACATCTCTGCAAATCATCAGCTGTTTCAATGAAAGGTCATGCACCATTTTTTTTCCCATGAAGGAGAATGAAACAGTTAAGTTTGCTGTTTCAGAATCCAGGAGAGTTACAGCTTATCTAAGAGCTACATTTTTATCTATTCTAGTCAGTGGGAATGTTAGAAAGGAGCAAGGAAAAATTCATGAGTGGTATTTTTCACATAAATAAAAGCCAGGATTTAGTCCTACTGTATGAAAGCCAGTAGAATACTTACTTTGTTAATGACTACAGCAGCCAAAGTCTCCTGCCCTGAAGTCCTCTCTAGCTACAAGGACTTGTAAATCTTATTTTGACCTGGGACTTGGAATTTCTCCTCACATTCTGCCACCTGCCCAAGGACTGCAAACTTGT
Source organism: Aptenodytes patagonicus (assembly GCF_965638725.1). Classification (NCBI taxonomy): domain Eukaryota; kingdom Metazoa; phylum Chordata; class Aves; order Sphenisciformes; family Spheniscidae; genus Aptenodytes; species Aptenodytes patagonicus. The sequence continues at coordinate 37,461,943 of NC_134949.1, read as the reverse complement.
ATTCAGTGGAGCCCTTGTAGGTGAAGTACGTCAGATAATCCCCATCAAGTCATCCTTGGCACTCCACCAGCCATTTGGCTATCAAGACTGTAGGCACCCCATAGTTTCTGGGAAGGCTCAGAGGTGCTGGCATGTGAGGTCATGTCTACAAATGTGCTGCTTAGGGACATGTTGTGGATCATAGCTTCTGCCCAGCCTGTGTTTAGAGATGACAGAACTAAATTATAGTGACTCATAGGTATAAGCCAGTCTGCAGATTCAGATGTTCAGTTCATGGAGATGGGTCTGAAGACCAAGACAGGGTATGGTCCATTAGAGGAGAAGGTGATTCTGAGCATCTGGAGACACTGCTGCACCTTTTGAGCTACAAGCTGCACAGCCAGGTGCAGACAAAAAATTCCTCGCATGGTGAAAAGTTTTGGTCCATAGTGAGGAATGTACATTGATAGGAGCCAGCGACCGGTCAGTGATATCCAGACTTACTGTCTCGTCTCTCAAATCTGTCCACTACTGGATGAGACCTCTGTAGGTACTTTTCAAAGAGTCTGGCTATAAATACATAATGTTGTAGACAAAAAAAATGATCATGAGACATTGGATTTTCTATATGTGAAAGTTCAACACAAGTCAGGAGGAAAGACAGAATGTTTTCCTGCTAATAAAAGGGACATACTTTAATCAACATAGGGTGTTTCATCAAAGAGGAGACATCAAATCTCATTTAGATTTGTTTTGAATTATGCTGGCATGGTCTGGCCTTGAGAAAAGTTGACATATGAAAAATTCCCTTCTCTATTGGCATGAAACAAACCTCTCAGGATTTTTATGCAATGGGAATGGCATAGACTATCTGGATCTTAATTGCATGTCACTGTGTCTTTGTTACAAGATTAGGAAAACAGACAGACAGACAGACAGATAGGTAGATGATAGATAGATAAAGGAGCGGGCAAATTATCTGCTAGCCTCCATTTTCAGTCCGTTGCATGACACCTAAGGAGATATTTTCATAGGACAGAGCAATTCCTATTTACAGGTATACTTACAGCTATAAAAGTACAAAATGGTGAATTTACTGAGTAGGTCACTATTCATTTTTCTGCCTGTTTCATGAAACCGACCCCAAGTAGCAGATTTGAGCCGGAGGGTCATAACTTCTAGAAAATAAGAGAGCTGACTCCAGAGGACCCCTCAGATGAAGTTCTGCATCGTTAGGAGTATTAATAATCAATCCTTTGTAAAGGGAGATTCCTGCTGTCATCCTGAGAAGAAAGATGTCTATGCTGACCCATCTTACTGAATGTTAGCACTCAGGATTTCCAAAAAGCAAAGCAAAGCTATAGTCCTTGGGAAGCTGATGTTATGACAGTCACAAAGTCTGTTTCTTCAGAAAGAAAGAGAGTTAATTTTCCTTTATCACCCTGCTTTATACATATCAGGTACCTTTGAGGCATGGGGATTAAAATGTAGCTGTTGAACTTCTTTTATTTGGCTCTTGCAGAGCATCCTATGCCTCAGCAGCAAACAGGGAAATCTCTGTGGGTCTAACATTTTCATCCTCTGGAGAAGGGCTTTTTATGCTCCATTTGATGATTCAGCACCAGTACTTTTTTTGTTTTTTCAAATCCGAATTCAATTACTACTTAGCCAAAACCCAGTGATCAGAGTAATAGCTAACTGGTCCAGTAATTCTCCTCAGACTCTTTTACTAGCTGTTTCTCTCTTTTAAAAGCATTCATGTTCTACTCAGGTTTTTTATGAGTTATGCCACTTCTTCAGGACCCCAATTTGCAATTAGTCTAAAGGATATTTCCTTTTAAGGTATTGAGGCTATTTCTGAAATGGCTGCTGCTAAATCATGTGAAGCAGAACACAGCACAGCTTTCTTCAGTTGCAGGGAGTACTGGATAGGGCACTTTAAGAGGTCATTTTCCTCTTCACTTTAGCTGCTTGTGTTTTCTTTCAAAGTTTTTAAAAAGGGTCTGCTGCTACATCCTCTCATTTTACAGTTGTAATTTGCTTTTTTTCTAAATATGTACTGCAGCCCAATGTGGAGAAAAAAAGCCCTCTGCTTAATCAAAAAGCATCTGCTATGGAGCATTTTGGTCCTACACTGAGGATCCATAATACATCATGGTAGCACCCGCGGAGAAAGCAAGATGCTACCTGTATATATCTATTTTATTAGGTTTGCAAACTACATCTTATTCCAAGTGTTCTAAAGCAGAACCATATACTCTGAGTTTCATGTACTGGCCTTTTCATGCCAACAGGATACAAATGATATTCCTGTCCTTGTGGTGCATGGACTTAGCAAAGGCTTTCTCAATATAATTCCTTTCAAAAGCAGAAACCATCAAATAAGCTATAACAGCATAATTTATCCTATTGCTTAAAATCAATTCTCCATCAGCATGAGCAATAGGTAAACTTTCCACAAAACCGGGGTTTACCAAGAAATTCTGCCAACAGTTGCCAAGAGTTGCCAACAACTGCATCACAGCACATTGATCATGGTTGCAGTTGTTCAGTAGTATAAAATATTCCTTTCAGTTTTCTTTTCAAAATAAAGTTGCTTCTATTGCTGTTGCTGGACCCTGTGAGAATTAGATAAAAGTGCAGTTCCTACCTCTATTGATTTTCCAAAGTTTTGGGAGCAATGATTGAACGCTTCTGTGACACTCTCTTGTTGCATAAACAAAATCCTGAGAAAACATTCGATGTTGTCCCTAACAATGAAGGAAACCATAGACGTGACTTTGCAGGATTACTCCTTCTAGGGTACAAGCTCAGGCTTGCCTGGCAGCGTTGCCATGTGGTGGGATGTGGTGGTCTATGCTGGAAAACTGTGGGAAGGTTCCCGGGTCTGACTGTGCCCTGTTGCAGCTAACATGGCCTCACATGGCTTTCGGGCACCATGGCATGGCAGGCACCATGCCCGGCAGCTGCCCTCTTCACTGGTGCAGGCAGATTGCCAGTATTGCTGCAGCTTTGAAGATGGCCCAACGTTGAGCAGAGGTTTGGACGAGATGCCCTCCAGGAGTCCCTCCCAGCCCCTGTTTTTCTGCAGTTGTAGGAGCTGAGTCTTTTTGTCTTCCCAGACTCAGTGCCTGGCAAACTGAATTATTGGTATGGACATACCTATAGGGCCTGTGCAACAGTCTAGAAACTGAATGGGTTTTTTTTCCCAACAGTAGGCCATTTTCAGCATATTCCCCTTGAATTTGTGGAGGCCATTCCTCCTGACAGCATGCATCCGGCTGTTTTTAGACCTGCTGACACAAACTTTGGGATGTATTGGGCCTGCTGAGATCTTGCTTGTGAGTTCTTCCAAATAGCTGTGGAGAAGAAAGGGTCTGCTTTCCCCCACGTCGCATGGGGAGCATGGGGGCAGTGGCATGGTCCAGGCAAGTGTATCGTGACCTGCGCAGCAGACTGTGTATTGCCAAGTGAGCCTTAGCAATGGTGAAAAAGACTATTAAAATTTTTGTAACGCCAGAGTATATGTAATAGCCTTTGGCAGGCTTTCAAGACACGCAGGCTGTTGCCATCAGTGAAGCTGCATACTGAAACCTCACAACCTGGGGAAATTGAGTCTTGAAAGAGTTGCTCAAGGTTCCTCTCAGTACTCATATTAATGAAGCTTGTACATTGATCTAACTTACCTCACAAAGAATTTGAAAATATTTTAACAATTCAACACTTTGTGGATTTACCCTGCTCTCACAGCCGTGGGAATGCACTTTCTTCCTGGCAGAAGGTCCTAGCACTCTCCTTCTTTTTCTTTGGGAAACAAAACAAGTGTCTTCAGGCTGCATGCATCTGGTAAAGATGTAATTTTTTGTTCTCTGAAAAGTGTGTTTTCATATTGTCTCTTCAAAATGCCAGTGGTTTTAGATTTTAAACAATCTAGGTCCTTTTCACTATAAACTGTGCTAATCCAGGTTCCCAGACTGCTTTTCTGTGCTTGTATAGTTATATGTCTCCTTCTGCCTTGTTTTCCCACGCTGTGGTGAAGTGAGAAAATAGGTTTCCATTCAAAATGCCAATAATGTGAAAAAAGGGGCCCCATTAGGAGCATGTTTTTGCTCACACAGTCCCAAAGTTATCTGGGAGGAAAGCAATTTTCTAGGTGTCCAATATTGTATTTCTTGGTTTTCTTTACAAAATATATGGTTGTGTAAAATTGTAATAACAGTTTCTTCACCAGGTTTAAGTTTTTAGTACAAGGCAGATGGCACTAACCAAAGGAGCATTGCAGAGATGAAATAAAAAATCATCACTCATGTTTTTCATCTTCCTAATGAATACTGAATTCTACACCTTCTTTTTCCATTAACAGAATAGCCAATAGTATCTAAAATTGTACACTATGAGAGTTTTACTCCAGAATTCTGTCCCTAAATGTCTTAACAAAACTGAACAGATACTCTTTGCCCTTAGATTCCCAAGATTTTTTCTGCTTCTGATTATGTTGTGTTTTAGGCTCATAGCAAAACAAATAAATAAGATGGCCACGTTCCTTTTGCTTCACATAATGGTAAAGATTGTACTTTAAAGCTTTAGGATCTTTAATTTGGAACATAAAACAAAGGTGGTGATACACAGAGAAAACCTTAATGTTATTTACAGCAGTTTCTTTCATATTTGTCATTTTTGACCATGCAAGAGTATTTTAACTCAACCTGTTCATCGGCTGCATGAGCTGCACTTATATTCCTGTGGATCAACAATACAGTCTACGAGTAGGACATTCCTGCAGCAGTTCAAGCTAGTCCATCTTGCACTCAAACAGAAGTGGTACTTGAATTTGTAAACAGACTACAGCTTTATCATGTCTGGATAAATTCAAACCTCTCTCTCCAAGCAACTTTTTCAGATCCAGAACTCCATAATAATGTTCATTGTGCAGAGAATTAAAAAAGCTTGGGATACATGAAGATGATGTGTTCAGATCTACCTGAGCACTAACCTGTAAACACTGGTACAACAAATCGACAGCATCTTCTTTAGGTCTGATCATCCCAATTTCTTATGCAACCAGACTTTCTTCTTTCTCAATTTCTAAAGGAAATGGGAGGGAGTGAGAAAGGATGATGTGCATTTCCCTAGGGAACCGTCAGAACACAGCTGGGTTGAGTACCCACAGCTGGGAGCTGGGAGACATTCTCACGTCACACAGTATAGTCATTACCACCGGTAGACAATTCTGTACTTTTGCCTTTTAAACCTACAGATCACCTGCTTCCCAAGACTCTCAATCAACAGGCTTTACTCAGAGTTTTCAGAAAACTTCTTGTTGCCTTGGCAAAAGTTATCCTCTCTCAAACCCTGAATTATTTAGACATCCCACCTGTCCAGTAAGCAAGTCTGCTTAAGATTTTTTTTTTCCCCTGGAGAAGACAAACATTTTCCAATTTCATGTTGCATTTCTTTTGACCGGCATAAAAAACAACTTCTTGTGGGGTGCAGAAGTGCTGACACATTAAGGACAGCATTTGGCAACTCTGGATGACAGTTTTCACATTTTGCAAAAATAGTAGCAAGGCATCTCTGCACCTTCTAGCATGCGGCACATAGCATCCTTTCCTACAGTTTATGACTTACCATGACTTTGTTTTTTATTCATGGCCTCTGAAATCAAGCTGCGGATGCTCTCATGGCTGGCTGCTGTCTTCCTGATCCCCTTGCCTATTGGTATGCCTGTGGACGGGAGTTTCTGGGAAGGTTTCCAGCAGAACTTCCAGATGTTGTGCAGCAGCAGAATTAAAAGGTTTAGTGGTGTTTTTCCCTTCTCTAATCTGTTCTTGTGCATGTGTGTGTGCTGTGTGAGTGTAGGGTGTGGGTGTGTATACATATACAAAGTTTATAAACTTTCCAACTGGAAAGAAAACCTTTACAACCCCTCACATTATTCATCACCCAGTCCTCAACAGAAATGGAAAAGTAAAAACATTTGAACAAAATGTACCATTAGCATTTACATCTTTACAGAAATGCATGTAATTGTCGTCTTTCCCCCTCTATTGAAGCACCCATGCACATTTCATGCATTTTACCTCTTACTATGGGTTTAGGACTAGCCTTCCTTCCAGTTTTCCTCCTCTTATTTAAGTCTTTTTGTTAATAAACAGATGAAATGTTAGCCATATCAGCTTAATTTACTGTAATTTTTCAAGTAGCATCAAAATGCTTGGTAGTTTAAAAACATAATTGCAAAGCGGTGTTTCTTGTAAAGTCCGTTATGGGGAAATTTATCTGTCCTGCATGACTTACAGAAGATCACTGGCTTTCATGATTATGCAGACGGTTCTGTAAGCAAGACACAGACTGTAGTTATTAAAAGGATATGGCCAAAATATAAAAATGTGGACATGCCTATTTACAGTTATAAAATAATTTATATCTACTTCATGTCTGTAATTGCCACTCTGTCCAGGAAGCCAAGGGCTTTTTAGATGAAAAGAAAAAGTTTAAATTATGATGTTTTGATGTTTTTATTTCATTGCAATTAAATTAAAGCTTAACTTTATAGATCACATCATCCCTCCCACTGTATGCAACGCGAAAAAGAACCATTTTGCAACATGATAATGAAATGAACATTCCTCCATCAACACTCTTACACCAGCATACAACTGAAAATTTTCTCCTTTTCCTTTCAAACCACAAGTTTGCTTTCCTACAACTTCTAAGAGCAAACATGAAAATACAGTTTTTGGAAATGAGCCTCATGTTTTGTTCAGCTGTTGTGAGACAGGATTTTCACATCATGAGAGCTTGAATCTTTCTTTAAGAAAGGAAAATTGAGGTGCTTGAAGTCACAGATGTCCTGAACATCTGGCAAAGGAAAACAGCCATTGATGTCAACAACACACTCCATGTCAAAACCTTAGCGGTAAAGTGGTGGCAGCTGGCAGTCCTGCAGCTGCTCCCTCATCACCCCCGCTAGCTACCTGGGGGGATCGCTTTGTGCTTTGGGACCACACCACAAAGACCACATGAGCATCCTAATATGCCATGCAGTGCCTGTGACAACTGGTTTTACATTTCCAACCAGCAGAAGACACACTAAAAAAGATCCCTGCTTGGCTTCCATTACAGATGCAACCTTCCCCACCAGCCCCGGAAGAGGATTCAAGGCCTTGTCAGACAAAGAAAAATGACAATTTAGATCGGTGATTGATGAGATCTCTTAAAATTGCCAAAAGCATTGATTTGAGTCCCCTGTGTCTCATAAGCTCACGGCTGTCTGCTTTCTGTTGTTTATTTCCAAACACAGAATTTTAATTTCTACCAGAGTTCTTCTACAAATATTTCAGTTCTTACTTCTGCAAAGCCCTTTCTGCACTGAAATTCCTTCATGTTACGCACACCACTTTATTGTTAAATTATTCCTCTTCAACTTTTCCTGCAGCCAACATCCATCCACACCTTTTATTAGGGCTGCATGCAGATTTTGGTGTTTGCCGCATCTGCCTTAATAATTTACAAAATGTTGCAATATTCTACCTATACTCTTCACATATTTAAGGGCCTTGATCTAAAATGTATTATCAAAGCTGAGTTGTGAATGATACAGACTCGTTTCTGTCAGACTTTAAATGCCCAGACATTTATTGTTCCTACAGAAAACCTTCATGTAGCTACCCGAGTAACAAAAATATAAATAGCCATACAGTAGATGTTTTCAAGTGATGATGTATTACTGTGGACACTTTTCATTATGTTACACCTTGCATGAATTCCTCATTACTTTCCAATTTTTATTTTCATTTTTATAAACAGCTCTTTAGTTTAGAAATGTGTTGGCATCTATGTCACAAAGCATTCATTCTTCATACCGTACTGAGGGGTTATCAGTCTTCTGGGTTACACTCATTAAAAATCATGAGACTTTTGCAGACTGTTACATTACATTTAATAAGGAAATGCCATGCACTAGATAATTTGGGACCAAGCACATGGAGTGTATTGTGTAACCAACAACTGTAGAAATAACAAATGAACTTTCCAAATACACACCCGTGTGTGAGGTGGGGAACATTATGGTTCATACTGGTGGTGGCCCAAAGCTACATAATCCTGGCGTAGGGACAACCCCTGCTACAATTGTTACAGTCTGTCTTGTAGGCAATGATTAACACTGTAAAGTGAAGGTCTGGGAGACAGAGGTGTAAGTCAGCCTTTGCTAGTTACATAGGCAACATGCTCCTAAAGACAAATAGCATTCATTAGCATTGCTTAAGATACTGTCTACAGAGCATCATATTAGCTCAGGAAAAACAAGCTGGGACTCTTTCCTCTATGTCTGTTAAACTCACTGTCAAGGGTTTAACTCACTTTGTGTTTAACTCACTGTCAAGGAGCCTCCAGAAAAGCTCATTCAGATCTGAAGACACCTTGAATGAGAAATATCAGTAAGTCATTTACTTGTAGTTTGTTCTAGTCCTTGACACAGCTGCCTATTTCTTGCAGGACACTTCAGCAAGTTGTGTCAGTCCATCCAGGCTCCATTGTCATGATTTTGGCTCTGCAGAGGGTTTTTTGCACCATTAAGGACAACTTTCCTTTAGCAAAAAATGTAGAGGTTCTGGGGCTCCCAGACACCTCTCCACCTGCTTTCCCCTTTAGTTAGACCTGAGGCTGAAGTGTCCTTGGTCTGTCACTGGTAGGATGCTCCTCAAACCACAGCTGAATTTGGATAACCTGCCTGTCCACCTCATGGGGTCCATATCAATGAAAACAAACAGACTTTGTTTTCAGACAAAAATGTGGTTTTCCACAGAAAGATGGAACTTGTGGTAAAAGTATTTAGAAACCCATTTTGCCACCAGAAAGAGTCTGAAAACTCACACCCCACTCTCCTCCGGTTCTCCTGCAGTCGCTGGTGGGAGTGGGCATCCCGAGGGGTGGTAGCGGTGCTGCAGGAGGCCGTGTGTCCATCATCATTGATGGGTCTAGGACTCAACCTTTCCACAGGTGCTCACCCTGCTAAAGGATTGGTACCCAGTGGGGTGGTTGAGCCGTACTGGTTTAGGACCACATAACTCTGGGAGAGCAGAGACAAGTGGCCCTGGAAGAGCAACACCTTGAGCTGCATCAGTATTTGGACATCCTGAAGAGGAAGACGGTGTTTGTCTCAGTGTTAAAAAAAAAAAAATAATCAGGCACTGGCTCTCCTCAGAAGCTGTCACACTGGCACCACACTGTGGACATTTGCTACTACTGCAAAAGCACTCGTGCTTTTGAGACGTATTTTATCCTCAGGGGTAAAACATTTTTAAAATACATATTCATCCTATGGGATAAAATAATCCAGGGGTTCAGAAATGTCAGCTTGAAGCTGCCACCTGATCCGCCTGTGACAGGCAGTGGGTAAGCGACATTTTAGACGCCGGGCCTGGGAGGGAGGAGGAGGCCAGTTGTACCCTGTCATCGCCCACCTTCCCCACAGAGTCAGCCGAGAAGGAGGTGGACTCTGAAGGGGGAGAGTCAGCTCCACGAAAAATTAAGCGTTTCCTTCCCTCCCCAGTGGAGAAACTTGGGCCGGCACCTTCCGGGGAGCGGGGCCTCACGCTACAGCCCTGGGCCTCGGCGGCGGCAGTGGCAGCCGCAGCCATCCCCCACCAGGCTGGGCTGGGCTGCTGGTGCCCTGTGTTACCTCCTCTCACCTCTCTTCTGTGCCAGCACACATCAGTAACCGCCCCTGGTGAAAGCGCCTTTGCTTTGTATCAGTTAACACACGTGCCACCATGTGTTCACCTTTTCATTCAGAACAGAGAGATTTCTGGAAGTGTACCTGCAAAGATCTTCCTCACCTTTTCCAATACAAACACAGGTTTTAGGGCAGGACAGTAAACAACTAATTCAGCAGGATATACTTTTCTGTAGTGTAGCTTCACTGACTTTGAAGTGTTAAAATGTGTTAAGAAATTGTCTCTTGAAACTGAAAGTTGCTGTCGCAGAGCACACTCCCATTTTTGACTGGGCAAATATTTGCCATCAAGACCTATTTGGGACCCATGCAGAGTGTTAGCCATTTTGCAAGTTTGAATATTTTGCTTTCCTGGGTGAGTATACACGATCCCTTTCTAGCAACAAAATGGAGGTAGATGCTGGTAGGCCTTGGTTCTTTAATCCTTTACTTATTTTGCATGATACACTGTGGGAAGGAGGGTCTGAGCGTGCATTACCAGCTGGTTTTGATTCGCCTTCCTACCAGGCTAGCGAGGCTGTGTAAGGTGCAGCCGGGCTCTGCTAGCCTCCGTCTCTCCATCAGGGCCCAAGAGGCTGGGTGTCAGTCTGTCTTCAGCATCTGCACCTGAACTTGCAGCAACCTGAACATGTCGGTCTGATTTTCACACCTTTTGACTCACCACAACCAACAAAATTCAGGATCTCTAAAAACTTGGGCACTTATTTGGGAATATAAATATGCATTCAGACATCAGACTAACAAGGTTGTCTTGTTAGCTTGTATTAGTAATTAAAGAATATTAATAATGCTGATTTTGTAAATTTTTTTTGTAATATATTGTTCTTTATTCTCCAGTGTAAATTGCCACAATATGACATTTTTGACCACAGCATGGTATAGGCAAGATGAAAGAAAAATAGGAGGAGAGAAGAAGCAGATGACAGGTCAAATCCCATCAAGGTCTAAACATTTCACCTACCCGTGTTTAGAGCCGATGGGTCCCCATTCTTTCCCCCCTCTCCCCAGGAAAGCACTCCCAAGGCAGCGGAGGGCCAACGGGCGCCTTGCCAGCTGTCTCTGTGGGGCTGGCAGATGAGAGCTGGCTCAGCGGCAGCTGCAGGGGAAGAGGAAAGGAGCAAACCCCAGAGCCAGAAGTTTCCAGGAGTGTTATTCAAAAGGCCTGCAGGCAGTTGGCTTTCCAAACGAAGATCTTCCCAAGGAACAAAGAGAGATCCTCGCCATCCCTAGCATTTTCCAGGCACAGCTGGAATCATAATGACCCCTAATTCTTATGCCATATGGCACATGCTTATCGGCTACCATATTCAGATGTGCACTGGACCATGACTTTGGCTGTCCATACAGTAACTGTCCACTCCCTGTCGTCTTTATGTATCTCACAAATAGCACATGTAAATAACATACTGATGTCATCCTGCACGCTACCACCAAACAAGAAATCTATCAAGCATGAGCTGTTTATGAATTTCCTTTATGTCTAAGGCTTGTCTTCCTTAGATTTCTGTTACTGGCACTATCTCTACAGGAGAGAGTGATAGGCTCCTTCATGTCAAAGCCTGATCTTTTAAGATCAAAGTCTTTTCTTATTTCATTAAAATTTATAAAAATCAGTTACTCATCGCTGAAAACTCTTGACAGTTTAAGAAATATCAATCTATTGTAATTAAACACCAGCTGGCTGCTTGTAATTTAGAAAAATGGTAACTGTCTGTTTCAGATCACATACTGTAACTAACTGTGATTCACAGGGGCTTTTTTAAACATAATTTTCCAGTGACTGATCTTGCCAAGTGCTGTAAGTCTTTCTGTGAAACTACAGGTATGTCAAACACTTAATGTTCATATATGCTGTACCACTTTCTGGTGGAGTAGATATTTTATTGATTGAGATATGTTCTATACAACTGAGATCTTACTTCCCATAGTTCCCATTTACTCTTGATATTACCCAAATATTGATTTAAATAATGCACTGTAAGTAAGTACAACAATGCCCCCCAGGTCGGTAACATCTGATTTACCAATCAGTCTGATATCTTTGCATTTTACAGTTGGGGAGATGGAAGAGCAACTAACATAAAAGGACATCTCAATGTATGCTGATAAATGTGTAAGCATTGCCAAATAACTCATTATTTCATCAGTTTATGAAGCATAAACTGAGGAATGAATTCTTGATATTTGAGCAATTGCTGATCAAGTTCAGAGAGAAAACATGGAGAAGTATCCTAAGATGCTGCTTTTCCTTTCTTGATGATTCCTTACAGTTAGAGGCTGTCTTTGCAAATTTGAATGAGTCAGAGAGATTTTTTTCAACAGCTGAAGAATCTTTTTACACGGACACTGAAAGTGTCTGGGCTGCTTTAAAAATGAAAGCAACTGTGTAGAAATAAGTGGGTTTAGAAAGTGGGTTAAACTACACCAAGTAAAACTTGCTCTCCTCTTGAGTGGTCCCTTGCTCAGTCATAGGAGCAGAAAACTAGACATGCACAGGTCCCATCTACTCCAGCACCCCATTCTGGGCAATAGCAATGGTAGATGAGTAGGATAAGTCAGAAGAGCAGGCAAACATGCAGTGATCTCTTCCCAATGTGATCCCACAGCTTCCCCCAGCCTGTAGCTCATAGGCCTCTTCACTTGGTCTTATTATAATGATTTATCTTCTTGCTTACACATGTTGTCTCTTGCTAATGTGGTTATGTTCATTCAATGCACCTGGCTCATTTCAGCTTGCTGCCCCTGCCAGGCAACACTCCCACAGACTGATAAACAAACAGTAGCAGGAAGAAGACAAGGAGGAAGGAGAAGGAGGAAAAGGCCTCATAACATAATGAGGAAAAGCTCTCAACTCGTGATTGTTCATTCAGAGCCCTTGTAACAAGATTTAAATATTAAAGCTCATTACAATGATATTGATAGAAAGCTGCTCCACCAAAATCCCGCTCCCAAAGGAGTCTGTCGGTCACGGTGAAGTACAGGGAAAAAATGCACTGATTCATCTTCACATTCTTGTTCCGCTTCCAAACTGTCCAAATAATTATTATTGCTGAAACAAAATGCTAAAAACACTTTGGAGGGGGCTACGGAGAAGAATTATATGCAAACTATGATGAGCAGAAATAAATAGTGATATTTAGTTAAAGAATTAGAGTTTGCCTGTCTCCAGACTGCTTAGTGAATTGCATCTTTCCAATTAAATAGTCATTTGTTTAATACGGATTAGTAATAATCTTTTATTTCTGTCTCTGTGTAAAATATTTATATAAATGCAAGCAAGATCAATAAAGTTTTAGGTGATATTTCTTTGTTAATCTATAAACTGCTTTATTTTTCTGTGACACACACTGAGATAAGGCTCACAGTTGATGTGGGAGATGTTACACCTAAATCCAGAAAAGAGTGGTCCTAACAAGAAACTGGCTGATATAGCAGTTCTTTACTGCTTGCTTGTATTGCTTTTTACTCAGTTTTTTAAAAATCATAAACCAATAACAGCCAATAACAGTAAGTATTGTTCTCATATTGTAATTTTGGCAAGGTCCTGGCATAGTAAGGACCCCATGATTAAATAAATCACACACCTGACTTGACAAAAGGAAAAACAGACTTTGCCCACCATTTCTTGTTAACTATGTGATCCTGATTTAATAATATTTAGAATAAAATTAATTGGTGTTTTTGTTTGTAAATTCCCCTTTCTTCCTTACGCAGACAATCCTCATGCCAAAAACATTTTGCTGCTTAAAGAAGAGCAAACGGAATCTAAGATTGCGGTCTGGAATAATTGCGTCAGTTGGCAGGGAATAGACTCCTTCCGTTCTTCCTCTTGAGATTGCCTTTAAAAGCTGCTTATAGTCCTAACCACTTAAGTAGAAGAAAGATGTAAGTACCCTGAAAGTAATGGAAAGAGCAACAGGGATTAAGGGGCTGCAGGGATTCATTTACAAAGAACTATTTTTAAAGCATTGCACTTCATAGATAGATGATTTCGTCCTGGGTGGAAGTGCTTTATATAACCACCACTGCTGTAGTCAGCCAGGGACACCACTTCTCTCACCATTTTCTGTAACCTGTACGTGATCCTCCCATTAGATTTTCATAATTTTTTTTTCTACTTTGCTCCAGCTCTGGAGTGTATAATATTTGTAGGCCATAAACATCAAGGTGAGTGACAAATTGCTGGAGCTACAGGGCAAAGTGCACACATGAAAATGTGCCTGGCTATCTCAGGAACTGCCTGGTGCAGAGATTTATTAGGCTGTGATACAGCCTCCCAAAGGAAGCACTGTAAATTTTATAATTTAAGATATTTTAAATAAGACCAGAGAGTGCTTGAGGGAAGGTACTCCAGCTGTTTACATTTATGTAGTATCCTTCACAGCCGGGTCTCAGACTGCTGAACCAATAACTACAAAATAAAATTATCAGCACTTACTCTGCAGGGAACCAGTATTTCTTTAGTCTTCTTCTAAGTGCCAAGATACAGACTGAGCAGTGAATTTCATAACTTAATTCAGAGCGCAGAGTTGCCTCATGCCCCTGTCTCCAACTGACCTGAGTTAATAACTGAGGCAAAGCAAACATGGCATCCTGCTGCTCCGGACGTTAACGCACTGCCCCCAGGAACGTAACCAAAGAGCAGATTAGCTGGAGACTGCTCTGCAGCCCTGGCTCAGGACTTTGAATGTGAATGAAGCAGACTGTGAAATCAGTATGTAATCTGATGGTAAACCAATGAAAAACCAACAGGATGAATGGTGCATGTCTAGTAAAAGAAGAGCTGTTGTATTTTGACTGAAGATGCATCTTAGACACAGTGCAAAGCAAAAATATGGTAAACAAGTGTAACAGCCACACATAATAAACCCCAAAGAAGTTCTTTTTAAGGTTACATCTCTTTTCCCGAGAAATTAGCTCCGCACTGGGTGGTTTTGTAGGCAGTAAAAAAGGACTTTTTAGAAGTGGACCTATGCATCAAAAATCTGAGAATCACAACCAAAACAAATAAATATTTTCTTCTTGATGATGTAGGCAGTGAAACATGGCTGAACTACAGCAGAAGGGACCACCTGGCCTGATTTTTTTTTTTGACTGATATAATGAATCTACTGTTTGACTTTGACCAGTATCACTTCAGGTACAGGTTTGCCTGAACACAAGTACTTCACTGGAGCACAAGGTGAATTCTGCAGACTCTGCTTTTAAATCCAATTAACTGTGGAGAGTCTGCGATAAGCAATCTCCAACGTGCAGAGACTTGGTGAACATGCCATGATTACAGGTAACCAGAGTTGGTCATTGTTTGGAGGTGTTAAAACTGTACAAAGAGCTACAGAAAATCATTGTTTCTGTACTATGGTACTGGTGCATGGTCGCCAGGTGCTGGTCTTCTTTTGCTTTTCCTCATACAGAAGACTGGGACCAAACTGAGGAGAAAAGAGCAGAGTGAGGAAGTGCAGTGGGCTTTGCTGTGCTTGAAAACCCACGCTGCCGCACATCTTGCTGCTGACCAGCTGACCATTTCGTTCCATCCAGGTCTGCATTCCCAGCACAATAACTAAAAGGAGAGAGAAACACAGCATAGGTGGCAACTGATGGCTTCATAAGCTTTACTCCTGTGGCTCTGGTCACGTCCCATTGGCAATATCATACAGGGAAAGTTGGTGATACTGAAAAGATGAAGCACTGAAATGGGCAACCCCAGGAGAAGCTGTTTCTCTTCAGCAATTTGAAGAGCACTTTTAGAAATCACAGGCAAACTTCCACCCTGCTGACCAGAAGTAAGAAATATCAAGAAAATCAGCATATTGTCTTGCCAGAAAAGAAGACCTCTCTCCCATCAGTCTTCAGAGGCTTTGACGGTTGGCTGAGCCGATGCCAGGCCCTGTGGTAGCACTGTTCTGCACCGGGGGAGGCACTGCTTTAGCACAGTTTAAAAATGCAGGGACCCAGCTGGAGCTTGAGAACCCTTTGCAATACCAAAAGGACATTAAACTTGTCCCTACATGGTATGGAAACATGGAGACAGGCCTGTTCCGCTGCTGCCAATATCACACACCAATGTGGACGTAGCAAAGGTTCAGCACTCACAGCATGCATGGCTGGTCCCTCGCCACCTCCGAATGCTGGAGACTAAAAGTAGACATTTACAGAGCAGAGCTGCCCTCCTCAGAGGAGGAGCTCATTTAGTCTGTGCATCCTAAAGCAGGTGTCCCAAACAGGTGAGAAACCTGCACCCTAAAAACACCTTTGTTGACTGCAAAAATATCCTAAGGACCCACTCATTTGCAGAGGTCTGTACTGCAGGTTTCTACAAGTTCTTTAAGACCGTCACCGTATGTTCACAAGGAAATTATAGTTCCATGAACGGCCTTGAGGACCCTTGCTAATGAACGGGTATTAGTTTACCTGTGGGATCTGATGTAGGTAAGCAGAGCTGTGTGAAACCACCCATCTGTGAAAACCTGATGCTCAGAGATGGGCAAAATTCAAAACGTGATTTTTTGCTCCACTTCTTTCCATAAGGATGACACAGGATCTCCAGAACTACAAGGTTACCAGCATATTGCTGACTCTAGAAAGCCGTCTTAAATAAAATAACTGATAACTTAGATGTATGATGAATGATACTTTCATAAAAGCAGGGGATTTTAATCCCTATGCTAAACTAGTTTATCATATGATTACAGTTTTTGCCACTTTAACTTGATAATATGCTGATATAATAAGGCACCCCTATATTACATAGAAAAAATGGAAAAAATTTTGTTAATGCTTTGAAGGGCTTTGTCATAAAAACAGTAAAAGCACATCGATAGTTGAGGGTAATCTATGATTGATTGGCTCATTCTGACTATGCAGTTAAACCTTCAAGAGGAAACAGTGCTTTTCTTGAAAAACAATGGTACACGTTCGAAGGCATCTAGCTATGGTGCATAATTTGTTAACCCATTTTCAATAATATTTATCCACCTATTTTGTAATCTTCTCTGCCTGCTGCCTTGGCAATGGGATAATACCTTATGAGCCATCACCATAAACACAAATTATAACTTGTGATTCTTTGGGCTAAGGGGCATTAGGCAGCGGATGAATGGCAGTCCCATTGGTGGCTATTTTTTAGCAGAGGTGGAACTGGTAGAGAAGGGCTGACCTGCCCTTTGCCTGACCTTGATGGGGAAAATGCAGCTTGCACTCAAAATACTCGCAGCTAGCTAGATCCTATAATGATATCAAGCCTTATTTTTAATCTATTTTAATCCAAGCAGGTTAAAATGCCTCCAGTCCCCCACTAGCCTCCTCCTTTGCCTACAGCCATGGGTCAGCAGGATGCAGGGGCTGATAAGGCACAGCACTGAGCTGCCTGGCATTTAGTTTTGCATCTTCAGTCACCAGAGGTCAGAATAAGCCAGAGTCTTCATAAATCTTGCTCATGATGCAAAACTCACCTCTTCCAGTCCAGATTTCCCACATGAATATTTTGTGAAACTGCCCGGTAATGTGCTTATACAGTAAACCTAATCTGTCCATAGGTAAGCAGTTTAAAATTGCTGAGGGGAACTGCTTCTTTCCCATTAGCAGGGCATGCAAAACTGATTAAAAACCACTAAGCCAGGCACCCCAGCTCCTTGTCTTCCCTTTATCATGCTAATTTCAGGGACTGGGAAAGTGACTGATAATTTACTCACATCATCCAAAAAATATTATTCAGCCCAGATGATAATTGACTCTTTGCCACCAGAAGGAGGAGACGTGTTTTTGAAGCTGGAGTGTCTTGACTCAAAAAAGCAGCAGATCCTGAATATATTTTTTCATTTTAGTGGCACATTTAAACAAAAGGTGGAAGATTTTAATTTAGCCATTAGAGGTCAGTAAATTCCAGGTTATTCATTGGTTTGTTGAATTCAATTATTGAAAAAAAAAATAGAAACAAGGGAAAGACAAAAATAATTACAGCCTTTCTGAAGCTTTTGGGTTAAATGCTGGGTGAAATAGAGTCCTGGAATAGAGATTTTTAAGAGTAAAATTGCAGTTTTCAGCTGAAAATTAGTCCACATCCTTCAGAATTTAGTGGTGTTCTCTTTGTAAGCCTTATTTCAATCACTTAAAAAAAAAAATTAAATAGGTGACTGCCTAATACAAGATGCAGAATCAATCCAGGGAGCAGGGGGCTGGAACTAGAGAACGCTTTTCTCATACGTGGGGGCATAACCACTACACTACGCTGCAAAGTTACATTCTTGTATACTGCTGCCCTCGGCCCAGGAATTTGTCTCTCCTGCTCCACAGCAGCCCAGCTGCAGTGAGAAAGGTGCAAGGAAATGCTGACTTCCACATGCGTAATGAGGACAAGAGAGTTATATTATTCCTCTTATACTACCACCACTAACAGGATTGTCTTAATCTATATAAGGTAACTGCACATGATTTAACAATGTCTGATCCTAATCGATGCAACTTAATGTATCTATTGACCAGCTAAAATTAAGTTTGCTTTCTGACCCCTGCCAGAGAAAAACTTGGGCTCATTTCTCTCCTGAACCTTATCCCTCCAATGTTTTTCTGCTGTCTAATTTTCTGTTAGCCTATCTTAATCTAACTTCATGTATGCTGCCTCTAATGATTGCTCAAATTTGCTGAATAGCACTTCATATTTTACTGTTCCTGGGTGCCCAGAGCCAGCCCCTCACTGGCCTCGCAGAGGGTGCTAACCTGCAGCCTGGAGGCAGCTCCCTGCTCCACGCAGGCACATCCCTCTCTACTATAGGTCTTGCTATGCCAGGCTGCCATGTTACCTGCTATGAAGCTTAACCTTGATGCCTAACCCCCCAAATATTTGAAATAGAGGGAATGCGAGCACCAGTCTGGTGAAGTGCATTCCCTGGTGTGCACACTCATTCTCATTATGGGAACATGCCTGGAAAGGAGACAGACACAGGTCTCTTAATCAATTACAGGAAGGTGATTAAGCTGTCAATGCGATGTCCCTTTCAAAAAAACCAAAAGCCAACCTGAATGGAATATTCTCAGTGACAAAGTGTTTATAACATGGTATAAGGCAAAATAAAGGCTGGGGGTAGTTATGACAGTTGACTATAAATACATTGAGGGGTGAGTGTAGAGCAGGGAGGCAAGCTATTCAGGATGAAGGATATACTTGGCACAAAAACAGATGGGTATAAATTGCCTGTAAATAAAATTTAGGCCGGAACTCAGGAAAAGATTTCTAGGTCTGTCAAATGCCTCCATTTCCCATGGGCAACAAATGATTAATTTAAATGTAGATCTCTGTTAATTAAAGAAATGACAAGACATGATTGCCCATGACAGCAGGGGACTGGAATTGGTGATCCAGCAGGCCTGTAGAATCGTTAGGTAGCCAGACCCCTTTAAAAGTGCTTTACAAATAGGTTTTCAAAGAATAGCTTCATGGGGTCCAGTTCTGCTGTGTATGCTTGCACAGCATTTAACGGGAATGCCTCACAGTGATGAAACTAAGGCTTCCAGTTGGTGACTGGCAGGTGATTGCCAAGGCCTGCATGCAAGACAATATGAGGGGACAGCTTGCAGATCATGCGAGCTTTATGTCAACAAGGAACATGGACCTTGAATGGGTGAAGAACCCCCTTTATTTATGACTCAGATATTTGCCTTGAAAACTCTGGTCCTGGGATGAAGGGGAAAAAAAGGGATCGGTCTTCTCTAAACTCCAAAAGCAGACAGGCACAGAGCAAGGTTTCTGCTGAGCCTGTGCTCAGCACAGAAGGAAAAGACATTGAGGATATGTTCAGCATGTGTTCAGAAGCTTCTTCTTTTATTCTGAAGAAATAAAACTGAAGCAGTAGAGTAAAAGGAACTGAATCCTGTGGTTGGGGATTTGAACTCAGGCTGGTGAGTCAGCCCTGTGGCATCCAGAAATAGTCTTCTGCTTTGAAACAAAATGTGTGTCAGCAAGGGGTTCTTCCTTCTGAGGAGAGGCTGGGCCACCCCACTGCGTCGGCGACTGTGGCATTGGTGTGATGAGGAAAGACTTTCCCATCACCCCTGGGGAAGCCAAAGGGAAGGTGGGGGCTTCCACAGCCCTGCAATGGCAGGTCGTGCAAAGAATAGAGAATGGGGTTGTTGACCTCTCAGAGTCACTGCGCAGCCCCTGTCCCTCAAGGACAACATGCTAACATATTTTGTTCTTCAAAAGTAGAAGCTGAATTTCACGCTCTTCTGTCCAGGTTCAGGAACAGTCTGATTTATGCAAGTCTTGAGCATTCAATAACTGTCTTTAATTTCAGTGGCCTTTTTTTTTTTTGTAAATAATGTATGATTCTGTGTTAATAGAGAAGAATGCTGCAAGACTGTCAAAATAATAAACAGCTTGGCATATGTGACATTTTAATAGTTCTCCTCCTTAAGTATCATGGCCCTTATCATCATCCTAACTCAATGACAAATGATTTGATCTTTCATTTTCTCTAATCAAGAGCTCTGGAACTAAATCATTTTGCTTAATGGGAACAGCAAAGTCACTTGAATAATACAGATTGAGAACTCAAGTCAGACGTGACTTTTGAGCAATGTGCTATCTGGGTCAAACTGTGGATAAAAAAAGGAAGAGTAGAGACTAGGATGAAAAAGACAGAAAAATAACCAGAGACAGAAGCAAAATTTTAATCTGTTTCAGTTTAGAACACAGCACATCACATTAAAAGGCTGGCAGATAAACACATCATCAGCTCTGTTTTCATCACTTAGAGTAGATATATTAAGAAACTTCATAACTAAGTAGGAAGTTGCTATGTGGCTAATAAGGAAGATTGGATGAGATAACAACACAAACAGCCTCAGGAAAAAACCCATGATATAAACTGATGACTACAGATAAAAGCTGCTATTTAAACTTTTTTTTATTGATGTAAGAGCTATCATGTGCTCTTCATGCTGCAATATCCACTGTGAAGGTTATATTTGAAACAATGCATATTGATCTGAGCCTATGTGAGAGAGACATTGTAGATGCAGAATAACGATTTGGTCCCTGCACCATGCTCTCGAGAACAGAGACTGTATGTATGGGCACAACGCAAACCACTTCTGACATTTCTCTGCAAACTGCCCAGCCCTTCTCCCAGAGCTGTGACATGAGGCGGGCTGGCGGCCCTGCAGGAAGAAACTTTCTGCTGGGGGTGTACAGCAGATGTGATTCCCCAGGCATTGCTTGTGTCCAGCTCTCACTGTGCTGGGGCATAAGAAGTCCCACAATACAGTGTAAAGCGATGTGAGCAGACCTTAGCAGCGAGAGCTGAAAGCTACTATTCATACCAGCCTTCCTATTGATTTAAAAGCAATTATTTGCCTGAGTAAGCCCTGCTCATCTGAGAAAGGGGTTACAAAGTCATGGCCAGAGGCTTCTGAAAGCTCCTATCAGTCCCAGATGTGTGTGTTGCGAGACTTGCGCTCTACTTTCATGAGGTGCTTACAGTCCTGAGTCTTTAACCAAGTCTTCTGTGCCCTCCTGTTTTGGAGTTATTCTACATGGCCACAGCATTCCTTGGTGTCTTTTAGAGAGCTTTGGGATGTGACTAAGTTTCGCAAGCTTTCTAGGTGGTCCTGAAGTACATAGCCCTGCCAGGGTCTTTGCTACTAGCCAGCCCTCGACATGGTCTTCCAAATCCAGCTTGGACTTGTGAGGAGCTGAGGAGAGAACAGCCCTGTGTCCATCTTGGCTGCAATTCCCCAAAGATGGACCAGCCCTTTTCCAGAGTGCTAGAAGAGGGTCATGAGCTGAGAGGATTCCCCATTTCTGGACTCTTCGGCCTGCACCATGGATTAGGACTGCCTGAAGGTAGAGGTGGAGGAGACAGCAACAGCCTGGATACACTGAGAGAGGGGTGGCTAAAGAGGCAGCCCAAGAACTGGCTGTAATCACAGCAGCCTTCTCAAACAGACACATCCAGGTTGCATCCAGCTCAGCTCTGGGCACATTTTAATCTCACTGCACTAGATCTGGACTGCAGCTGGCCATCAGTTTGTCCGTCCCTTACTGCCTACAGAGTGGAAAGGGCAACAGTAAACATTTTGCTCCAAGCAATAATGAGTCTTTGGTCTACGAGGGAAAGTCTTGAGAAGCAATTTCCAGCTTATGATTCCTAAAACTCTACAGCTGTGGAGAGGCTGAGTGACTCAGTGGACTAAGTTTATGCAGGCAATAAACATTAATTCTATTCGGCTTCTGGTTTAGTACATAACTTTTGGTCAGCCATTTAATCTTTCCCACTCTCCCTTATGTGTAATACTGCAGTGGTAGGACCAGTTCAGGGCACGCTCTGATATTCTCTGGAGCTGTAAAGGTAATATAACTGCTGAACATCACTTGTGTCATGTCAGTTATATACCTTAGAGGCTCAAATGGTAGTGCTGACAGACCCTTAATAATAGGAGTGTTACAGGCATTAGCACATCTACAATTACAGGTAAATCTCCTCTTCGTGTTTATTTTGTCCTCAAGTGGATCACCAAAATCAGTCTCTTGCTTCACACACATTAAATAACCTGTCCTGAATCTTAAGAATTTGCAGCTTTCTGTAGCACAAATCCTCTGCCAGAGCTTACAGATGGCATGAGTTAAGCATGATCTGATTTGCTTGCTTTCCATTTCTTTTCAGGGGTATGGGTCTGTATGCTGAAATCATGAAGCCACATTCTTGTGTTGCCCAGTTTTTCCTTTCTTTCACATACTCGGTGTGTTGGGTGCCATTAACATTTGAAGTATTATGAGTATGTTCAGTCAGTAATGAAAGTCTTCACAGCTTTCTCAGCTACTGTTCATCATCTAACTAGTACTGAAATATGAAGAATGCATACTGCTTGAGCTTTACCATTTGTTTTTAAAAAACATTGGTTCTCAAACAGCATGATGGAAAATTCTGTAGGATCAGTGTCTTGGGTGATACATAGAAAGACAACGGTCATGTGGTCCTCCAGCACCTTTTTTCCAGCTGCTGAAACTGAGATGCTGATTTTTATCTCCATAACACAGATCATGAAAGATGACAGAAGAAATGGCCTTGACAGTAGCAGAATAGCAGAGAAATAATGACAAAATCACTTAGGAGTTATCTGCACTCTGGATACATTTGAGAAGCCCATAATAAACTCTTTCCATTAGAATGCTTGGGGTTTTGCTAAGCATGAAATGAGTGGAGATAAGGAGTTTGTGGCTGATACAGCACTAGCTGTTCTCACAGATTAATTGCAGTCCTTCCACTGCAGATCATAAAAAACCAATTAATCTGTAATCATAAAGTTCTTGTACTCTATCTGAAATGTTGGGGAAAAAATAAATGTAATTGTTGACATTAAGTGAAAATGAAGTATGCAATGTGATACTTTGCATTTAGGAAGGGACCTTGAGTGGTCTTCTAGCAAGACCAGCCCAAAGCAAAACCAGCTCTGTTAAATAACTGCTGACAGACATTTGTCTCATCTGTTCTTAAAAATCTCCATAAATAAAGATTCTCCACCCTTCCATTGTAAACTTAGATTTGTTTTCCACAGAGAAATTTAGCAGTCTGGACCCATTTCACTGCAACATGAACTTTTATCAGAAAGGTTTCCTAGCAGTGGTTGGTGCTTTCTCACTCCACTTGGCTGAAGAAACTGCCTGCACTCAAGAAACTTTCCAACCTCACAAACCCAAAGGTTGTCCCTCCTAGCACTGGAAAGCCTCTTCACCAAAGTAGCCAATGCATAATCCAGAGAAGAATTATGATCTAGAAACCTACACCAAATTGAGATCTATACCAAACAGAAACCCAAAGCAGATATTCCAGGTATTTAGACCCCACACCCCTTGCCAGCGTGCTGTTTGTTACCAGTTCAAAACATTTTTCCTCCTTTTGCTTTGTCTACGATGGCCTTCCTCTACTCCTTCCCTGCTTAACTCACTCACACTGATAAACCTCTCCTTCTTCATGGTCCCTGCCCTATTGTAGCCCACCTAAATGATATTTCTAGACCAGATTTTGTGAAAGGCAGCTGAACACTGAGGGGGATATTCTAGTATACTCGGGTACTCCTTCAATACCTCAGAAACTCTTCTGCCTATGCAGAACATGGAGGGGTAGCAGGTAGATATATCCCTCTGGACATGGCAGTGCCCATGACCACAGCTAATCAATCCAACAGTTAGACGAAGAATCTGCTTGTTCATTTTATAACTTCTACCAATGCATTGAGATTTTTCCTGCTGTGACAGTGATTTTGCAGCCATAGACCAGCCTCACTATGCTTTTGTGGAAGTGGCAGTCTGTGCCGGGTGTCTGCGAGGAGGAGCTGCTGTGATGGACTTAATCCTCACAGGCAGAGGGGAGCCAATACGTGCGGGACTTCAGAGAGCCTCGCTCGCAGACTGTGCTTTTGCTTTCTGAAGGAACAGCTGTCAATAGCCATTTTCTTATGTTTTTGCCTTTAGGATGTTGAAAATCCCATCCAGGAGGCCTAAAGCAGCCCTCTGGTATTGCTGACTGAGAAAGCCAAAGTGGCTGAGCCCTGATATCTAGCATGCTACCCTCCCTTATCTCCTTATTTATGAGATGCCCCACACTAGGGCCTCGTATCTAAAAGCTGGCCCACATATTGCAAGTCCTCATCATCCATTAATCCCTTGATTTTTTTCTAGACATCAAGGCATAACACATTTCCTCCTCTCTTATTCCTTCCCTAAGATTCATACTGGGATGGAAAAAATGATGCATTTTCTCCTGACATGTAAGTGTTGCAGCTGACTCACAAGTGTTCCTGCTCCTCCAGGACCGTGGCTGCTCTGTCCCGTTTCTGCCTTGGAAATACAACACGGTTTAGGAATGACCCTCCCTTATATACTTAAGTAACATAATGTGCTAACTTTAAAATACTCTCCCTTGTGTCGTGTCCCCCCTACATTTATTTATCTCTTCCCTTTTTCACTCCCACAATTTTTGTATCATGAAAGACTTGCAAAGTCCCTCAGGCAACTTTCAAAATATCAGCCTTTATCAAGATTGCTTATTCTGCTGATACAGCTTTTCCCTCATTTTATTTTTCCTTTTCTACCTTCTCTAGACCAATTCTGTGTGAAGAAGGAGGAATGCATTTTCCTCCCCTGCCTCTCTTTTAAGACTTTACAGATGGCCCTGGATTCACTGCACTCTACAACAGCCTTACAAGGAAAGGGCCAGGGATCGCTTTGCTTGGGGCTCTCTGCGCTTCCCTCCTATTCCTCGTTATCCCCTTTCCCTAAGGCCTTCACAGTCCTTCTTTCTGTCTCCTTTACCTCTGCTCTCTTGCTCAGTCAACATGTCTCTGCTTTGATCTGCCTCAGACCCCACACACCTCTTCTCTCCCTGCTCTCTCCATTAGCACTTTCTTTCCCCCACAGGCACCCAGAGAAGTTCGCCCATCACCGGCACTTTTCATCCCTTCAGCTACCCCTGCATTTGTGAATTTACTCAAGGCCCGGGAAGACAGTGACTGTAGTTACGTCCCTGACAAAGAGCCTACAAAAAGCACCAGTGTCTCAGGTCTGCTCAGTGGGGACCCCGCTGACTTCTGTTTATTATTGTTGGCCTTTGGCCAGGCCAGCCCAGCCAGTGGGCTCACTGGCAATGCTTGTTCTGGTTGCTCCGGCTGGATGAAGGATCCCCCTGAGGAAACCCTGGGGACTGGAGAAGCAGTGTGCCTGCATGTCTGTGTGCGCACACGTGTCCATTACTACCCAGCAGCAGCCCTGGCTCCTAGTGCAGGCTCCCGCATCCCTTTTATTGCTAAATTTCCATTTTCCTGCTACCCTGAAGGGGCCTCTGGCTCCTGCATATCCAGCCGGAGGTCACTGGAGTCTCCTCCGGCATTCCTCCATATTTCCTCATTAGTTCAGGAGGAAGAATAGCACTTACTGAATGGCCCCTTCACTCCCTGGTACACTTACAAACCACACAGAAAACACCGAGGGCTCCTCTGCAGAGCCAGCTCAGGCAGGAGCACCGGAGTCAGCAGGGAGACTCGAGGCACCGCTGCTCCCGCTCAGGACTGAGCAGGCACCACCAAGCATCGGGTTGGCACGGCAGACTGTGCTGGGGTGGCCCTGTGCCACGACAAGGCCATCGTCCCCATCGCTCACTGCAGACCCAGCAGCAAATTAACAGGCGGCAATGGCCTCCGAAAGGAGGCTTGCACTTCTCCTTCAGCTCCAAGTGAGGAACTGGATCATTTCCAAAGGCAATGTTATGTGTACTCATCTGGAGGTTGTGTAAATAAATCAGTTCAAGGAATTAACTGGGTTTTCTGAGCAGCTGCAGCTTCTTCCCACTGAACCCTCGGCAAGGCAGCGATCGGCTGCCCTCGCTGCGGTGCCGACTGCTGTGGTCCCCGAGCAGCCCCCGGTCCAGGCAAAGCTCTCTGCTGCCCAGGAAAAACTGTCTACGGGACCAGTGGCTTCAGTCATTGTTGTGGTTTAACCTCAGCCGGCAACTAAGCCCCACACAGCCGCTCGCTCACTCCCCCCCAGTGGGATGGGGGAGAGAATTGGAAGGATAAAAGTGAGAAAACTCGTGGGTTGAGATAAAGACAGTTTAATAGGCAAAGCAAAAGCTGCACACGCAAGCAAAGCAAAACAAGGAATTCATTCACTACTTCCCATCGGCAGGCAGGTGTTCAGCCATCTCCAGGAAAGCAGGGCTCCATCATACGTAACAGCTACTTGGGAAGACAAACGCCATCACTCCAAATGTCCCCCCCCTTCCTTCTTCTTCCCCCCAGCTTTATATGCTGAGCATGACGTCATATGGTATGGAATATCCCTTTGGGCAGTTTGGGTCAGCTGTCCTGGCTGTGCCCCCTCCCAGCTTCTTGTGCACCTCCAGCCTTCTCAGTCGGTAGAGCATGGGAAGCTGAAAAGTCCTTGACTAGTGTAAGCACTACTTAGCAACAACTAAACCATCCGTGTGTTATCAACATTGTTCTCACCCTAAATCCAAAACACAGCACTGTACCAGCTACTAGGAAGGAAATTAACTCTATCCCTGCCAAAACCAGGACAGTATCCACCCCTTATTCTATACCATCTACATCATGCTCAAGTCCCATATTTTCCAGTACAACATCATTAACCACCAATTGTACACATTAACTGGGGAACATCTGTACCTTGTTTTGCACGGGATCCTTTTGTGCTTGGTTGTATGTAAGGAATTTGTGCAGCCTTAAAAAATGCTGGGAGTGATTTTCAGCCTCTTTAGACAAAAGTTTATATGATAGGCCTTTAATTGCATTTTCTGTTGGCACCACTGTTGGTGGCCCTGGTACTGGGCTCTTACCCTGCTATTGGTCTCCAGAATCAATATTACCTTACATTTTAAAAGGTGCTTTGGGAAGTCCCCAACATGGGATAACAGCTGAATGTAGCAATGGTGCCAGTATACTGGGCCCAGTATCCCAGGCTGTACAAACAGTTGCCTTGTCTGCCTATTTTGACAACAGAAAATGTTAAGGAAACATAATCCCAAGTCTGTTTGGTTGGTGCAGCGTTCAACTCTAGAGTTCTACACATTATACTTTCGTATCACACACTTTTTCTTGATTTAACTGAACTTCAAGTTTTGGCAAAGGAAAATAGCGTTTTAGGTACGATCCATCACAAGCCTGGAATGAGGAACTTTTGTTTCCAAACCTGACTGGACTTCTGTAAATTTTAGTAAAAATCCGGTGTCACATTTTCTTCATTTGTAAAACTGAAACAAGGTTGTTGGGGTGCCCACCTCACAGGGGATTAGGAGATGCTTCAAAAGGCTTTTGAGACTGAAAATACTTTACTACTCCTCAGTCCTCTTGCCCACTTACATATTGTTTGGAGGCTCAGACCATCAAAGATGTCAGGGTGATTCATGTTAATAACAGGGATTAAATGGGATAGGAGTAACCCAGGGGATCAGAGGCTGCTAGGTTCATAATGCCCCTGAGGCTATTGGCAGTAACCGTTGATCTTGACTGTAACTGTTCCCAGTTCAGCAAGGGTGCGGGTATGTCCGATACACAAATTTATAGATACACAGATTCAGATATACAGATGCATAGATATGAAGGTAAGAAGGATTTTGGAATACCCAAGATATTGCTGCTGTCCCTTCAGAATAAAAAGCAAATTAGTAGCTTGATCTTGCTGTCATTACACAGGTAAGAAATTCATGAAATCACTGTGACTAATCCTGTGATTAAGGACTGCAGACCAGGTTTGGGACTTAATCTCTTCTGAGAAAATCCCAATTTAACAGGAGTAAAATGATCCTAGTATCAGGTTATGAGAGCTGGTGTTTC
Source organism: Aptenodytes patagonicus (assembly GCF_965638725.1). Classification (NCBI taxonomy): domain Eukaryota; kingdom Metazoa; phylum Chordata; class Aves; order Sphenisciformes; family Spheniscidae; genus Aptenodytes; species Aptenodytes patagonicus. Next base: position 37,433,883 of record NC_134949.1, on the reverse strand, counting down.
GAGCATGTGGAAGAAGAAGTTATAATTAATTTTCAGTTTGGAGCGATATTTTTGTGTTTAGGTAATTCTCTTATACATGTGAAGCAATTGTGTGTTTGACTCTGCAGCTGTAAAATAATGATAGTTTTTATTAGAGAATTAAGATCATTTGAACGCAAGGCTCTTTCAGGACAGCACAGTAATTCTGACGCATGAAAGGAAGAACACAGTTGTTTGCAGAAAATGCAGTGACAGGGAGGGGATGCAGTGTTGTTTTTCAGGAGTCACATTTAAAGGGTAAGATTAGAAGTGCATTATCTTGATGCGGGATTAGAGAAAGCCCACTTGCGCAGCTGGTGTAACTGGCACTGAGAGGAAGACAATCTGCCTGCTCTTCAGCTTCTAAGCAGCAATAACATCATGCTGTTTTCAACGTACTGTAGGATAACACTAGGCAAGGGTCTTACTGAATTTTAAAATAATTGCCATATATGTATATATCTGTGTCTCTGTGTGTGCTTGTGCCTGTGTCGCTAACCATTGTCTCTTGTTAATTTCCAGTTTCTTAAATATCACACAGAGCTGTTTTTAATTCAGTTCAACTTTTTTTTTTTTAATTTCCTTCAACTCTTATTTTTGAATGTCCTTCTTTCAGTGTGCTTTCCAGGAAGGGAGGGAAGAGGGAGCAGAATAAACATCCATAGCTAGGTCTTGTTTTCAGAGCAGTTCAGTACATTCCTGCAGGCCGGGTAGAAGAGGAAGAGTGGCTGCTGTGTTTTCTCAAAGTTACAGACAGTCCAGACATTTCAGAGGTTATTCATTTGGGGGCGGGGGGCACATTTTGCCCATCCACATATTCTGAGTGGACCCAGAAGAAGATGAGGGCACAGACAGATGCAGCCAGCACACCTTCCAGGTAGGAGGGGAGGATCTGCGAACTGACCCCTTAGCACAGTTTGCCCCCACGGTTTTAGGAGCGCATCATGCGCTACCTACATGGCTGAGACAGAGAGACCTTTCCAAGTTATTTCTACAGATAGCCTGAAACTTGTAACCAAACAGTTTATAGTCTTTGTCTCTACAGTTACTGTGTTTGCAGGTACCTAAACTGCTCAAATAGAAGTTGTGTCTGCAATTAAGTATTTGCAGGCTCAGAGCCTCAAAGGTCAGGAGATAGCTGGGCTAAATTCTTACCCTGGTTAGCCCACACCACCCATCCCTAAACATACATGTAGAATACGTAAACATTCAGAAACTAAGGAACCTGTTTTTGTAGAAATGTCCAAGGTGTTGAAGCCTATCTTTTTTGAATGATGGATTTGGAGTATTTGTTGGAGATTTTTTAGAGTGTCTCTGCACCTTCGTAACAGTGCAAGTCCCCTGTGATGCTGCAAAGTCAGCAGCAAGTCCAAGCCGGCTGCTGAGGCAGAAGGACTCTTGGCCTGGTATAGAAGGAAACTAATCATAGAATCATAGAATCATAGAATCATAGAATCATTGAGGTTGGAAAAGACCTCTAAGATCATCGAGTCCAACCATCAACCCAACACCACCACGTCCACTAAACCATGTCCCTAAGTGCCTCATCTACACGTCTTTTAAATACCTCCAGGGATGGGGACTCCACCACTTCCCTGGGCAGCCTGTTCCAATGTTTCACCACTCTTTCAGTAAAGAAATTTTTCCTTACATCCAATCTAAACCTCCCCTGGCACAACTTGAGGCCATTTCCTCTCATCCTATCGCTTGTTACTTGGGAGAAGAGACCGACACCCACCTCGCTACAACCTCCTGTCAGGTAGTTGTAGAGAGCGATGAAGTCTCCCCTCAGCCTCCTCTTCTCCAGGCTAAACAGTCCCAGTTCCCTCAGCCGCTCCTCATAAGACTTGTTCTCCAGACCCCTCACCAGCCTCGTTGCCCTTCTCTGGACACGCTCCAGCACCTCAACGTCCTTCTTGTAGTGAGGGGCCCAAAACTGAACACAGGATTCGAGCCTGTGCGGCCTCACCAGTGCCGAGTACAGGGGCACGATCACTTCCCTACTCCTGCTGGCCACACTAGTTCTGATACAGGCCAGGATGCCATTGGCCTTCTTGGCCGCCTGGGCACACTGCCGGCTCATGTTCAGCCGGCTGTCGACCAACACCCCCAGGTCCTTCTCTGCTGGGCAGCTTTCCAGCCACTCTTCCCCAAGCCTGTAGCGCTGCATGGGGTTGTTGTGGCCGAAGTGCAGGACCCGGCACTTGGCCTTGTTGAACCTCATACAGTTGGTCTGGGCCCATCGATCCAGCCTGTCCAGGTCCCTCTGCAGAGCCTTCCTACCCTCGAGCAGATCAACACTCCCGCCCAGCTTGGTGTCGTCTGCAAACTTACTGAGGGTGCACTCAATCCCCTCATCCAGATCATCAATAAAGATATTAAACAAGACCGGCCCCAGTACTGAGCCCTGGGGAACACCGCTTGTGACCGGCCGCCAACTGGATTGAACTCCATTCACCACAACTCTCTGGGCCCGGCCGTCCAGCCAGTTTTTGACCCAGCACAGAGTCCACCTGTCTAAGCCGTGAGCCGCCAGCTTCTCTAGGAGAATGCTGTGGGAGACGGTGTCAAAGGCCTTGCTGAAGTCCAGGTAGACCACATCCACAGCCTTTCCCTCATCCACTAGGTGGGTCACCTGGTCATAGAAGGAGATCAGGTTGGTCAAGCAGGACCTGCCTTTCATGAATCCGTGCTGGCTAGGCCGGATCCCCTGGTTGTCCCACTCATGCCTTGTGAGTGCCCTCAAGATGAGCCGCTCCATAATCTTCCCCGGCACCGAGGTCAGGCTGACAGGCCTGTAGTTCCGCGGATCCTCCTTCCGGCCCTTCTTGTAGATGGGCGTCACATTGGCAAGCCTCCAGTCATCCGGGACCTCCCCCGTCAACCAGGACTGCTGTTAAATGATGGAGAGCGGCTTGGCGAGCACCTCCGCCAGCTCCCTCAGCACTCGGATGGATCCCATCTGGCCCCATAGACTTGTGAGCATCCAGGTGGCGTAGCAGGTCATTGACTGCTTCCTCTTGGATTATGGGGGGTTCATCCTGCTCGCCGTCCCCGTCTTCCAGCTCGGGGGGCCGAGTACCCTGAGGATAACTGGTCTGCCTGTTAAAGACTGAGGCAAAGAAGGCATTGAGTACCTCAGCCTTTTCCTCATCCTCAGTGACAATGTTCCCCCTTGCATCCAATAAAGGATGGAGATTCTCCTTGGCTCTCTTCTTATCATTAATATATTTGTAAAAACTTTTTTTGTTGTCTTTAACGACAGCGGCCAGATTGCGTTCTAGCTGGGCTTTTGCCTTTCTCATTTCCTCTCTGCATGACCTAACGAGATCCCTGTACTCTTCTTGAGTCGCCTGCCCCTTCTTCCACAAGTGGTAAACTCTCCTTTTTTTCCTGAGTCCCAGCAAGAGCTCCCCGTTCAGCCAGGCCGGTCATCTTTCCCGCCCGTTCTTCTTACGGCGTATGGGGACAGCCTGCTCCTGCGCCTTTAAGACTTCCTTCTTGAAGATCGTCCAGCCTTCCTGGACCCCTTTGCCCTTCAGGACCGTCTCCCACGGGACTCTCTCAACCAACGTCCTGAACAGGCCAAAGTCTGCCCTCCGGAAGTCCATGGTTGTGGTTTTGCTGCCCCCCCTCCTTACTTCACCAAGAAGCGAGAATTCTATCATTTCATGGTCGATAAACCAGCACTGGCAAAATAAGAGCTGGCAAGACAGTTCAGATGGACAACTGTTCCTCCTTTTGTCATATAAAATGTTTTCCCTTTTGTAGCCCTTTTGGTAGTAAAGTATGTACATTATTTTTATTCCACGCAACCAAATGATAACAACTTGAAAATACCGTTAGCAACGAGAGCATGTTAGAGCTGGTAGCCTGTCACTGCTTGACTTCCTTGCTGTCAGCTTGGGTTGCCCACAGACAGGCTCTCAGCATGCTTATAACCAATAAAGGGAGTCTGAAGAGCTCAGAAGGCATATTCATAATCACTTACTACTTGGTGCCAACTGGGAGCATAATAAAAGCTGCAAAGGAGGTGGCCACTGATTTCTTATTGCATGCAGTGAGTTACTGAGAAATCAAACCAAAAGTCACACTCCAATAACAGCTAATGTCTCTGCTGAGCTCCAAGCTTATTTCATGCTCGCAATTCTGCTGAAACTGACTGGCTCAAATAATTATCCAACGAGTCAGGCCTCCGAGGAGTGGCATTTGATATCCTAGTGGGGAAAATATAGCTTTAATTGTCAACATTTCATAATCTGAAATTTCAAATACTAACTGATCATTTTGAAGCTGCTGATCCATCCCGATAAGATACATATTTTCCTTATGAATGGTATTTCTTTTGATCTTTAGGTTTTCCCTGATGCATCTCTGGCTGCAGTTAACAGGCGTTATCACTCACTTGCTCTATTTTTTTTTCTCCTGGAGTGCTCCAGCTGATTTACCTCTTATCATCTTATTTTCTCTCGAAAATGCAACTTGTATTTGTTTAATTGTTGGTCCACAAGAAGCTTCCTCATTATCCATCAAGCACTATCATCAAGCAATGCAAAAAAGGAAAAAACTCAAAGGGAATATATCTTTAGTGCCATTTGATGTGTCTGAGTCTAGTTATAAACAAAGACACAAGAGGGAAATATTTTGTGTAAAGAACTTACAAATTACAGCGTTGCACAGATCCTGTTATATATATCTGGCAGAAAGCCCTTCTCTAACTCCAGGGCTTTGTTATGAAGGAGAGGAGTGAATTTGCTTTTCTGTATACTGTCTCTTTTCTTCCCTAAATTGGATACTTTTGGTTGCTTTTTCTTCCCTGAGAAGAATTACCAGCTGGCCCAAACCTCCCTGATTTGTTCCACTTAACTTGACATACAGAATCATTAGCATTTCTCCTTTGGCTGTTAAGCAAAATCTATCCATTACCACAAGCAGTTTTTGCTAGTTTGGGCAGAAGAAATGCCTGAGTCCTTTCTCCTCATTTTTTAGGGGACTATCATAGAAAACATAGCTCATTTCAGTGTAAAGTATTAAAGATGAAGTTTGAGCTTTTCAGCACGCCCAAGGCAGGGCGAGGACCTAGTTGCACTGCCCAGGAACAGGCCAGGTCAGGGAACAAAACTCACCTGCAAAATTCAGGGCAGGTTTGAAAGTAAGGCCATGTGCATCAAAGCCCGTTGTGTGACTGTTGCAGCATCCAGTGCTACAGCTGAAGGCTGGGGTCAAAACCCCACGTCCATGCTCCAGGAGAGCTGGGTTCAGACTGTCTGCTGGCCATGGAAGAGTCTGTTCCCAGCTCCAATGGCACTGGAGGGACTGGGGTCTGCCCAGCAGTGCCAAGCACTCATCTGTTCTCCCCATGGACAGTGTCCCCAAGCTCAGCTGCAGCATGCCCTTGAGCACGTGGGTGCACACAAATAACGCAAGTGAGAAGCGGGTCAGGCTTGGCCTCGTGCGAGCTGCAGCTTAGGCGGACACAGCCGTGACTCATCCCTCAGACTCCCCTTGCCGTAGGTCAACCACCGCTCCGTAGCCAGCCTGTAGCTGGTCTTCTGGCAAATCTTCAACCGTTTAGGGGCATTATAGCCAATGAGAGCTCTTTGAAAGCTATCTAATGAAAAAATCCCTACTCCCAGGGAGCAAACTGGTTGTCACACGGATCACAGCAACAGTAAGTGGGAGCATGCATGCTCTGCCTCCAAAAGAACATGCCTTTGCAGCCTGACCAAGGGGATGCTTTCTCTCTGCACGTCGCCACTCAGCTCTCACACCTGTAAGCAGGTGCCCATGACAAACTGGCTACCTAAAATACTACAGTAATTGATTGGGAGCCACTGAGTGGCTAGAAAAGTTATATTATCGTAAATGTGAGTGAAAGCATCCTTACACCCAAGCAGGAGCTCTAATTTAACATGCCATCAGAATGCAAGATGCCATTCAAAGGGTAACCAAGCACTATTTCTGGTTTTCACAATCAAAAGGAAGAACCTTATTCGTCTGCTTACTTAAACTAATAAGATGGTGGAGGTACTATTTCAACAAGATAAATTGCATAGGTATATAAACTCTTCCAGTTTAATCCATCAGTCAGGGCACAAGAGAGGAAATGGAAGATGCTCATAAATGATTCCTCTGTCGGTGATGTCTTAGTCCTTCTAGTGACAACAGCTGCTCATGGAAAAGGCAAGTTTTGGCCTCCTAGCTCATGACATGGGCTCACCGTGGGCAGCCTGAGGAGTGGATGCCTCTTGTAGGCATTTTACTCACTGCAATTAGTTTTCAAGTGTGTTATCCATTCTGCTAATGAAATGTTTGCCAGGCGTGCCACTCTTGAAACACTTTTTCACTCTCTATAGGTAAATCTCAAATTTGAACCTGGTGTGACACTTCTCAGCTCTAGTCACTCACTTCTCGCCAATGGGCAGTCTTGTGGAAATGCAGACATCTGACGATGTTGAAGAAACAGCGTCTATAGCTGAAATCTCATTTTGGCAATAATTACTTGAGCAGCTAAAAATTACCTCCCAGTAAGTGGGAATGGTGAGGATGTGGCCCAGAGCGTAGCGCTGTAAAAAGGCATCTAGAAATGCAGCAGGATACAGTTTAATTCCAAACTGTTCATCACCATCTGTTAAGAGCTACATCTTAGAGAAGAAAAAAGGGACCGTGATATAAATCCTTTTTCTTTAGAAACACTAAATTTAGGACCCAGAAGGGATTTTTTTTTTTTCCCCACAGACTTTTGTGCTTGTTTGTGTCTGGATGCCGCAGCCTCTGCCTCTGCAGGTGCTGCTGGGGGAGGTAAGGCAAGGAGGTCAGCGGTGCTAAATTACAGCATCCATGTCACGCTCGCCTGCATCAGCTGTGCCTGCAGCAAGCGGTGTGCTGCCATCTGCTCCCTGCCACAGTCACTCCGATATCCCTGCCATCACCGTAAATGAGGATGGAGAAAGGTGTTCCTGTTTCAGCTCTAACTTCAAGCGGACTAAAGCCATTTCATTCTTGTAGCCTTGGGCATGAGAGTTCAACTATGGCATGTTGAGGCAATAGCAGTATCGTAGTGAGAATCCTATTTTCTCATTAATATATGGAAAAAGCATCTTCCCCTGTGTACGAAAATATCTCCAGCTGCTTTCCTGTACTTAGTGAAACTGTTGAGAAGATTAAATACCAAACTCTAACCCAGTAGGAATTTGCTAGTCACTGCATTAAATGATCCAGTGTTTCTGCATGTTGTATGCTAACAGTCTTTTGAAACAAGAAACCAAATCTGAACTGATTTTAACTATTTCCCAGTGCTGTTCAACTGTTCAGAGGCTCGAGCTCAGTTTGCCAGTTGGCAACAGTTTTGACTTCCAGTGTTTTGCCTCTGTATCTTTGCAAAAAAGAAGCTAGCACAGTTCTCTCCTACATGTATATATTTGGCAGTCTCTACATCAGTTTGTGGTACCCATGCTGATCCCAGCTGCTTAGCATGGACACAAGTGGCTGTCAGCTCAGTGCCTTAAACAAGCCTGCAATCTGCCTTGCCCATATAAATAATTAAAAAAAAGCATGGTAGATGATGAAGAGGCAGGCTATATGGCAAATCTCAATTTTTGGTGAATATCCTGAGTTGTTGGGGCCTGTCCCTTGGTGCCAGTTTACTTCGGCCGAAACAAGAATCACCCAATAGCAGGAGGCAGTTTTGTAACCTTCTTACTTGCACCAGCAGTGGTGAGATTCAGATGCTGCCAGATCAGATGCTGTACCCAAACCTGGATGTTAGTGTTAAAAGCTGTAAGAAACAACTCCACTGCCAGTGGGGGCAGACCAGTGTAAAACCAGTGAAAAGGTAAGAATTAGGACCCTTTGCTCATGTGAGGAATCCCCGGCCATGAGAAGTCTGGGCTATTACTCCAAATACATTTTTTACAATACCGAGCAGTTGTTCTTGGGAGAGCTGGATATCACACCGAGCCGGTGTTTCTCCTTGTACTGAGCTGCTAAATCACAGTAAAAGCTACAACTTTATTGTGAGTACTAATATTATTATCCCATGTAAACAACTGCTGCAGCTGCTGCAGAGATTTTTATTATTTTATATGATAGCTGTGCCCAGCTCTGAGCTGCGCTGCCGTGTGCTGGGGTACCCGAGGGAGCAGTCGGCTCCATCCACTTGGAAGAAGCAATTTTTCCCAGGGTTGCTCTTTGCGATCTGCTCTGCTCTGTTCACTAGGAGGCACCGGGCTGCTCCTTGTGCTGCATGGCCGCCTTCTTCCAGCCAAGCAGGGCAGAGATGGAAAAGGCCGGCCAGTTCCTCTTTCTTTGTTGTGCTCTTTTCCACTGGGAACAAGAGGCAACCCATGAAAACGTGAACAAGTAGAGTCTTCCTCTCCATCCACAGCCATCCCCTGCAATTAATACGTGGTGGTAGTGTTTATCTTGCAGGCACCCAGGCCTTAGAGCTCCATATCTAGTTCATGGCTTGTGAGGTTCATGTCTGTTATCACTGAAACAAAAAGGAAGCCCCTCTGCCTATTAACTGGCCCCTCTTCTCTCCTCAGAAAATGAAACCTAATTTAAAGTACTGTACACCCCCACATTGCCCAACAAGCTTTCCTTGTGCAGAGGGAAAAGCAAATGAACATTTCCAGTAGTTATTTTATTATAGTGAAGCAAAGAACAAAATAAAAAATAATTAAAATTCATTTTTAAATTGTAGTTAGATCATCCTCATGTTGAAATACTGGAGTAATATTTTGGTGTAATAGCCCTTCCCTTTGGAGATTTCTAGGACGTGGAGAAGTTTAGGAACATAGCAGGGTCATTTTCTTTCACTTCAATATAGTGGATTTCCCCTGAGCATGGCCTTTGGTTTGATTAAGTTGCGAGAAAATACTGGCTGATAAAATACCAGCGGCCAAGGCAGCAATAAAAATGCCTCTTTTTTATTTGACTAACAATCTAAATAACTTAGTACAGTAGCTTAATACTTTCCAAGTGAGAATGAGTATGACGATGGATAATGATGAGAAATGCTTTTCTGCAGTATATACGGTTTAATGATGGCCCCAATTCAGCACCGTGACTAATCTGAATTATTCTGCTCATAACATTATATTAAACCCCCGCTGAGGGATTCTGCTTTCACAGTCAGCTGTCCAGTAAGTGGCCACCAAGATGAATTTGGCTCCACAACGCTGACATTTGGCTAGGTTATTCATTGCACTTATTTTATTTCTCTATTTGTCTCTGGCAAGCAGGTAAGAAAATATGTCAAAACGGACCACTTCAGCTAATGGTCTCAATCCTGCAAACATTTGCCACACGTACTTGGCACTGTGGCAAGTCCAAACAGTTCAAAATCATTAGTCACAGAATTCACTTTCAAATAACAGGATTTAAAAAAAAAAGAAAAAGAAAAAGAAAAAACGACAAACAGCTCTTTCAATTTGCTGTTTTGCTGCTGAACTATGATGATGCACATTTCCAAGTTCCTCTCTGCAATTGTGAGGAATTGCTCAGATTCTCACATAATCTGAGATTTTCAGAAACAGGGTCAAAGAGAAAACTGTTCAATACTTTGCAGGTTGGAATGAAATTCAGACTTGGTAATAAGAACAGTTTTGTTCTCATGTATGACTTTCAGGGTATTTAGTAGCACAGATTATTTTTTTATAAAAGTAATTCTACACATTGCCATTTGTCTAGACTCAGATGAACAGTAGGCATCAGTTCATCATTTAGGCATTCATTTTTGGCCTTGGTAGCTCGGTTGGGATGATTTCTGTTTGGAGTTAGACATCCTGCTGAATCAGGGACATAGAAGTGTCCCCTGTTATAAAAATACTGAAGTGACATGACCTTTGGCAAGAAACCGCTCTTGTGTTGATGAAAGCTGGGAGGGTACGGTGTGGTTATGGTGTTATTGCGTTGTTGCATTTTAATAAGATTCTTCTGCACAATGTACATAGTTATCCAGGCTCTGCCTTGGTACTGGGTGAGGAATTGTCACTAGTAAGGTTTGAGGGCAGTCATACTTCGTTAGTCTAAGATGTGCAAAACTGGCAGTCTGCCGAGGAAAGAAGCTGAAGGTGACGGAGACGTCCGTTTGCAGATCTAACCCGACATCCCAGAAGATACAGTGCCCGCCAAGAGCCTGGATCGGAGCTGTTAGAAAACCTCTCCCATTAAACGAGCCCTGGGAAAGCTGAGAGTGAGCACTTTGCTGCGGCACTCGGGGAGGAGGTGTGAGGATGGCCCTAGCCAGCCCCTCCAGCTGAGGGCAAAGGCTGTGGCAGGGACCAGTGTCTGGAGAGGATGGGGTGGCCAGGAGACAGGACTCGGCAACAACTGCAGTTTCTCAGCGAGGAGGCAATAATACCTGAAGAAAGAGAGAGTCCGTCTCATGCAGAGAACTGAGAATGTATCGGGCACAAACTGAGCAAACCAGTAAAGAGGTGGATAATGCACGTCCAGAAAACAGGGCACTAAAGCCCCCCCCGGGAATGAAAAGGGACAAGAAAGAAAATAGTGCGATGGCTACCTTGGAGGTCTGTATGCTAATATAAGAAACAAGAAAAACAAATTGGAAGAATTTCATTCACAATCAGAATTATTACTTAACTGATTTAATAGGTTAATGGACATGATACATTTATGATTTATTTTGGGCAGGGGGAGATGAAGAGGCATGTCTCCAAGGTGTGCATGGTGGTTGCATATGCCTGCTGTGAACGCCAGCAGTTGGAGGCAACAGAGCTGCTGAAAGTCTGTGAGCATAAAAGAGGAGGGGAGGCAGCCCTGCTGCAGTGGAGATTATCTGGTTCTTGGAGACGGAAAGGCTTCTTTGGATGTCATTTCTGCCGAGAAAAGAGGAGTTGGTCCAGAGGGTGAAGGGAGAAGGCAAATCCCGTGACAGGGATCATAAAGAATGGTATTCCTGACATCTAGCAAGGGAAGAAAGGAAAGCAGTAAAATAAAAATAAAAGATTTGAAGAAAGGGAGGATCACTCAACTTGGAGAATTGAGAGAGAAGCAAGGCAGGAGGAAAAAGGGAGTTTAAAGGAAGTTCTTAAAAAGGCAGCCTCAAAAAGACAAGCACAGATTATTTCATACGAAGGAGATACAGGAAATGTATTAAGAAATTACTTTTGCTAACTCAGGAGTTTTTCAGTGACCTGAAAATTATTCGGCATGGAAAGTAGGTCAAGTTACTAAGAAGATATATGTAAGACTAGCACAAACCTACAAGGGCAAAATCAGAAAGGCCAAGGCATAGAATATAATAGAATTAACACAGGAGGTAACAAGAAAAAAGAACAGAAAAAATATCTTGAAAGAACATTTGCTAGAACATGAAGGCAAGGAAAAAAGTGGTTCACTGCTAAGGGAAAAAAAAAGGTTAATATCGTATATAGATAGGAAATGAGGGAAGAAGCAGTAGATTTCTTTATATTGGCTGTAGCGCTGCTTTTGACTTTGCTTCCCAGGGGAGTCTCATAAGCAAGTTAAGGAAACAGTTTTATTGAAACCACTGTGAAATTGTTGTACAACTGGCTGGAAAACCATACTTCTAGAAAAAAGGACAAGTAAATCTGTGCTAGGATTTCTCCTGAGTCTGGTATTATTCAATATTTAATGGTTTGGACACTAGACAACGTAGCCCTCTCGTACAGGACACAAGCTGGAGGACACGACTGGAATTCAAAATTATTTTGAAAAATTGAAGTGGTCTGACATAAATAGTTTAGTTGGTAAAATTCACAGTATGAATACAAGATGGGAAATGGTGGACTAAGCAGCTCTTTTTTAGTAAAGGTTCTGGGGTGCACAAGAGCACGTGGGTGCGTATGACCTGAGTCAATGATGTTGTGCTGCTGTGAAAATACAAATTCACAGCAGGATGCACAAACAGGAGCTGTGTGGAAGATATATTCTGCCCTGTTTGACACTGGTAACATCTCAGCTCTAATTTAAGAAAGATGGGGTCTGGTTTGAGAGAAACCAGGGCAGAAGCAGCAAGATTAAAGACCGAGAGTCCACGATCTCGGAGGCGAGACTGGGAGCACTGGGCCTGCTTAGACAAGAGAAAGCTGAGGAGAAATATCATAACAGCTTCGACAACTGTAAAATTGTTCTGCAGACCACGGGTCACAGGATGAGAAGAAACAGTCTTAAAAAGTGCCACATGGAGGATTTCGGTTAAACAACACAGGTTTCGAATAACTTAGCATTGGAACAGGCTGCCCCGGGGAAGTGGTTGAGTCCCCATCCCTGGAGGTATTTAAAAGACATGTAGATGAGGCGCTTAGGGACATGGTTTAGTGGTGGACTTGGCAGTGCTAGGTTAACGGTTGGACTTTATGATCTTAAAGGTCTTTTCCAACCTAAACGATTCTACGATTCTACCAGGGCTGTCTGTCTGCCAGGGGAGCTGCAAGTCCTGGCACGGGCACGGGCATGGGAGGATCTCAGAGGCAGGTTAGACCAGCCTCTGCCAGGGATGACCTGGCAGAGCTGAGCCTGCCTTGGGGCAGGGGGTGGACTAGATGACCTCTCAAATACCCTGCCAGGGCTGTTTTCCATATTTCTGCAGCGACTTAAACATTCCCTGCAATGAGAATGGTTGTCACAGAGAGATTTCACAGAATTGACATTTTCCCTGTTAAAATCATAACTGCATCTGTAAGAGGAGTGACCAGAATACCTAATGACTCATCCAGTTAAAAATATCTTAAGGAGCAGAAAAATGAGACCACTTAACACCATCTAATGCAGCCTTGAGGGGGCATAGGAGCAGATTTATTTTCCAAATGTGACACGTGTAAAAATGGCCTGTTTCAGACACAAACAATATGTCTGCTACACTGATATTTCAAAGATGAGAAAACATTTATCAGAACATCATTTTAAAATGAAAGTATTCATTCCAATTAAATATAGGCAATAATCAAAAAAGGCAATAATCAAAACGTCTGTTCAACAAGGCTTTTAGATCTGTGGGGATCTAAAAGTGGGGATCCTGATTCTGCCGCATCAAACCCACATCAAAATAGTGCTGCCTCCAAGCACTGAGCCAGGCCTGTCTCCTGTTTAGGACCAGACAGGATAGTGGTGGGAACATACTAGAAATGAGCTTGTTGGTTTTGTGCTTTGATTTTGACCAAAATTATATTTGACTCTCACAGTGAAAATTGACTGGAGCAAGAAATTTGTTCTGATGTCCTGTTTACTCTCTATGTGAAAAAAAAAAATCCCCTCTGCCTCTTTCCAGTTATGTAGTACATATGCAGATATTGGCACTTAAATGCTTACACAAAATATTTTGATAACTCTCTGTAATAAAGATCCAGCCAAGTGTAGGGAAGGCAAGCGATTGAATGATCTAAAGCTGAAAACGTGTCTTGGACTTCAATCATGTGTGAGCCGCTCCTATCTGAAAGAAGGGATTTATTTTTTTTGTAAAAACAAGCTGAGAAAGACAGATTGAAATCATGTCCCTGCTTTACTATGGCATTTTGCTACAGGCAAATATTATTATCATGATTATCTATACCAAAGCAAAATGCAATAGCTTATGTAGTTGCAACAACTCAAACAGAATTCCTCATTAGGAAATTATCTGGAGAGTTGTTTTAGGAGATGAAAGCCATCATCTTCACCATTTATTCTCATTCTCTTTTCCTCGTCAGCTGTGTAGATGGATAACTTCAAAGATAATCTCTTGAACTATATCTGCTACAAGTCCAGATCTGAAAAAGCACGATGCATTTGTAAGGTTAGGCACAGCAAGTATTCCCATTGATTTCAGTAGACTGTCTGGTATATAAGGATAAGTGTAACACAACTCCTGGTACGATTAGAGCCTTACAATGGTCCTCATCCTTACTGGAAAGGAGAATAAGGCCTTTTCTTCCCAAAAGCTTTATCACTGGTCATAAACAAGTTACCCTTTATTGCCTCGTATATTCCCTGCCAAAAGAGATGTTCAAAGGCTAGCAAAGGGCCAGGAAGCACTAGCTATAGCCATTCACATTATTTATAATGTACACATGTGAGCAACCTGACAAGAGTCCCCCAATAATAGGAGACTGACTGTTTTTTTTCCAGAGCTCTGGTTGGGAAATTATTCCCAGCAAACCGCTCTCAAACTCCAAAAAAATGTAGATGTCCTTATAAAACACAGACTCGCACCTTGATGCCCGGCTAGGGGCAACCTCACAGAATAACCATTTCTCAGACGTGGAGGAGATGCTGGCAGCCTCTTGGGAAGGCAGCGGAGATGAGGGGGCACAGGGTGGGCAGCGTAACACGGGGCCAGCTGCTCAGGGGGCTGAGACCCTCCGTCCCAGGAGGACCTCGGCAGAGCCACGGCTGACCTGATCACCTTGGTGTGGGAGTCCTGCCTCAAGTGGGGGGTGGCTGTGTGACACCCGTGGCCCTTCCACCCTACATTTCTGTCATTTTGTGATGAATACTGAAGCAAGAAAGGTAGTTTGAACCAGAACCACAAAGGACATCATTACCTTGGCACTTGCAAAGGGTTGTGTGCTTGTGCACTTAGCAAGGTTATCAACTTCCCAGGATGGCTGTGCATGTACCTCCACTTTGAATAAATGCAATGGGACTATTACTCTATGCCTTTAAATATGAGAAAACATTCGCTGATTGTCATGCAGATTCTAAGGGCTTTGGACAGCAGGATACATTTTGACAATTGTTTGCTTCTGGATCACTTGTGGTGCTGCCAGCATCATTGCTCGGTTGGGTCCGTCCTCTTGACAGGTAGTCAGTAGGGGAGGATAAAGCAATGACCAACGTTATCTTGGTCTCTTGCACCGTTTGCAAGGAAAAGAAGCAATACTAAGCCAAGAAAGTTTGGATACCTATTGAGGCTAATAATATCCCAATGAAACACATGTATTAATTATTAATACAAATGGCATCAGATAGCAAAAATTTGTGCATATAAAATTGACTTATATTTACATTTGAAATGTTTTTGTTTTCTCCAGCATGAAAGTTTGTCTTTAATGGCCTATTAGTGTTTAGTTAATGCTACATTAGCTGATTTTTAATGTACTGAACTAGCAACAAAGAAATCACAATCCAGACATTACCTCAAGAAGAAAATGCAGAAGAAATCATGCATGGGAAAGAGGTGCTTATTTTTTTCTTTTCACTGTCTGATTTCTATTTCATTAGAAATACAGTCTATAAAATAATGCTCAGCACATTACAGAAGATCATGTCAAGGGTAATTTTGTAGAGTGATAGCAGGGGAATTAAACCAGCCATTCACATTAACAATAACAAGTATTCAACATCTAATCATCTATGTACCATCTGAAAATTTTCCTCTGAATGAGCATGTCAGCATTTTACCCCTTTTTTGTAATGAGTTTGCCCACTCAGGAGAGAAAAAGAATTCTAATGACATGCTAATGCAGTACCTGTAGCTTTATTTGCAACTTTACATAAAATTTTTGAAATTAATTGTTTAAAAGAGTTATACATAGGTGATACAAATACAGTAAACATTTCTTTAATCTGTGGATAGATGATAGCCTCTAGATTGCATTGAACTATATGGGTCTTCATAGAGATGGTTACATTAAGGTTATGTGATGTAACAGCCTAGACTGATATAAGTCATGCTAACAGGAACTTGAGTAAAGGGAAACTGTAAGTGGCAAATAATGTCAGAGATGACAGGTATGAAGAGCCTTTCCCCCACAAAGCCTGGCTAGAAGTAGCCTGATTGCAAATTAACAATCCAGGTAAACTGCTAATGATGTATGGGCTGAGGCAGTGGCAGAGTTGATACAAGACCCTGGCTGAGATGCTCCCCCCGAGGCGCGAGCGCCGGGAGCAGGGAGAGGTGCTGCACGGCAGGAACACCATGGCCTCCTCCACAATGATGCCCTGGATGGGCGGCTTCCAGCCGGCGACGGAGCAAACTAAGAAAGCAGAATCCACTGGAAATAAGATGGTTTTCTATCAGACTAAAAACTGTGTAGATGAATAGTGTATGTGTGTGTACTCTTTACTCCTTATTTGCATGCTTTACTCTTTATTTACTTAATGAGCTCTACGCTCAAGACTTTCATTAACAGACTTTTAAGTACATTACTTCTTAATACTTGTTTCTCTGGGGAAAGATCCTTGATTTCTCCTCATTTATATTTTATATTTCATTTTTCCTGTCTATGTTATGTCTTAAATGATATCCACTAAAACACAATCTTTGTTCATGAAAGGTAGGATTTCTGTCACTTAATTTTAGCCTCGTAGAGTTCAGCATCTTGTCTGTGCTTGTTGTCTGAGTTCCCTCTATTATCAGAGGAGAGACAGAGGCCTCTCCAGGGGCAACTCATTTGATTTCACTCAGAGGCCTTCTTTAGACTGTGATGAATCATTCAGTCATGGGAGGGCTTATACCTCTCTGCTTTGATTTTAGAGAACGCCTGTCCAACTCCTTTATACCCAGAGCCTAGCTTTTAGATGACCAAAGTCAGGAGAGCTGGATTTCATCTCTTCCTGCTATAATGATGTTCCTTTACAGAAATGGTTGCTTTAGAGGGTCATCCCACGCAGTTGCTGAAATAAGCCATGATACGTATTTGCTCAGAAGAGGACATACAGCTAATTTGGTCTCCTTGATTTTCCCTGGCTGGATTGGCTTGATAAAATTGGCGTGGTGGTCAAAACCCTACAGTGGCAGGACTCAGATCCTATTTAAAGGACTTCTTCAACGCCCTGACTACTAACGTCTCCGAGCATACGGCCACGTGCAGAGGCAACACGACCTGTGGAGCTGTCAGGGCAGCAGGTATTTCTGTAGCAACCGCTTCTCTTCGGAGAGGCTCTGTGAGGGGCTGGGTGGGATCTCCCTCGATCCAGAGCCTTTCCAAATGCTTCAGTTTCACCATTGTGCCACATGCACAGTAACACACCTCACGGCCTTTTCTGGAGGGGAAGATGGTAGCTAAAATAATAACCTAACCCATATAACGAATGGGCTCCCCTGGCTGATAAACAAGCATAAATGATTTGCAATTATATGATGATCCTTCTTATAGTGATTTCTGCCTGGCAATAGCAAAGCATTTCATGGACTTCAGGGCAAAATTCATTCTGTGCAAGGGTGTAACGTAAGGTTTATGTACTGCTTAATTTTCACTCATGCTTTCTAAATAACACTTAAGGAGCACTTCAGATGTGCAAAGGTCCTGGCCTGGCCTTTTGATTTTCACTGACTAACTTAGGATCAACCTACTAAATGGGGTTTTTTAAGATCATTGCACAGCAGAAGGAAGGTCTGACAATAGAAGCCAGTTCTTCTCAGTTCCTAAACCCCAAGACCTTAGGTGCCCTTATACATAAAGATACTCACTTCCCATGCTGAAACTGTTAAACATCTTCTATAAAAGTTTTTCAGATCTCTTTTTTAAAGCACTTCTACAGATTTCAGGAGGTTCTTAATATCTTGTTAGCATTTTTGTAAACTGATCTCTGATGACTTTCTCCCTGGTTATATATTTCACAGCTGCTGTCTTGACAAGGCAAACAGCAGGAATCTGCTCATCTTTGGGCTGTCTTTACTCTTACAAGGTGCATTTCATTCATACAGAGATGTAATTAACAACCTTCTGGCTTCTCCACGCAAGCACATCTTCTAACTGATCATTACCAGAAACAACAGGGTGTTCTCCCTAACAACAATTTCACTTGCATTTAATTATGCTGTATTAGGTGATATTGAAGGTGACACTAGAAAAGGTAAAACAGTTCTATATTGACTCAGGAAGATGGTGGCAGTTCAGTTGTTTTTAATGAGGTAGATTGTGCTACGTGGATGTTTCCAAATGCATATGTAGTGCCTCTCCTGAGAAGAGGGAAGTTTTCACTTTCAGTGTAACCAGGATGTTTTAAACTTTCTCATTTGCAGGGACTTGCTCCATTTACCTTCCTCTAATTCCAGGTGGGGTATTTTTTCCAGCCTCTCTCTTCTTTTCCTAAGCAAACATTACTGTGTAACTCTATAGCAAATAGTCTTCATGCTAACTTTCAGCTGATGATCCTTTTGGTAAGATAACTTTCTTCAGTAGAGATGTAAGCTACAAAGTAAGGTTTCCTTTGAAGCAGTTTCTCCCTTACCTTCCCTTAATCATCAGTGATCCAATACCCCTCTTCTTTTGGAGCCTTATCCAAAGCTGCTAAAGTCAGCGAGTCTTCCCATCCATGTCAGTGGTCTTTGTCCCCCTTGGCTAATGACTCAAGTCATTTAGAACTTAAAAACCCGTGAAATCAATGAGGTTTTAACAGCGAGTCATCCCTATTATTTGCTTATTACAGTGTCAAAGACCTAGAGAGCCTGGGTGATCGGGAAGCAGCATCCTGCCTGGCTGCTGGAGTCTGTCTGCCCCAGGACAGAGGAGCAGTCCCTCACCACCGCTCCCTCCCCGAGCTCCAGCAGGACTTACCTTACCGATAGACATTTGCCCCACCAAAGCCACAGATTCAGTTCTTGACCTTTGATGTCATTCACGCACCGTATGGCATATGTGTAGTGGAAGGAGAAGCAGAACTGCACCAAAGGGTGTATGAGCACTGAATGCAGCTGTAGAGGTATGGTGATTTTGCAGGATCTACTGTTTTCTGCTATTTCTCAAACATTACTTGTTATGCATTATTCCCCATTCCCAAAGATAAATAAAATAGCAAACTACTTTAGAAAGTAGCTTCGCTGAGTATTGCTGTTGCAAGAATAATTTTTAAAATGTATCAAAAGGGTTGGGATCCAAAAAAAGTCTGTATTTTTAATGATGTGAATATGAATGAGAACTCAAGAGCACAGCAGACTTGTATTAGGAATATTCATGTGGGAAAACTCAGTATAATAAATGAAACAGAAAATATTTTCTCATGTGAAACAAAAAAGAATTCTTTCACAGTTTATAATCCTCCTCTCTTTACTAAAGTCCATGATCAAGTGCATGACCAAGTATTACTCTGTATATGAGCTTTTAAATTTCTTCGTACCATTTGCAGGGTAACCAGGAGTGCATCAGTTAGAAATGTGTTATCCTTTTGCTCTTTTATGAGCTGTGGTGGCTCAACAAAGGAATCGGGAACAAATCCTATAGCTTCTTTCACACAATGTAAGCAGAAGCTTTCTTCCAGCTAGTTCTGGCCTGACATTTACGTCAAGAAAGTACTTATCTCTGGGAGCATACCAGGAAGGAAACTATAAAAATACATTTGAGGATCTTGTCAAGTTAAAAGTGGGCGACAAAGAATAAGCCTCTGCTGATACTTCAGTGCATTCCAGAAACTCACCCTGTTGGCCAGTTGTGTGTTCCCCATACCAGAAGCAGAGAGAGATTATTCCTGACTTTTATCTTTAAATTTATGGGTCTATTTTCCCTGTAGCTTTCCCATTACTGCACTTTTCTGTAAGGTTCAGAGAGAGAACTTTGCCATGTATTTCAAGTGAAGAAGAGAAAAGCCCCCCAGTTCTTTCTTAGGAAATATCTGTTGACCTCCAGTTGGCCCAGATGTATGCGCACAGAAGTGGGGGTTTACAGTGCAGGAAGTCAAATCAATAGAGAGTCTGTTTCAGAATTAGCAAACAAAGATTTAACTCATATAAACTTCAGTTCTAGAGGCATTTGTAGAAAGGAAATGGAAATTACTAGACAGCTTTAATGACAACAGAAACTACTGTTTTCCTTACAGTCTTTGTATGCCATAATCACATGTACGTGCTTATACTTGTATACTTCACATTTTTGCTCACTTACCTTATTCTGTGTGTTGCAATAGCAATGTGTGAAAGAGTAAACTCTGCAGCCTGGTAACCACTCTGTGGCATGTAGCTAGAAAGCTGTGAGCCAGAAAGACTTGGTGAATACAACAGACCTGAGGGAGCTGGGAGATGTGCTCTGCACCTCCCAGGCTGACTCGTTACCCTCTGGCCTGATGAAGCCCAGCTCTGACATTCAAGGGAGAGGTTCTGGCCAGCTTTTAAAGAGGCTGATGGTGAGATGGGAAAAAATGATCCAAGCACCTAGGTGTCCACTTTAGGGTGACTGAATTGCTCTTTAGGCCTTCTCTCCTCTGCACTGAATAAATGTCCACTGACTTCAGTGGGAACTTACATACCTACAGGTTGATTCAGTTACTTAAACCATAGGCACCAAATGGAACTCATGTGAGATGCACTAGGTTATCCCACCCGGCTTCCCCCTGCAACTCCAGAGGGACATGAGGCTCCCATGGGTCACAGCTGCCCAGCCCACATGGGTGGGTGGCTCAGATAACCACAGCTGAGCAGATGAGCCACTCCGGTTGCTCCAGAAACATGTAGTCAAGCAACTGCATCGTGCCCTTAGCTCACATGCAGATGCTTAAATTTGGAAGTCTTAAGTTTGAAGGCAATTAGATGAATTCCATATTTTGTTGCAATAAACCATACCCAACTCAGCCTATTTCTGAAGTGTAGCCAGGAAAGTGCCAGAGCACTGTTAACTAACGATGAGTTTTCATTTCAGTGCCTACTGTGCAGAACTAGGCTGGGTTTACTGAGCTTTCAATGCAAACCAAATGTAGGTGCCATGCAGATTTCTGGCATGACTGCTGAGCTTTGTGGATAATGGTTTTTACTCATTTTATAGACTAGAATGGATATGACATGATATTTTACAGGGACTTAGAGATAAATCCCTGCCCCAAGAAGCTTAAATGATGTAAGGAGTTTAAAATGGATTAATTTCTATCGCTTGTGGAAACCTTAAGGTGTATAGCTTTTGCTTCTCTGTTCATTTTCTACCCAACTAACCCTTATCTTTCTCTGAGAGCTGACACGTAATGCGCTACCAGTTCCTAGAGAGCAGAAGCTAGTTGCAGCCTGCATTGCTGAAATCCAGTGTGTTGAACTAAGTTGAGTCTTTTAAACACAAGCCAGGTGGTGGAAGGCTGTGGGAAAAGAAGTCAAGCAAAAACTGGACCTTTGGTGGAAAACAATCCTGAAAGTGACTGGGAAAGAACTGCAGATGGGAGCTCTCACACGCTCATACAGGCTGCAGTGTGATCCATTCCTGTGCTGATCTGAGAGTCCTCTGCAGCGTCTGCAACCTCCGCTACTTACGGCTTAACATGTGCAGAGCCATAGCAGGAAAGTGCTCTTTATTCACCTGAACAGCTACAGAGGGCCTCAGCATGCAGCATGTTACTCTAAGGTCTGGCTAGCAGTCAGCTTTTTAAAGAACTCCATAAATAGACCTGCTCATCAGAGCCTGAAAAAGGTAGTCTGTGGAGGTATAGCGCTTATAGAGATTCAAGTCAGGAACGCGAGGGAAAGCTTCGGCCAAGAGCAGCCAGTCACACAACCATTTCTCAGATTTGCCAAAATGGCAAGAGTATTGTCATTAAAATGTGAAATTTCAATTTTGTTGTACTCATCATTCAGATCTATATTTAAATAAGTGACGCAAGCAGTATGTACCTCTACCTCACAGCAACTGCCTTTCCTCTCTCCTCTCCCTCTTAAAGCAAAAGTAGCCAAGAGCAGATTGAAGGAAGCATTACAAAATATTTCCTAATCAAGTATTCAAATGTCTTTAAAATTTAATTTGATGAACACCTATTTTAAGCCACTTGCTGTTCAAGAAATCAGGTTTTCATCCCACAAAATGCTCATTTGAAGTGAATTAAAACCTTTCATGCATCAATAGAAATAGAAAGCAAGTGTTAGGAGACCAGCAAACATCACAGCACTCTTCAGGACTGGAAACTGCGTAGAGTCATCTTCACCTTCACAATAACCTTGAGAGAAATTTGCAAACTGGTCACAACTGTACTTTCAGAATATTTGGTATGGAGAAACATACCTTTCACCAAAGCCCAAGGAGAACAGGACCTAAGCTGTAGGACACCCCCACCGGGACTACATGTACACACCCAATTACCTTGCGTGTAAGTTATTACAAGAAATTAAAATTCAATAAGTAAATAAAAGAAATCTGACAATGATCTTCTTTATTTCAGAAATTATTCTTAGAAAAACTCTCTTACCTAGCCAGGATTTTAGGGGAAAATGTTCTGCTTGTTTTCTTTTTGTCTCTCTCTAAACTCTCACCCTCTGAGCAAAATTGTCGTGACATTTTTCAGCATCTTCTGTCAAAAAAATAGAGAAAACATGATGTGCCTTTATCTACCTACACAACAAAGTAATGGCCCTAGAAGTGGAGTACTGCATACCAAATACATAAAATTGCTCATAATCAATCCCCCAAAGTCATTAACATTTTGAATAATTAATAAATTCAAGAAAATTACAATCTGTTCAAAGACAATCCATGAAAAAAGCCTAAGACTGCCAAACAAGTTATTCATTGTAAATTATTGCTCTGCTGATGCAGTTACATCACATAAAATGAAGCACTCAACCCTTCAAGAACCAAATGTTTCACTACCTTTTCTAATGGGTGGCAAATAGATGAAATGAACCACGCAGAGAGAACTAACAGAGGAGAAACCTTGCAGTGACGGGAGATTATCCTCAACATATATGGCATTTCATATATCGTGAGCGCTGAGATTCCTTGTAAGTAAAAAAATTTAAAAAAATAAGGTAGCAAGAGAGCAAGGGGGATGCTGAAACCAGAATGAGTGTCAGTATGCATTTTCATCAGGCACAGCTGGAAGGTCTGAGAATGTGTTGTGTAACCAAGTCTATTAAAATTAAACAGTGTGATAACTGCTGACACAGCAATTGAGCTGCTTATACCAAAGGCAGCCCCACAGCTGGTGTACAACAGCACACATCCCCGCACAGACCAGTGAACACCGGTTGATCTAGTTTGAGGTCATCAGAAGCATTTTTTTAAATAATCTTCAGAGACCGAAAAATGAGCAATGTTGAAAATTACCACTAGGTTTGTAAACTGCTGCCAAATCCTTTGTGGTATATGAATGATAGACTTTAATGAAACGTGGCATTTTCTTCCACGATACACTATCAAAAATATATGGTACAATAAAGGTAATATCTGAGATGCTTTCATCCTCCCAGTCTTCCGTTAATAAAACACAGGCACTAATCAGATGTTGCCTTTTAAGTGCAAATCAGAGCAGAGATTCACATTCTTAAGGGTATTTTTACAGTGCTTTGTCCTACTGTCAGATATGAAATGTGTGCAGGCTGTAAATGGGTAACTCAAGATACTTGTTCCCTGGGATCATTTCAGTGTGTTTCTATTATTCAGACCAGATTCCAGACATACCCAGCTATCATCCCCACACTGGCTTTATGCATCAGAAAAGTAAGTATTTGCAGAGGGGATCAACATGTTAGGGGTGGCCAAAGAGCCTTGTCCTCTCTTCACTGCCTGGTGAAACTACAGCTCTGGAAAGCTCACCTGGCTTCTACTGCCGAGAGAGGGGTGGACGGGGTGGAGAGGTGTTGGGGTAGCTGCTGCCCCCGCTCCTTCCATCTCTTCAACGGCAGCAAGCCCATCTCCCACAGGCTCTTCCCCCTAACCCGGTTCACCTTCCACGTGAGGTTTATCCATAGGCTCGTCCATCCTTCTCCCCTGGGAAATGCCCTGGCCCATGCTGAGATCACCACTCCTCCGTTGTGCCTGTGCTGCTGAGGAGCCTTCAGCACTCTGTGCTGTTTGACTGGACCACAAAACAGAGTTGGAAGAGGTCCTTAGGACTCCACTTCTGCTTCCAAATCTTTGAAAAAAGTACATTAACATCTACTTTTCATTCCCAAGGCATAAGACATCATTTTTGCAGTGGACTTTACCCCCGACTAAGATGATTTCACCTAAAGTAATTTCTCCAGAACAGCATCAAATGCATTAAGAACCAAGAAAGTAAGTTCCCTGGCTTCTTTCCCATCAAATATCAGTAGTAAATCCTTTTATAAAATTTTGTGTGTTTGTAAGATAAATGGTTGATTCTTCCAAAGGAATAGAGCTCTGTGAGGGTTGTGCCTCCAAGTGAAGGCAAACTGAAGTCACAACTCAGTGATCTTCATTCCCAATAGCGATGTCTGCACTGCGTGGACAAGAGGATCTACTGCTATTCATCATGGCTCCCTCCTTGCCGGTGTAACCAGATTTCTTTCCAAAAGCAACTACTGGGCACAGAGGGGATGGTGCACACCAACACAGGATGCCACCATACAGGTCAGATGTCATCTATATGTGCACCTCAGCACCTCACTGAGGACCTCTCTGTACAGCAGGAGGGACGCAGACGATGTACCTGTCCTACATTTGGAAGCAGCAGCCATATAAGATAGCGCACAGAGATAAGGGTGTACTTCAGAAGTTACCGAATCAGAGCTCCAGCAACCAGGTTGGGCAGTGAAGAGGAGCAGACAGCACCTGAACATACCACAGACCCAGCGGTGCTTTAACGTTGGTACTGGTTAGTAATTTAATTACCTTACTATCTATAAAAAGGAAACCTCTTTACCTCATAGTATTCTTTATGTTAGCAACTTCCCTCAGCACCTGTCACCATCAGGTAGTAGGTGCCTCCATGGCCCAGAGACAGCCCAGTATTGTTGCTGGAGGCTCCAAACCTAAGCCCTTCCTCTGCTTATCTCACAGAAAGTGATTTTTCACTCTCCACGCACCCCAACCATTTAGCACAAAGATCATAAACTGATATACAAATAATCTTGAGGTAGTCATATGTTCAAGTGTTTCCTCACATAAACATTTTTGAGGATTTTAAATTATAAGGAAGCCATTTACCAGGCTGTGGTAAAGGAGGTATTGGGCTGTTGAAAAGAAGCAAATAATCAGGGTAAGAAACGTTTTGTTCTGCTGTACATCTCTTTCTTCGTACATTGCCAGGAGATGGTAATGAGCAGTGAGTCATGAGTAGAATTTCACTGGAATGAAAAGGGGCAGAAATAGACCAGAAAGTACACCCTATCCTTTCAAGATCCCCCATCCCATAAATACCCAGATCTTCATTAATTAAGGTTTGAATGTAAATTATTATGATTATTGCAAATTAATGCTGGGAACCAGTCCAACAGAGTTGTCCAATAGATGTCACTGAAACGCCAAGGCACATATGCTTTTCCCCACAATGCCACCAGGAGCCTCGTCTCCTTCTGAGGCTCCCAAGTATGTACATGCTCCTGGTGAGGCATTTAGAGGCATTAAGGCATAGAAAGAATGAGGTGAAGCAATTCTTAGGTTTATTCCAAATGTAGCAGATCTTCAGAGCCTTAGAAATAGTCATTTGACACTTGGCAAAACCTTTTCCATGGATACAGAGGACTCGGACAAAATACTAGGAAAAGAGTTGTCTAATAATTATTGAAGTAACCTACAGAAGGGTTTCTGCTGCAGTAAAATATCCTCTCTTTGCAGTCTCACCCATGTGGTTCCTGTATGGATGAAGTCCTGTCTCTAGGGGATAACAGCAACTACAAAGGCCCACCAGAGGCTTTTCTAATTTCCTTTTATCATTAACACTGATACTATCCAGATGGGAACACTGTAGCTATCTGAGTAACACTGAATGGCATATTACTCACTACTTCTAATAGTGCTTGGATGTAAGTCTCCAGCTAGGTATTCCAGAAGAACTCCAGGTTAACTGAAAGCATCAGCACCTGAAGTTATTCTTATTATTTGTGTTACGATAGCAACAAGAGGCCAGTGATCCAGGATGCCACAGACTGTAGGAATAAACAGACTGTCCCTTCTCCATAGCTTTCCTTCCTGCAAGAAATAAAATGTACTGGGGTCATTGCATGAAGGTCATTGTCTACAAGGCCAGGAGAATGGAGGAGGTTGGGAAGCCCTGCTGGATAGCCGCTTGCTTCTCAAGCCCAGGATGTTAGAGCAGATCATCCTGGTTTGGAAAGAGGCATCCCTACTTCCAGAGGTCAGGTATTTTCTTGAAAGTGTCACACTGATCCTTGAGAGCTGGTCACGTCTGAAGTGTTCTTTGGGCCAGCGTGGGAGGAGAGGGAAGACTGGATCTTTCCGTTTCCCTCTGCTCTGCATTCTTTATGTGAACTCTTCCAGCAGCAAGTTTTTCTCTGTTCATGACAATCTTTCTATTGCCAGCAAAACTTGACCCCTGGTTACCACCTGATTTAAAAGGGATGTACAAGACTTCCAGCCTACCTTATGTTGCCATATGCATGTATTTTTGTTCAGGTATGTCACTGACAGGACAGTTAAGTAGCCTGAGTTTTCTGCAACGTATCTTCCAAGTATGCTCATCACCCTGCAAGGCAAGTGCCTACAAAAGCTTCCCAAACTACATTTGTCAATGTCAGCTTCCCTGACTGCTTACATGGCAATCTATTTTGTCTTGTCAGGACCCAGCCCCATCTCTCTATCTACTTCACCCACTCCCCCCATCTCTTGCACCTGAGTGCCCCCATCTGAACTCTGTATTCTTTCATTCCTCCTCCTTGACCTGCGTTTCCACCAGCCAGGACCCTGCCCCTTCTCATCCGTGCAAGGCAAGCTGCAAGTCCTCAAGCCATCCTCCCCTCCTCGTCCTGAGCTGGCCCACGTCTGGCATCCTGAACCGGAAGCACAAATACAGCCTTCAAAGCGATGTGTGTGTGAGGCAACAGTAGCCACAGTGGTAGCTCAGAGCTCTGGCTGCGCCCTTCTGCCAGCTGATGGAGGTGCCTGTGTCACGTCTCCTGAAAAGCCCCCACACAGTGAGCTGGGAGAGGTTATGGCCGCTGCTTCCCATTCAAACATCTCATACAACACTTGAGCAAGGTCTGGTCAAGTGTGAAAGTTGGAAGAGCCACCGACATGTGGTCTGTATTTCCTTGCCTGCAATGAACATCTGGATGTGATCTGAGAGGAATCTCTGCTTCTTAACTCTGTGTAGTGATTGCTCCCACCTCTGAAGGGGCAGGCTGAGAAATCCTGCTCTGCAGCTGACCTGCTGGTCACCAGCACAAGCAATCTTATGTGCTCATAACAGATGGCCACTGTGAAAACACAACGTATTTCATGAAGCTTTGCAAATCTCCAGGGAATTAACAGAATGATGTGGAGAACCATGCCAGCTTTGACCCGTGCGCTGGGTTCAGCAGATTGCTGACTGTGAGCAGCTGGTGGGATTACTTCAACATCTGGGGGTCGGTCCTCTGAGTAGGACGCAGCCTGATGTGTGGCTGACGCAGCGGCAGAGCTGTGTAACCTGCGGCTCACGTCTCACTGGGGCTGCCAACACCCAGGCTCTGAGAGCAGGGCTTGATCCAGATGCCACGCTGTGTCCGGGAATACTCTTCAGCCATCCTAAATAGGCATCTTTGGCATCTGAATTTCCAGCTGAGACACTGTTTGGAGACACAACTGAGAAAAACTGGTAACTGAGGTAGCAGAGAAAGGCCAGTTCTCACAAAGTCAGACAAGAATTCGTATTTTTGTCTGTTTTGCTCTGTACCGTTGCCTTTCTGAGATCAAGCCCACACCTCCCCATGCCCACTGGTTGGCCCAAGAGGCCTTCTCCTTCTCATGGGCTTCTCAGCAGCACATCCTGACTGCAGGCATGGGGCATCTGCAGGATGAAAGGCTTCAGAGCCTCTCTTGAAGATGAAGGGAGAGAAGATCAAGTGCTTGTTTCCCTCCCTAGTCCTGCATTTTGTGCTCAGCTAGGTCACTTACAGGGGTGGACAGAGTATATTTCTTCAGTGCTGCTACTTTTTAAAATGTGGTACAATTTTTTTTTTAATCTGCTTTTGCCTTTTGGTCTTAATTTTATCTTAATTTTGGTGTTTTCATACACCTTACCTATAAGACTCGCACCTTAGATTAATGATTTTTGGGAAGGTTCAATCCTAAACTTTTGCAGAACTATTTAGAAACTGATGCAAACCTGGAAAGAGAGACAAGCTGGTTAAATAGCACACTCCAAAAATCAGCCATTTGGTGTGACGTAGGAAATGCAGATTCTTTCAAACCCATGTTGCTTCATCATTTTGACCCATTTGATCCTACAGTTATCATTATTTATTGTTATTAGTGAAAGAAAAATTATGACCACGGCATGATGTGCTGTCAGCATGATCCAGACACCCATTTGCTGCTTCACTGTGCTAATTCTCAGTGTTTCTGATAGTTTGGTTACAGTCATGCATTATGATAGCACGTACGCACTGCATAGCAATCAGAATTATAACAAATTTGAGTTAAGTCTTTAAGTGCACTATTCCAAGTATTCATTAATCAGTATGCTCATCAAGTTGGTTTTTTTAATGTGCTCTTATTCTTCTGGCAGCAAGCACAGTTTACTTTCATACGGAGTGACAGATTTATCACTTTCATCTAATATAAAAGCAAGTGAATGACCTCCATTGCCATAACAGCCGAATAGCCAATTTGGCTTGCAGTCCTTGTGTAGGACTGTGATGGAGCAATACATACTATAGCTACGAAGTACATACCTAAACGCGTGATGCGGAACAGGGAGTGCTGGGAATGCCACGCAGAGTCATTCGTATGTGAAACAACTATGCTCAGCCTTGCACTTGCTCGCTTGCTAGTTGTCCGCAAGCAGATCCAATCTCTCGGCGTAAATGCAACGTAACTTTAAGGCTGTTGTAATTTTCATCTGCATTGAACAAGTGCAGAAAAACCTGTAGAGCTTGACCAACTCCCTTGCCAAATCTCATATTCCTCCTCCGAACTGGAGGGTTGCTACAAGTTCTTTATAGTGGAAAAAATATTAGGTATTGAGAAATCTGCCTCCTATTCCTAGCATTCCTTTCAATTACATCTGAACTTTCTGAAATCACATTTGACATTAAAATTCAGTGTGAGGTAGAGATCAGACAGAAAGCACGGCTGAATCAGTTGAAAGAAAAGCAATTGAAAAAGGAGGTAATATAAAAGGCTTAGACAGTCCTAATAAAGGCATCTGAAAAGCACAGTTTAAATAAACAGATAAATGCATTTTCAGTACAAAATTCAGTCCCACTCATCCCATAATAATCAGTTTTCATTTTAATGTAACAAAATGTTTGTAACGGCCCCACCACTGCCTTTAATTCCCATGTAACACAAGATCGATTACACTCTTTTTAGACAGCTGTTCTTTTACCTCATATTTTGCTTCAGAAGAAATTGTTAATATCTTTCATATAGGCATACGCTCAGTACTGTTATAATGTTGTTGTGTGAAACAGATTACAGAAGCAGGTTCATCAGCTGAACAATCTTGGCCTCATAATATCTTTTTCAGTCTAGGAGAAAATGGTCTGGTTTATTAATGGCTGCTGTTTACCCAGAGTTTTTCTGCAGAAAAAAATAATGCAGCTATATTGCTATCTCTGTGGCAATCTACAGTATTTTTTCGTGGAGATATTAAAGAAAAAGTACTGTTCTTTTCTTTATCATTTATTGTATCTCCATTATCCAGTCAAGTCCCAGCTGAAGTAAGGACCTTGGTGTACTGGATTACAACCATGCAATAATCTCTCTCTCTCAGGTATTATATCCACCTGTCATATATTTTCCCTCTCAGAATAAGTATTGAAAGAATAGAAAATGAGGATGCATTCAGTATCTCTATTCAAAAGGGAAACGTATAAAAAAGCAGCTATCCCATTAAGTAGTTGTTTATTTCGAAGGGATAAAGATGAGTTTGCATGGAAGATATTTCTAGTTTCCTTTGTTACCACTCTATCTGGGCAGAGACAATAGCTTCTAGTAGTTTTTATAGTTAACATTGCAAAAGCTTCTATTTTGGTCTGAAATGTTCATTTGACAGTAGCATTTACTAACATACCCTGATGACCAAAAAGAATATATTTGAAGCACTTCAAGAAAATGTATTTTATTTCCTAATAATCACTGAAAGGTGATGGCTGCATTTTACCAGGCTGCATTCAATTCGGCAAAGATCACTTCAGGCCACTTTTATAGTCATTTTGTATGAATATAGCAGTTTCCAACAGAAATTAAAACAGATTTAGGGACAAATGTTGAAAAATACTGTAAATAAGACACTGATGTTCTCTTCAATCTGCTAAGCCATGCTTGTCCCACTGCTATTTCTCTTTCCACTAATTTTATTTACAGTTTCATTGTGTAGATATTTGCAGGAAGGAGAGCTGAGCAAACAGCGTTTTCACTATGGGGTGATTCAGGTATTTTCATATTTGTCCCAAATCATGATAACAAGGAAATTTATTCCAAGGACCTGAAGCACTGAGGCTGTAGTTCAGATTAAGCAAACCCAAACCAATCTATTTTATTTCAGTTCTCTCAGCGCAACAAGTTTGCAAATTTAACATTTTCTTGTGAAAATTTGCCATTTTGCAGGACTTTATTAATGGTTAAACCCCCATTTTTCTGGGAGAATCCCTAGTCAGGTCCAGAAGCAAGTGGATCTTAGAGCTGCACGCTGACATATTCAAGGAAAATTAAGTTTTAAATAAACCCAAGTAGGTTAAGTACACACTCACCCAGGCAATGAATAGCAACTGTGACTCGCCCCAGCAAAGTCAGCTACTCAGCAGAGTGCCAGAAGCTGATGTTTCAGCCTGAGAACTCTTGTCATTCACTCTATGGGATAAGGCAATTTGCGGAATAAAACAATCCAAGAGATTTCAGCAAAGCAAATTTGAGGAAATCATGATATGCTCATAAAAATTTTGTGAAAAAAAGAAAGGCTAAATCTGTCACGAAATAGATATTGCTGCTATTTGTTCTATTGCCTTGGATATAGGGTAGTTTCAATTACAAGATATTGAGGATATCATTAAACTCCCTTCTAGAATAGAAGCTGCTCTTCCTCAGCTCATTCAACTGTTTTTATATTATCATTTAGGAATTCCAACACAAATATTTACCCATAAGGAAGTGTTGCAAGCAAAATATGACTTGTGCACAAAATGCTTCAATTTAAAATAGAAACAGTCCTCCTTTGACAAGGTTAAATGCAACTTTTAACACTCTAAGGATGCCAGCAGATAAAACACAGAAATAAAAAGCAAGGAGCCAAAAGACACATATGGAGTTAACAATGCTCTTTAAAACCTCAGCGGAGGGCTGAGACGCACATTTTTAAAATAGTTAAGCCTGAGCGTGCATATCAATGCAAGTGTCTTCTGAAATCAGGGCTGGCATTCTCACACATGGGAGCACCTTGAGTGAGCCCTGCAGGTGACGGGGCCACAGCTCAGGTTTGTGGAATGGGAAACAGCAGCTCCCTTGCCCTGCCTCTGCCAGAGGTCCTGCCCTTCTGCATGGGCTGCTCCCAGGCAGACTGTGAGCATCGGGATTCATCCTCGAGGCTGGTGTGGTGGGTGCTCCTGGGTCCGGCCAGCTGCGTGAGCGATGGTTGCGCTGAGCCTTGTGTGACATCATGAGATGATACGGCTCACTCTGTACACCAAAATCTTGGCCAGCACTCAAGAAGACAGTACTCTGACCTCCACTCTTTGCCTCTCAACTTATTTGCATCCCCGCAGGCTATGGTTTGGCATTCAGTTGGCTGGGGAATTTGAGGGCTAAACACAGTTACCAGAAACTGTTGACATCTTTTGATCTCAGAGGTCTCCTTTGTAATTACAGCTGTCATCTCCTTTCCACTCTGGGGGATGCTATCGCATCTGCAACTTTGAATCGCAAAGGAAGAAGATGGATAGGGGCTACAAGGAGCTGGGAGTGGACCTGGTCTTTTCCACAATGCAACAGCTGTGATTTTCGTGACAGCCCACACTTGTGGTAACTTCCCCTGCAAATCACACTGCTTCGCTGGCAATGACACCAGGGGAAATCAAAAAACCGTGCCTGATTCTGACCTGCTCTATACTTGTGCACCCACACATCAATACATTTGCATTGCTGGGTGTAAACCACATCCAGTTAGAGGAGAACTGGGCTGCTTATTCAAGAGCAATTTCTCCGCAAGAAATGTGTACACCAGAACAGTGCCTGGACTGGTCCAGTTACTTATACACTGAACGGGCATCTCCGTGCCATCTGGCAAGAGGCAGCGCTGGGGCGCAGCCCTGACCCCCCGTGCACAGCAGTAAGGGGCCACAGGCAGCCTGGAAGGCAGCCGTGTCAGTGCAGGGGCAGGATGCGTGCGCGCAGAGATCACTTGGTTCAGACCGGGACAGACTCAGTCACGCTGCCCAGGCTGCAAACCTCCTCCTTCCACTTGAATCTATGTATGTTACAGTGTCATATACCATCTACAAAAACTTAGGGTGTTTTAGACAAACTATGTATGCAGACGCATGAATGCATGTGCATAATACAGCTATTTTAACTTTCTTACGGAGAGAATTCTTTCCCTGTACTGGATAAGAAGAAGCTGCCAGCCTTGGGGCAGCTTTTTTTTCCTTATACCACATTGAAACATTGCTATTCAGACTGAATTTTAGTGTGAATCATATGATCACATTGATGCTTCAGAATGTCAGTGCAGAGTTCCCTTTTGGCATTAATAGTATTTATGAAAGAAACCAGAAGAACTTGTTCAAGTTTAAAATGTGGTAATATTTTGCCTCCTGGCTATTTTTAAATTTTTATTTTATTTCTGCTAAAGAAAAAACAGTCTGAAGAGATTTACATGAAAAAATATCAAAAGATCGTTGCACCACCCTGAAGGAGATTCTCACATAAAGTTTCTCGCAACAGTTCTCCGCATAGATTTTGTTGTTGTTGTTGTTATAGAATTAATCTATATTTTATTAAGAGCATTCTGAGCTCATATGCACTTTTCATTATACAAGATATGCAACTACTCTGTTAATGGCTGGCTAGAAGCGATATGCAGAGACACTGAGGATTTGTTTGGAAGAGACTGAAGAGGAAGAACAGGTATGACTCATACATAAATGTATTGGGCATTGTGTTTCTACAAAAGGTAACTGTCTACAGGCCTGACGAGCCCAAGCTGCTGGGATTTCACGTTCTCTGTCACAGAGAGCCCGTGCTGGCTCTGCATTAGGGCAGTATGATTTCATCAGGGGTAGCCCAAGCTGAGAGCAGTTCGGTTTAACCGGGGAGAAGCAACGGCTTGGGCTTCAGCGCAGGCGGTGGGGAGATTATGAAGAATGATGGATATTTCCTCTGGCACCTCTGTCGTGCTGACACCTGCATTACTTCATTTCACTATGACCATTGCTGTTACCCAAGCTATCAAAACTAAAACTACATGCACTGCAACTCCCCTTCACTGCTGTCTTTGGTATAATGATTATCACCAAAAAAAGGACAGAAAATATGATTATGTCCTAATCCTGCCAATGTTGGCATGTCACTAATTTTAAATGGGTGAGCAATTTTGGCAAACTGTCATATAAAAATGTAGTTGGGTTTATGCATTCTTGCACTATTACTATTATGATACAGTAAGTTGTTTTTTCCAAACCAGTGTTCAAGATGATAGATAATATTGATGACGTGTGCAGTAGGAAACAACAGGAAAAAATGAGTGTTGAAGGCAGCAATATGAGCTCCTATTTTTGATGAATTACAATCACCAGAACTTTTTATAAAAATTACTATTTAGTCAGAACATCAAAGCCAAGTGCTTAACTCCAGATCCTAAATACAGCTGCGGACACCTGATGGAAACACACTGTTTCTCAGAGCTGCTAAGCACACACAAAGTTTGCTGAAGCTGAATGGTGGCTGCAATAGAAGCCAAGTGGAAGAACTTTCTAAAAATCAGGTCTGCTTTCCTTGGCAGCTTCAGGAGCAGCTGGAAACAAGTTCTACTCCCGTAGTTTCCGTGAAGCTCTCTCATGGCTGTGTTGTGCAGAATAACAACATCAAGGTGGCTTAAATGGCTATGAATATCCTGCAGCAAGGTCTCCATAACAATGTTTAATATATGGCTATAAAATTACAGACAATGTTGTTTACATCGATAGCATTTACTTTGACCTACCAAATTACCCTTTATTCATTAAATCAATAGTTTCCAAACTTCATTTTCACCAAGGACTGGAGTCTTTGCTCAAACATTATTATGGAATTAATCATGGCATTATTATGGAACTAATAATGGCATTATTATGAAAATAGTCCGAAACTATCATAATCCATATGACTGAATTGATATCTTTACAATTCCTGGATGCCTTTTTCCACCTCACCCTGACACCTCTTTTATTCCTGCCTTGCTTCAACCCTCCGCTGCCCCATCTTAAAATCTCAACCATTTTTCCCTAGGGGGTAGCTGGAACCCCCCACAAACCACTTCTCACCACGTCTTGAGCATCTCATTCCTTTCCCAGGAGGGCTTGAGACTTATGACCCCATAGGGGCACTGTTCCCTGTTTCCATCCTTAGGAGGATTTCTGGTCATTTGCAAGTTTGTGCTCAGGGAAGAGGCCCCCCCCCTTGGGGCAAAACCCTCTGGGCAGAGGGTCACTGCTCCCCTTGTGTGAGCACCCTGCGTGCCCCCAGAGAAGAGCAGCAAGCTCGGCATGCTGCAGTGCCAAAGACCAGTTTCAGTCCCTCGTTAATAAAAAACTGGATGTAGACTCTCATTGAATGGCTTTATGGTATCTAGAATAAACCAGTAATTGTACGTGTGAGCTATAATCCCATGTCACAAAATCCCCTGTGAGGAGGACATGAAAACAATCCAGAGAAGAGAGCGGCACAGTGCTTGCGCTGTTTTCTTTAAACATGTTTGCTTAAACTTCAGGGAGTGGCTGGTTTTGACTGAAAGCACTGGCAGGTCAAACCTTCCTGAGAAACTTCTCTCAAAGATCTTCATCCTTGAAAACCCACTACATCAATGTAGCTGCCAACAGGGTCAGAGAGATACCTGCTTATCAGCATTTTTAAATGCTTCCTATGCAGTTTGTACAAGCCTTTCCTACCAGCTTTGAATTTCAGGCTTCATAAGATTTAATGGAGCACCGTAGCTGTCTTTGTGGTGTCAAGACTTTTCTTCGGTCTCCTCTTGAGCTGCAGACTCTCTCCCTGCTATCACGCCAGCAAACTTTTTCGCCCCGACTTCCAGACCTGCATCCCTCACTAATTGCTGCTGAAATGGGGGTCTGCCGAGCCGGGCTGTTTCGAGCAGACTGTCGAGGGGAATATCTTACAGTGCTCCCCACCCACTTAAATTCTTTATTATTAAATAATACATAAATATAAACAATACATTTCCAGATTTTTCTTAACCACGGGTCTTTTTATGGGACTGAAAATTCCTATAGCTCAATAAGTCCTTTTATAAAAGTGCAAATGGAGATATACTGAAATCCGCGGAGGGAACCACTTTTTGGTTTGGGATAGCAAAGCGCAGGCACAAAGGACAAAGGACAAGCGGGTGTAGCTGTGACCATGGTTCCTGGTTTTTGGTGCAGGTAGACTGTTGTCTGAGGGCTAGAGGTGCTAAGCCTGGGCTGAGCAGCCCCAAAAACTGCTCCACCGCCTTCACTGTCAGCCCCATGCTGTGCCCAGGAGAAGGCAGCGAGCAGCAGCTGAGTTATTTTACTCTCATTTTCAGGGAGGCCAAAATCGGTTTTACATAGGCTGGCAACAAGTTTTGAACCAGCCATGAGGTTCCACAACTGTACCACAGCCTCGGAGGCCGTGGGGTTTGCACAGGGCTGTTGTGCCGGCCGCAAGCAGCGAGCCCTCGGCACCTCCCTGCTTCAGGCAGGGCGCAGCAAGCGGCGGGGGGAAGGAGTCTGCAAACACGAGGTGAAGGGAAGTCCTCTGCACCACGGTGAGAATTGTTTTCAGTGGCTAAGCTGAGAAATGATTGGCAATGACCAGCATTAGGTTATGGCATACTAATTATTTACTCTCATTACTTAAACATATTTGAGGTGCATGTATCACTCTCAAAAGGGGCTACAGCTCCATAGTAATCACTGATTTTTTTTTAAACATTTTATATGAAAAATATTGTAAGCACAGATGTTCAATCACAAATAATTATATTTCCAAAAGGTCAGCATATTTATTCTATGTCAGCTATTTGGCGGAAGATTATGATGCTTGCTTTATTGCTTTAAATCTGTTAAAAAGCATCTTTTCTATCCAGTTTCTTCGGTTGTTCCACACAATAGTTGAAAGGCCATGACCCATAGAAGTCAAAGGTTAATTTGATTTTCAGATACATCAGCTGGAGCAACCAGAAGGCCGTGCAGATTGCCTATTGTTGTGGCAATGTGTTTGCTCAGGCCATTTCCCGCTGCTGCCTCCGCTGCGGAAGCAGAGATGTTCAGACAATCCTGTTTGCACTTTTTCCCCATCAGCCCGCTCCAGAGCCAAACTGACTTCTCCCTGACACAACATTTTCAGTCTGATTTTAGCACTCCAGTTTATTCTTTGGGGTTTTTTTGAGAACATCTGAAAAAGCCAAGGTTGCCATGATCTCAGAAGATCCTTTAAGTTAGCCAATAGCTATATTGCAACACAACAGAAACGGGTCCCGTTCCCAACCATCGAAACTCCTCAGAGTCGCTGTAAGCTGGATGGCCGTAACTGACACGTTGCTAATGCTCTCTTACGTGTCTGTCCCTCAGCTGGCAGCACTGTAGTACTGAATGATGTCCCAGGTTTTAGTTGCTGATTCAGTTCAAACTGGGAGAAATGAAGCAGATATAACTGTCACATTTTTGTGCCTTGGGCAATCTATTATAAGAAGCAGCATGAAAAAATTATTCCTTTTCTATTATTATTATTATTATTATTATTATTATTATTATTATTATTATTATTATTATTATTATTTTTAAATCCACTTACAGAAGACTGTCAAAAGCTATAGCTTCTAGTCAACAAAAAAGGAAGTAAAAAACAAAGACAAATCAAGTCACACAGACACACCCCCCCAATAAATAAAACAAGGTGAGGAAGAATCCATTTAAATAAAACTGTCATGAACATGAATAAAAGAGAGGTCAAGCTATAAAACAAGTGTGGGGGAGAAAAAAGCAATGTGCTTGTCCAAGCTAAAAATGGTTTAAAGCCCATACTACTGACACAGGTCTTTGCAGAAAAAGCAGCGGATACTATAACAAGAGACCTTTGAAGGATGCTGTAGAAGAAAGAACAAAATTTATAGTATCTTATTACACAACTAAAACAGGAGAGCTCTTATTTACTCTAACACAACTTAATAAATATTTATATACACACTTTTACCTCTTCATAAGACTTTTGGAAGTGCCAATAAATTCTAAATACTTGCTTTTGCCTTGTTTGTTCTTCTTTCTTTGGCTATTGACAAGATTCTGTGTATTAGTTGTAGCAATCTGAATGACGGCGTGTTAATATCAGAATGTCATGTATTTGGGAAAGTGAATAGCCAGGCTGACTATGCAGGGCCACAGGCACCTCATGAGCAGTGCTGGAAAGAAAAAAATGAATGGAAAAACAGTTTCCATATTCCTGCTTACAGAATATGAGCAGAAACCCAAGAGCTAAATACGAAAGTAGCATAATTTCTTTAATTTTCTCTGCCATCATTCAGTAGAGCCGGGACTGTGATTTCTGACAGCACAAAACATCTGGTAAACTCAGCCTGAAGTCTAGGAGCCCGGGGTTTTGACAACTTGCTCAAAAATCCCACATCCTTCCTTGGCAAGGCTGGCTGAGAATGAGTGCCACGTAAGGCACCTGGGATTTCATATGCCCCGGCTGACATTCAAACCTTGAAGTTTTGCCAGAACTGTTCATTTAATTAATATTTTTAAAAAACCTGTCCAAAATAAAAAGCAGAAAGAAAAAACAAGAAGAAGAAAAAAAGAAGTACTGTCAAACTCTAAGCAGGACATGATGGTTAAGGCTTGACCGTGCTGCAGACAAGACCCTGGCCGACACACAGTTGAAATCCAGTGCCTGGCTGGCCCGAGCTGCAGGAAAGCGCGTGCAGCAGAAGCCGCAGCCCAAATGTAGGGAGGGGATCCCTCTTTGTGTTTGCCATTCGCTCCTGAGCTGCCATCGGCAGACAAGAAGCCCCTCACCCATCCATCACACTTACTCTTGAAAAACCCCATTTAAGAAGCATCTGCAGTGAAGGCAGCTAGCAGGTTACTCAAAAATTCCCCACTGCTTGGTGTATACAAATCACTTCCCTCCGTGTTTAACCCATACTTAACTCAGGCACGAGTCAAGACCATCTTATATTCTGAAACATGCTCCTACTCAACCCGAAATGTTGAGGCAGTTAAAACACATGCATCTGTGCCTGTGCTCAGCCAAGCTTTTAGTGCTGTCCCATAACTCTAAGCACCTACAAATACCCACACGTCCTTTTACCTGCTCATTTTCCAGTTGTCTCTGCATTGCAACCTATTTGATTACTTTCAGGTTTTTTGCTGAGACTGCCAGCAAAAGTGTTGCCATCGCTGACATTTTGAAGTATCTCACAACATCATCAGGGCAAGATGTTCTTTTGCAGGAGCCAGGGCAAAGGAGCCCAAGAGAGGATATAATAATTTTGCTCCACCTCCCCTATGAAAAGCCGCCAACGGGAGCACATAGCCAAGCTAATCCCTATTCCATCCCATTATTAGCAGATTTAGCTACAGGCATTAAAAAGGAGCAGATAATGGAAAGTAAGAAGAAGCTGTAGAAGCAAAATCATGATGATGATGTTTATTGCAAAATTAGATTTTTTTTTCAGGATACTTGCACATAGATTCTTGTAGAAAAAGTCATTCTGTGGTTTTTGGCAAATGTGAAATTCTTACAGGCTTATGGGCAGCTTACGTTGAAGTATTTATCTATATTTATATAGATTGGAAGCAGTTATAATGTTTTGTGACATCTTCTACTGCGATTGCCAGTCAGTTAAGATACCTCCTTAGGGCCTTTTTTCTGCCTGGGTACCTAAACCAGGGCTGCTGTCACGCAGCTCAGGATGTTGCATTTATTAGTCCTCCACTGTGAGAAGGTCTATGAACCCGCTTTTCTGGCATGAATGCTTTCACCACTCTGCTGTACAGCGTATTCTTGAGTAAGGACAGGGCTGTGACAGGGCTCCGCTTTGCATCGCCACCTAAATATTTCTGGGAAGGGGCAGAAAGAATGAGTCTGCAAAAGCAGGGGGGAGAGACTCTCCTGGGGAGCAGGACACCTGGGTTCTAGCCCCTGTTGACTACAGGATGGTGCAGTAGAAATCAGGTATAGCAGAGGAAACATATCACTCCAAGTATGGCTAGTATTTATTTATTTTTAAATTTAATTGGTGCTCTTGCTTGCAAACTTGCCAGTTTGCAAGCAAGAGCACCAATGGCTTTGATCTTATCAGCTCTGATAAGCCTAGAAATGCTGGGGGTTGCTGCAGGCACGGACGGGGAGGTCTGGTATTGCAGGAAGTAGGATTGATGTCTTAGTAAGTGTCATTTTCTCCTCCACATCACTATGATGCCTCAGGCACTGTGCTTCTGAAGGGCCTTTCTCTGGAGATAAAGAGCTTCCTCATGCTTATTAAAGGTCGCACAGTACTTTTGAAAAGGTAAGAATAACTTCATTGATCGCCACATGACATGGTGATCTTCCTAAGCAGAATCATGTGCAAAAATAAGGCTCTAAGTGTTTTTTTTGTTTGGGGGATTAACAAACAAACAATTCTTCCTTCAGAACTGTTTTTTTCCCCTGCAGATACAGTCTCATCACCATCATGTCAGACACCTATTCTGACATACTCTCCGAATTCATTCGGCAGCAGAGTTCACACTTGTGGATATTCTGCACATCTGTGATAATATGATACAGAAGTTCATGCCCGCAGAAATGCTGCATTCATCTCACATTAGGCCTACTTCCTCTCTCACTGAAGTCTTTAGGAGTTTTCCCATTGCTTTTGTTCAGAGCATGAAAAGCACAGGAAACAAAACTTCAAGCAAGCAAGCAATGTAAGGTATAAACAAGGTACAAGCAAGTCAAGAGTTACACTGTTGAAATAAATTCCATACTCCTATGAGGCAGAGCCCCAAGTATTTCAATGTTCTGCAAAAGAAACAGAAAAAGACCTGCACCAGAAATAATTTCTATAATTAGAAAATGTCTAAACACGTTGAGTCAATGCACTTTCATTGGATACGCTTCCAGCTACTCCACATAATATACCCTCTGTTCAGGTACTGAAGAGCCAGAACCAGGGTCCTCACAGCCAAGTGGATATTTCATCTTGCAAGCTTTTCCTTTATTTTAAGGTGAATTTTGTTACAGTTCTTTAAAAAGCGGCTAGAAAGGCAGAAATAGGACACAAGGAAATGGAATGAAACTGCGTCAGGGGAAGTTCAGATTGGCCACTAGGAAAAGGTTCTTCACTGAGAGGGTGGTTGGTCACTGGAACAGGCTCCCCAGTGAAGTGGTCACGGCACCAAGCCTATCAGACCTCAAGAGCATCTGGACGACACTCTTAGTCATATGGTTTAGCTTTAGGTAGAGCAGGGAGGTGGACTCAATTATCCTTACGGGTTCCTTCCAACTTGAGATGTTCTATGATTCTATATATAAATAGTACCTACAGAGAGCTTATGATAGCCCTAAGTTTTTTGCTGACTGTAAGTATTTGTCTCCTTTCCCCCAGGTTGTGGGGACAAGTTGATAGCTGGAAGGCAGTGCTGCCACTCAGAGGGATCTCAGTGGGCTGGAGAAATGGGCTGACAGGAACCTCCTGAAGTTCGTCAAGAACATATGCAAAGTCCTGCAACTGGGACAGAGTAAATCCATATTAAGGGCTGACTATCAAGAAAGCATCTTTGCAGGAAAGGGCCTGAGGGACCTGGTAGACAATAAAATGTATATGAGCCACCAGTGTGCCTTTGCAGTGATGAAAGCTAACCACATATTGGGGTGTATTAGCAAGAGTCAAGGGAAGTGATCATACCCCTCTAAATAGCACTTGTGAGAGTACTGTGTCCAGTTTGGGGCTCCCCAGCTGACCTACTGGAGTGAGTCCAGCAGTGGGCCACCAAGATTGTCGCAAGAAGATGCTGAGAGAAATGGGTTTGTTCAGCCTTTAGAAGGCAAGGCTAAGGGGGAGAAACCTTACTGCTGTCTTCAACTACCTAATAACAGGGTATAGAGAGGAAAGAGTCATATTCTTCTTGGAGGTGAATGATGATGAGAGGCAACAGACACAAACTGCAACAACAGAAATTCCAAATAGATACCAGGAAAATTTTTCACGGGTGGGTGGTTGAAGATTGGAACTGGTGCCCAGAGAGGCTGTGGTATTTCCATCCTTGGAAATATTGAAAACTCGACCGGACAAGGTTCTGGACAATGTAATATAACTTTAAAGTTGGCCCTGCTTTGACAAAGAAATTGGAGCACATGATCTTCAGAAGTCGTCTCCAATCAGAATTATTCTATCATTGTATAAAAGTGTAGAGTATTCTTTGTGTAAACCTGTTTTCATAATGATTAAAATGCTCTTGAATTTGTTGAATGCTGAATATGATGCATGGCAAGGTGGCATAACATAATTCAGATGCTTCAAAGAGCTCATATGAATATGCTTCTGGCCCACATGCAGCTTCACTAGCTCCACGGCGTGGTTAGCCATTCAGAGTGAAAAGTATATTTATCCCAATGTCACAAGTAAGTTTACATTTTTAAAAAATCCAACCTGTCATCTTTCCTTTGCATTAGTCATGGGATTGCAGGAGGACACAGAGTCAATTTTCAAACATCTACATAGAGAATTCAGCCTCAAAATTTTATCTGGAGTCAATAACTAAACCTTCAGAGGTTTTCCCACCACCAGAAAGTTGTCTGGCTTGGACCAGATGAACGACAGGCTAGGAGATTTGAGGAACTTGCTGAGATCTGCCAGGCCTGCCCATTACTTCCTTTGAGAAGTGGAGCTTCACCTTTGACTCAGAAGTGAACAACGTGATCCTCTTTCCCAAAGAGAACTGAAATCAAAGCACCTCTATACTTTTCAGTATGAAGAGGCCGTATCATACCTGTTGTATCTTTATAGCGTTCTTGTGCCAGAGGCAAGCATCCACAGAATTTCAAACAGCGCACAGATTTGTTTTGAGTGGTGAGCCTTTAAGCTGTCTCCCCATATGTCTGATCTGAGCTTTTCCTTGTCATCTTGCAGAGATAATCATTTAAACTCTAACAAGCCTATATATATATTCCCTTACGTTTCTCCCTCATGTTTTGTGCAAAATGGTGACCGCAGGTGGGGCAGGAGGACAAACACTGCATCCTCTCTGAGTTTTAGTCAACGGGGTTTTTCAAAGTCTTTGGGTCAAATAAACTGCAAAGTTTAGTCTGCTGGCACAGCCTTTCCAGGAATGTATGGGATAACCGGTGAGGGGCTCTACTTTTACACAGAAAAAACGAGCCTCTCCAGGATACATGTCAAATTCTGCTCATGTCCCTCTTTTCACTCCTGTCGTCTTCAGGTGGAAGGTCCATTAAAGCATTGGCGAGGGAAACGGGCGCTGGAGTGCCTGTCTGATGAAAAACACTGGCTATCTAGCAGACAAAAGACAGTATAAAGAGATTATCCTCAGGTGGAAGGGGCTCGGAATGAACTGGGACCAGACAAATCAAATATACGGTTCAGAACACTGAACAGAGCAGCCAAGGGGCTTTGGGAATCCCACCACCTCAGGCTTGCCTTCCCCTGTAACATGTGAATGTAGATGAATGACTGCCTGTTATGGCACCCAGACACGGGGCTGGTGAAAAAAA
Source organism: Aptenodytes patagonicus (assembly GCF_965638725.1). Taxonomy (NCBI): domain Eukaryota; kingdom Metazoa; phylum Chordata; class Aves; order Sphenisciformes; family Spheniscidae; genus Aptenodytes; species Aptenodytes patagonicus. The sequence goes on along the minus strand of NC_134949.1, from coordinate 37,391,203 downwards.
AAACCACACTGAATTTTAACAAGCCTTTTGTTTCTTTTTATCATTTTTCTTTAAAGTAACGACCTCTGCAACATAACTGGGAAACAAAGGAAAGCAAACAGAAATGCATGAAAGGAAGAACTACAAGGTTTCCATTATATTGTAATCAACTGGTGAGGAGTTAATGTCAAGTATTTTTTGACCTAAAAGAGGTTTACTGTTCCTCAAAATATCTATAATATCAGCCCTGGAAACAACTAAACAAGAGATAGGAAAAATAACCACCTCCTCCCAAAGGACATATATCTGTAATGTTTAATTTGGGGTGAATATTTTTCCAACTCTACTTCAAATAGCACTTAACACACTCTTAGCATCCCTGTTCACTAATCTACTTTTGGCTCTGTAGACTTTATTAATAGACGGCTTTATCGTAAAAACTAGTTGGCGTCACAATGTCTTTACATTTCTCATGTCTGTACACAAGGAACCTGGAGCAAACACAGGCATTGTTGGAACTCGGCTCTCAGGATGTTGTTTAGTAATCAGAAATTGAATGCGCTCACAGGGCTTAGTCTCCAAAACTGTAACTGTGTGTTCAGTGGTATGCCAGCTGGTTTCTAGTATGAGCCAGCTAGATGACAGCCGATCATCCCCACTAGCCATGTATGATGACTAACCAGCTTTTCCTTGCTAAGTCCCAGTACTGTGCTACTCTCATGGCTTGCCGTACATACCTGCTCCATTTCACAGGTCACTCTGCCTTTTGGCGAGACTTACAGCTCTCAGGAGTACTGCAACATCGCAGGGCACATACACAGCCTTGCTGCAGAGGACAGACTTCCTACCTACTCTTGCTACCTTCCCCTCACCCCCATTTTCCTGAAGCTCGGCACACCCAAACCTGCGACCCTTCCCTGCATTTGGGTGACTACCACTTGCAGCAGACCCGCCAAGTTTTTTTGTGCAAGAGTACGACATGGTCAGTATGACACAGCCAGGGAAGGAGGGGCTAAAAGATCTATGCTATCAAATTTGAAGATATTCAGGCTTGTCCTTTCACTCTTGCTCCGCTCTTGCACGGAAGCACCCGGGGGGCTGCCACGCCATCTCTGCTGGCTAGCAGGCAGGCATGACCCCCGGCTTCCCGAACCCACAGCCGGCTGGCTACAGGACTCATTTTAGACTACTGCCGCCGGCCCGCCCTCACGGCGAGGGTACTTACAATTCTTTTTTATAGCAGATTATTTTGTAGGAAAAATAGCTTTGACATGTTTAAAGGGGAGAGGGATGGTAAACCCTTCAAGCGGGAGCTTCGTCCCACAGCCCGTACGACCAGAGCGCTCTGCCAGGGGCTGGGACGGAGCGTCCCGCTCGGGCTGCGCTGGCTCAGCCCCAGGGACAGCAGGGACGGGCGCACTGCGGGCGGCGACCTCCCGCCCGCCGGTAAGGGAACCCCCGGCGGGCCGGGCCCCCCGAGCCACTCCGCGTGAAACGTCTCCCGGGCAACTCTTCCCGGAGGCGGCCGCGGGCAGGACCGCCCGCCGCTCCGCCGGCCCCGGCCCCCGCCGCACCGCTGCAGGCAGCCGGGGGCGGCCCCGCCAGGCCCCGCCCGCCGCGCACCTGCCGCGGGCCGCCCCCCCCTCCGGCGCGGGAGGCGGGCGGGGACGGCGGCCGCCCGTGCCCGGCGTGTGCCAGGAGCCCGCCGGTGCCGCAGGAGGAGCAGGAAGCGCCCGGGCAAATCCAGCCTCGCTATCACATGACTCAGCAGCCGCCGGCGCCGGGCTGAGTTCACCCAGCGCCGCGCCGGGAGGGGGAAACCTGCGGCCGCCGCCGCTGCTGCAATGAGCCCGCGGCCCCGCGGCTGCCCCTGAGCCCGCCGTTCCCCCGCCCGGCACCGCGCGGCCCGGCGCCCCCATTGCGGAAGCGCGGCGGGGGCTGCCGAAGCCGCCGCAGCCGCAGCAGCGCTGCCCGCGGGCGCGCCCCGCTCCCCGCCCTGCGCGGCGGCTCCGGCGCTGCCGCCGCCGGCGGGGTTACTATGCTCACGCGGGTGAAGTCCGCCGTGGCCAATTTCATGGGCGGCATCATGGCTGGCAGCGCGGGCGCCGACCACGGCAGCGGCGCGGACTTGCCCCTCCGCTTCCCCTACGGGAGACCCGAGTTCCTAGGACTGTCCCCGGACGAGGTGGAGTGCTCCGCCGACCACATCGCCCGCCCCATCCTCATCCTCAGCAAGGACACCCGGCGCCTGCCCTGGACCACGGGCTACGCAGAGTGAGTACGGACCCCGGCTGCGGCGGGCAGGTGGAGGGCGGCCGGGCCCGCCCGCCCCGCCGGGCTGACCCCGTTCCTGGGCGCACCGGCGGCGAGAGACGGCGATGCCGGCTGACCCCCCCGCGGCGGGTGCCGGCGTTGCCGGAGGCGGCGGGGGCGCCGTCCCGGGCCTGCGCGGCGCCGCGGGCAGCGGGAGCCGGCGGCGGGTCGCGGGGGGGGGGAACACAGCATCCGCGGCGCCGTGTGCCCGGCCCGGCCGTAGCTTTGCACCGGGGTGGCTCGTTTCTGGGAGGCCGAGTATGCAGACGGTCAACTGCCCTTGTAAGTCCCCGCGGAAGCGGCCGGTACCCGGACGGGCAAAGGGTGGCAAACGGGCAGCACCGGGGCTCCTCCGCCTGCAGTGACGGCTCCGGGGGTGCTGGGGCCGAGGATGGAGACCCGCCGGTGAACAACTGTCTCCATTCTGACTCGGGAATGAAAAGGGCTATTGATAGGAAACCCAGTTTGGTTTGTGCGTGTGTAACTGCTTCCCGCTGTCCAGAAGCAGTGAAGCGTGGGGATTTTGGGGCACCTTCCTGTGGACCTGGCAGCCGTCACGCTCGCCGGTGGCGGCTGGTCGCTTATTGCCCAAGTGCTTTCCAGTTTGGGGAGATGCTTGAGGAACGTGAGCTCCAAACTGAAAGAAAAATCCATTGGCCAACCCCAAAGCTGGGCTTTCTCAGCAGTTTGTTGCCCTGACTCGCTCATGTCATGGTATTTACTTTAGAGGGTGTCTGGTCGGGACCTGGTGGTAGCCTTGAGTGCAATCAAACTAAGTGATTGCACGCAGCACCTTCAATACCAGCTAGGCAAAGGGCAGCGTTTGTTTGGACGCAGATCCTCATCCCGCTGGCAGTGGGAGTAGCTGCGGCATGCAAGGCATGTCCTTGCACTTGATTCCTGTATCAGTGCACGCGTTAGTTTCTTTGATGACACTGGGAGCAGGACTCAGCATTTGGTTTCTCTCTGCTGCTGTCTCTAAGCCTTGAACATATCTGGCCATCCATGTTACTACCAACTCACAGATTACAGAAGTTAGACTAAACGAGCTCTTCCAAGCTACAAGCTGTTCCGCTGTAGAGTGCTGTCTCTTCAGGCATACATGAATTCCCAACAAAGCTACTGCAAAAACTACAGTGAAGGCTTCACATTGTTAACTAGCTTTATTTAAAAGGTTGTTACATCATTGGGGACACTGAAATGGGAAGAGAGATTTAAAGAATTTTAAATTGGATTGTTCTCTTCAGATTATTAAAGAATTGAACAGACTACTGAGCAAATTCCCTAGGAACTATAAGTTTAAATGTTTAAAAGTAAGCTCTAATTGTTCTGCTACTATAATAGTCCCTTAAAAAGCAGTGCTTTACCAAAGCAAGTAAGTGCTGCTATTTTTAGCTTACGTCAGGTGCTGTGGCTTTCAGCAAGTAACTGTAATTTCAGGTTGGTGACAAAGTGGAAGGGAGGTTCTCTGGCTCCCAGGTATGCGCATCCACTGCTGCCCGCAAGCTTTGCCTGAGACTGTTGGGGAAGAAAAACGTGGGTGCCAGAAAGTGAAAGCCCAGGTAGACCCTGTACATGAAACCTTCTGTGAGGGAGTGTTTGAAGATAAAGTAAATGGCTCTGGTGATCATGAAAGGAGAACGTGCCAGGATCGTTTTCATATACTTGTTACTCTTTTGAGCTTTGAGCAGTTCGGTTAATTGGGAGGCGTAAAAAAGTCACTGGCTTTCTCAGTTCCTATTGTTATCTACGTGAAAAGAGGTTGGCCTTTTGCTTTATTTCTGTTTGTTTTTTTTTTTCTTTTGCCTCATTCCCTTTCCAGTGCAGTTACTGGTTCCAGTGCTGGTGGAGCACAGCTCAGTGAAAGGTACTCCTTAGAGGGAGAGAACTAAGTGAACGTGTTATCAGGCTCTTCTCAGAAACATCTATATGATCTTCCAAAATAGGGTTTGATCGTAACTGAAAGATGTCAAAATGCTTGCTGTGCCGAAGCTAAGAAGAAAGCAGTGCTACCAAAATTGCATTGTCCTCCAAAGGCAAAGCAGTGCAACAGCCGTTAATGAATGAAGAAAAAGAAGGAAATAAGGATGAACTTGGGTTTTGCCAAATACAACTTTTTTTTTTTTTTTTTTTTACGCCTACTGAGCTATTACCAGGCTTTCTGAAGATAATTGCGAGACTTGCTTGAAGGTATACATTCAAAATACCTGTTTTCCTTTTGGAACGCATTTGAGTTATATAGATAAAAGAAATGGAAAAATACCAGGAAGGTCAAATTACTATTACAGATATTCTGAAGATTGTTTTTTTGGAGGAAGCGGGGGATGAAGTGCTCTTATGCTATTATTTAGCATGGTGTTAGCGTCTATATTAAGGAAACTATCAGAGCAGTGTTTGCCTTTTGTTACAGTACAAGTGAGCACTTGCAAGAATGTTAGGAGCAAGTTTGGTGTCCTCACAAGGAGCCTGTGACATAATGCAGAGGTCAGCCATTTAACTGACATTTTCCTAGTTTGCTTTGATATGAAGAAATCAGAATATACGTGTCGTACCTGCAGTGCTGGGAGGTCCAGCTTCCCTGAGCGATTTGCTTTCCCCGTGTTTCCACGTTGCAGCAAATCAGCAAAAGTGATGCCAGTGTTTTGTTGGCGGGGATGCCTTTGGGCACTGAGATTTTTACTTCTTGAAGTTAAGGAGAGGTTTGCTGTAGACTTAGAAGGCAGGGGATTTGGCCCAGAAGGTGTAAGGAGAGAGTGTGTGCCACCTTTATTGTGTCTGCCGTGATATCATGGGCCATCCACACAGCGGGGTTTGAGTTGGTGGGTCAACCCACCCAGCACTGGCATCTGTCTCATGGTCTTTAGGAGGAAATTTTGCTTCTGAGAACAGATCACCTGGAATCACCTGGAGGCTTTGGCTCAGGAAAGCGTTTGCAATGTTTATGTTTTTTAGTAGTAAAACATGTCAGTTTACAGATGATACTGGAGCTCCTTGGTGTCATCATGTCAGTGTTTCATCCAAGGTGGAGAAGGCATTTTGGGGTTAGACCTGGTTCCCATGCAGGACTGAAGCAGGACTACGTCCACAAAATACGTAGTTTTTTTCAGGGACTTCCTCTTGTTCCTTTGACTCTTGAGGATAGGGATTTCTTACTAACTCCGGTAGTGATAAAGAAGCCCACCCTGTTGACTGTTTCTTCTTAGCATCTGTGGTGTATGCCTGTTCATCTGACTTGTTCCCTTGGAACAAGCACTTCTCCTCCTTCCCTTTTTCTTACTTCTCTCGTACTGACCTTTTTTGTAATGGATATTTTTGAAATATTGCTCATCCATGTCATATATTTTAACTTATTTTTAAAATTACCTACTAATCTCTGTGGTATTATGCAGTGAAATGTAAATTAGCCTTTATTTTTTATTATTAGCTTCCCCTCTTTTAATAGTGTGATCATTATGCAAAGCATGTAGGCAGGCAAATGAAATCTTCAAAAACATACTTGATGCTGGGATAAAACATCATTGCTTCCTGAAATTTCAGTGGGAATCCCACAGGGACTCAGCTTTCCTGAGTTGGTGAGCAGCCTGAAAATTGTCTTCTGAAACGACTGTCCTGCTGTCTCTTCCCTGCACAGGAGACCTGAGACCTTGAATTTCAGTTCACCTCGTGCTACAGGATGGCAAAAGGCTAGTAGATGTTTCAAAGAGATGCTCTTATACCACAGACACTTTTCTAATGGTCATCAGACTCCTTAGAAGCAAAATTAAAATTGTATCCTACATCCAGTAAGCTTTTTAATTGTCTTTAAAGGTATAATTTTATTTAGAAATAAACTTTTCCTTTTTAATCGAGGGCATCCTTAACATAGTTTTACTGCATGTGGCTAACTGATGTGCATCAGGAATGACCCAGGGAGAGGGTAGTCTGTTAACAAACATTCCTTTAAGTCTGCCTTTAATCCAGAGGGGTAAGGAGATTTGCTGCTCTCTGAAAAGTTAAGTGATTTATTTGAGTAAGGGGGGCGGGGGGGATCAGGCCTGACACTTTATTTACTCGTTGCTCTCCCTCCCCTCTACAGGCAGCTGCGCTCCCGAGGCCACAGAGCTCTTCCAGACCTTTCCCTGTCTGAGCCGCAAGTTGGTTTCTAAGCTTCTGCTTGGATTGCCCTGTTACTGGGAGGGAAATTTCTTCTCTAGTCCCTTTCTGTGCTGTTTTCAGTGTGTTACGACCTCTTCCCTGCAGAGCTTCTGCTAAGCTGCCCTCAGCCCCTGCGTTAAACTCTGAAAGTATCTGGCAAAGTAGAAGCAGTAGCATAGATGGAGTATGTAACATGAAATGACTCCTATGGTATTCACCCGCATCCGAACTCTGCCCGGAGCATTATTGTTCACCTTTTGCTCTTTTGCTTTATCTTGTTTCCCCTGTGAAGGTAGAGGATGAACAGGGTGGAGCAGAGCCTTCCTCTCCTGGTTGAATTCCCTGGACTACATACGGCATGACAAAATAGATGCTAAATTTGCAAATGACAAAGGACTCGCCTGCTGCAAGTGCTGTTGGAGTTGCAGGGGAAAACAAGACTAGACATTTTCCATGTATTTTGAATGTGTATTCCTGGTAGTCCAGAATTCAGTACTATAATAGCTTTTCTAAATAGTATGAATCCTGGGGATGGGACCATAGCTAGCTGCTTCTGTATTGCATGCTTTCCTCTTTACTCTTACTTTTCTGCCATCTCTTCAGAGAATATCAAAAGGTACTATTAAATATACTTAAGGGAAATGGGGAAAGTCTCAATCCTATGTTGTCTGTGACCTTATGCAAAGGACAGTTTTGCCTGCCTTTTTATTAATTTTTTAAAAAATTTCTAAATGACACTGTAGATATCTTTGCAGTTCCAAGTTATAATAGGTAGCCAGAAACTCGACTTTTGTGGTATGTGTGTTTCTTGGCTTGTAAAGTCAATTTATTATCACAGCGGTGCCTTTCATTTGATGAGACACGAAGTCCAGGCTCTTTTTCCATAATGTTACATTTCAGAGATACCGTGGTTTCTCTGCTCTGCAGGCCTGCAGTAGCAATAACGTTTTCTCTGTGGTGTGGTGACTACTGACCCAAAATAAATGCAGAGTTGTAGGTGAAGTATGATGACTGTGTCCTTCTGCAGCATTATTACAGTGGCATGTTGTTACAGCAGTAACTTAAGATCAAAATGAAAAGGGAGGGGAAGCTTACGGATTTTTTTTTTTTCCCTACTCTAAGTACTGGTTGTTTTGTAAGGCTGATGATGTTGCATCATATTTTCTCATGCTGTGTTACTTAGCTTGTAGGAAGTGAATGTACGTGAGAATTGACTGGAGGTTTTTATTAAAATAATTTCCAGCCTTTCTCAGTGATCATAAATTTTAGGTTGGCACAGTTAACATAAAATTTGTTCATTTTGTGAGTTAAGATAACACAGAAGTATTTTTCCACCTGAAGTACCTTTCATGTTCTGTCTAGACTGAACTATTCATACAAATATTAAGCATTGTAATAACAATCTGAAGCAGGTGAAAGCTTACCACATCTGTGAGATGAGGTAAACCAAAGCACAGAAATTGCTTGTCCTGAGTTGGACAATATGTTGATGTCAGAGGATAGCGTAGAGCTTGCAACTACTGATCGCTTATTCTAATCCCCATTGCCTCCTATTAACAGGAGATAACGCCACAGTCATGCTCCTGCAAATTGAAAGTTAACGTTCTTGTTTCTGGGAGCTAGTTTTTCTAACCGTCAGCTGGGAGCATGACTCATACCCCATCAGTAAACACATTTCTTGTATGTATTCTGTTTGGTACAAATTTCAGGAAGATGATACTCCTGGGAAAAGGAATACCTTTTTTTATCTTGTTCTGTTTGGCTGTCTTCTCAGGTTAAGTATACAGAAATAATGAATTACTTTCCTTTTTAAACTCTTTAAAAATTTGTTTACACTTCTCTTTGTCTGGATAAAATTGTTCCTTTATTCTTTCTGTAGTTCAGAATGTAAGATTGAGTGGGACCTGATGAATGAGCTAAAAATTCAAATCCCATATGTGTACCTAAAGACAACTAAACATTCTTTCTGTGTATGGATTATTCTTCTATGCATAATGTAATGTTAACTTTAATATACATTGCTAGACTCTTGTTTAAGCCTGGGCTCATATAAAACAGCCTACAAAAACCTCACGATAGTTTTAAGAGCTTCAGAAATCTCTTTCCTTGTGTAAGAGCTTATACTATAGCATCTAATATTTATGTAATGCCTCTAATCTGCCACGTGTCTTGCAAATAATAATTTCAGAACAACCTTGGAGAAAAATGTACATGTGTAAATGTTCTGGTTCCTCAGGTGAAGAAACCGAGGCAGTGAGGAGAAGCTTTGGCGAGAGGTTTGATACGAATGTGGAGAACAGGTTCTGTGCTTGGATGACACAGTTGTTTTTTCCTGCCATTGTGTGCTTGTCTTTTCCTATGTGGTCTCCGATTTCTTAGAACTAATGGGGGTAAAAGGAGAAAAAGGGGGAGAGGTAAATCATGTGCTCTGGTATTTTTAATGTAGTCTAAGTTGCACACACATGACTCCTAACAAGGCAAGTATGAAATTCATCCCTCTAAGCTGTCTTGCATCGCTAGTCCCCCAGAGGCTTAAGGCTGATGCTGTCTCATGTGTTTCTGAAAAGCTTGTCTGAGCATGGTCCCTGCTTCTGAAACCAGAGGGTGACTGTGTCCTCCCAGGCAGCCTTCCTTTGACCCCTTCTGCCTTGGCGCTGGTGGCAGTCGGCAGATGTTACCTGCAAGCACTCCGGCTTTGTTTTTGTCTTAGATGCAGCTGCATCACTTGGGAAAGGTGTAAGTGGGAATGGCTTGGTGGAGTTACCATCATGCTATAAAGTAATCTGACAGGGCTGTGCCCCTTAGGGTGAACCGCTTTGAGCCTGTGAATGTGATCAAATGAAACATGCTCAGTTCGACCTTGAAAGGAAGCAGTGCTGCAAAGCACAGGTCATTCCTGTGATGGGATCTGTGTATCACGTCAGGAAGAAATACGGTTTGTGGGTTTAAGGACAGCAAAACCCACTGTTAAGTGGGTTAAGTCAGCTCTGTGTTGAGCTGCATCCCGAGTAAGACTTGGAGTAGGGGAGTGCTGTTAATGAGTGGAGGGAGACGTCTTTGGGTGGATTTGGGCAGAGCAGACACAGTAACTTTGCTGTGGCATGGGGCTGGAGTAGGAGCAGGTGCTGCACGTGTGCTGGGGCAGTGTTTGTGGGGGGACATAAAGGCTCCTGGCTCACGCCTACCCTAGATTTTTATCCCCTGCCTTCTGGATTTCTGTTCTGATTGAACTCACTGCTCTAAAATGCAAGAGGTCCTCCTGGGCAGCAGCTGCTTGGTAGTAACTGCGCATTTTGTTGTCTCGTAACTAAGGATTTTTTCTTCCTCCCCATTAAACAAAAGGAGGAGGGTGACTTTTAAGACTTGGTTCCCATTTGGCCAGTTACATTTACCTGGTAGGGTTTATGTTTGAGATGGCCAGCTACAATACATGGTATTATCCAGAGTGGCTTCCCTGCTCATACGTTAGGCAGAGTAGAAGGGGTCATGGTTTCAAGTGCTTAGAGTGCAAAACAGTTAGCAGAGCTGGTGAGAGAAATCCCAGCTTGTGTTGAGCCCCTCCACCCCCCAAATCCAACAGACACGGGGTGGGAGTTTTATTGCATGGTAATTACAGAGGTTCAAGCATGTAGGAGGTGGTCAGCAGGTCCATTGCAGCCTTTTGGCCAGCTTCACCGCTAGTATCTCCTGCCCAGCTCCCCCATCCAGCAGCATGCTTGCTGTCTAAGTACACGCTGCCAACTGTACTTGTGGTTATAAGTGGCAGGGTGCTAAACGGTTGATGCTGCGTGAGCTGTTCAACAGATGAAGCTCATAAAATGGCCGGAGGCAGGTATGGTTCCTCCTCCCAATACCGTACATAAGGCACATGTTTGTCTGCAGAGTTTAGCGTTCTCTAAGTAAATACTGCACCCGGTATTTCTTCAGGGGGAAGCTGTGCTGGGGTAAAGCCAGGCTAAGGGACATCTCCGGTTCTTGATCACAACGTGGTTTAATTGTTGGAGTCTGAGAGGGGGAAGGAGAAAAATAACCCCAAGCTGAGGCAGCCAACATTGGCAAGTGCGGTGGTTGGAGGAAGGCTCTGAACAGGAGCGGGTGTGGGCAACGCATAGTTGGGGAATGCCAAAATATGGACCCTGTACATGACTCAGTGCTCATGCTGATTAAAACAAAAAAAACTTAAATAAGAAGGGTTATCAGTGTGCTGTGGCGGGCAGGCCTTTCTGGCATGAAGCAGGGTGGCAAATCTGGAGCTTCGCGCATTGTTTGGGATCTGTATTCAACACGGTGAGGCTTAATGGGAAGGGAGTCTGCTGAGGGAGTCCAGGGCTGCTGAGGTACAGGGCTACGGGCAGCACTGTGTCCTCGGAGACCCTCTGGCTTGACAGAATTGAAAAGATACATATTTTTTAAAAAAGGAAAAAATTATAATGGTAAGCTGTCCGTGCTGTTCACTGAAATGATTATCATCTGTGTTTAGCTTCAATTCGTTTCCTTCTCTTTCTTTTCTTTGATACCAAGGATTGCATGAACATCTGAATCCTGTGTGGCCCTGGTCTTGATGGCCATGGCAATGCTTTTCCTAAATGGTCCCCATCCCCAAGATGGGCAGGGGTCGAATGGGTCTGGTCTCCCAAGAGGAAAGAGACCAGCATTACATTGTCCTCACTCTCCTCTGGTGTAGGGAGATCTGTCTGTCCATCGGTTTCGCTTGTCATAATGCCAGGTTGGTTTTAACTCTACTGGGCATCTCCTCTGCCGGAGGAGGAACAATGTCAGATCCTGTAGGCTCTGCACCTTTTGTTCTTGTGAAAGCAGGCCCTGGGTCCTGGTGGTGACTGTGGCTGAAAGGCGAATAACCATTTCCAATCTCTCCCACCCCCCTCCTCCCCCCTTCTTTTTGAAGTGCTACCATAAGATGTAGTCAATCTTGACTGTTTTTGATGCTGTTCAGGTTCCTTGGCAGGCAGCGATAATGACACTGATACCGTGACTTGGGGTGGTCAGCTTCACCTGACTTTGGGGAGAGACAGTGGGGAGAAGAGTGGGAAATCGCATACTGTCATGCGTGTGCTTTCCATGCTGGTTTTCTGCTACAATAAGGGAAGAAATAGATTGAGCTTTGATTGCATCTTTTGCTACTCTTACTTTACACCTTAAACAATTGGGGTTTTTTGGGGGGGACACACACAACACAACAGCATATGTGTGAGTTGGAGTGGAAGAAGAGCACGTGCTGTTTGGGTGTTAGCTTGCGGTGGTTTTGTGGATCATGCTCTGATGCCCTGCATACCACTGCTTCAGAAATTCTGCGGCAAAGTGTCCTTGGACTGGCGTTAGAGGTTTGTGAGATTGTCTAGGGATCCTTTTGTAGGCATAACTCTGCTTCCAAAGTCTTCCCAGTTAATTTCTCCTTTTATTAAATCTGCTGGTCCTGTAGCTAAGTGCCCTTTGTGCTGTCCTGTCTGTGTATCTGCCCCGTTGCTTAAAGGTACCGACAAAGGTGAGATATTTCCTCCCCTCTGCTCCCCCCCGAGCCCTTCTGAATTTCCCTGATTTGTTCCTCTGTCCTTTATGACCTGTTACAATAACTTCTACTCTCCAAACTCCTTGCAGAGAGGCGAAAGAGATCCAGCTCCAGCCAAGCTCTGCAGCAGATCTTTTTTTATTTTTCTTGGCCAACATTGATTCATTCAGGCCAAGTATGATTTGTTTATCTTTAGGTATGTGTTAGAGACCTCCTCAGAAACAGATGATGCGTGGTGCATGTTTGTAATGCTGTAAAATACCTGTCAGCCAGAACTAACAATCTGGTCCTTGGTGGAGTCTGACGTTGGGGGTGGGACTGAGGACAGGTCTCCAGCTCTTACAACTTGGACAGTGGTCCATTTTGTGGAGAAGTTTTGCCAAAAAAAAAAAGTTACCCTGCTGTTTTTCAGAGATATCTGTATTCTTCAGATGTAGCAGGTCACCATGTGGACAGACATGCTGTGGGCTGTCATCCTTCGGTTCTTCCCGAAATGGCAGCTTCAGCCTGTTACCCAGCCATGAAACACTTGATACCTGTTCCCTGGGGTGAAACAGGATCCTTTCCATGGCGAGCTACTTGGGCAAGAGTTTTGTCCTTTTGTTCAGGTGCGATTTAAAGACACAGCTCTTTGAAGGCTAAGAAAATATCATAGGCATTGCTGCTTTGATTTCAGATGTTAGGTTGTGAAAGTTTGAATGAAAGGGAGGTTAGTGCTGGGAAGAGAAGTTGCCCAAAGCACCACTGTTTTTTTTTTTTTTAATTATTATTTTTAATTATTATTCTTTTCTTTTCCCCTTCTCTCTTGAGGGAAGTTGCTTTTTGTCCTTGGTTGTGGATTTTTCTTTTTGATTCATAATCCGTGCTGCCTGTCTATGAGGAGGAGAAAGCGAGAAGCTGTGAGACTTAATAGTGGGAAGCAAACCTTCCTTTACTTTCTGGTTGGGAAGAGCGTTCCCTGAAATCGCTTCAGGCCCAAGCGTTGTAACTGAGAGCAGGGTCCTCTCCAGTGGGTTCAGGGTTGTGTGGATGATCCATTTCAAAGGTGAGAGCCACTGCATAAAACCCACCACATCCCTGCCTTGCTGACGAGGCTCATGAAGCATCTGAGCAGCTCTGCTTATACCCTGGAGTGCACAGTGTTGCACCTCTGTTGGTTTCAGTGGCTGTGCAGGGAGCTTAGTGCCTCTTCCCGTGTCCCGTCCCCCCGCCATTAATTCCACTGGCTCCACGTCTGTGCAAGTGCCTTGGCAGGCTGAGTGTGCGTCTTGTTTTTTTTGTTTATTTGTTCAGCGGTATGTGATGCTTTGCAGAAGCCTGTGCAATAAAACTAGGTTCCTTAAATTGCTGGTTATAAGTGTTTTTTAAAACAGTATTTTGGAGAAAGCGTTTTTTCTTCCGAATCTGTTTTAAGGGTCTTTGTTTCACAAGTGAATGCTGAATTTTGGAGTAGAAATTAGATCTAAAATCCAGTTTGAACTAGTTTTTGTTTCTCTTTGCTGAATTTATTTGTAGGTGTCTTGACTGAAAAGGGAAATGAAAAGGGTTTTTTTTCCCATTTCTTTTCAAGACTTGATCTTAGTTCAAACTTGCAATGTTTTTCCTTTAGAAGTTTTAAGAGCTATACAGTGAAGCCTGCATTGTATGTGTGGTGCTGCTGGGGATGGAATATGCCTTTAGATTCAGGTATTTGGTTAGGCATTTAGAAATGGAAAATACTGATCATAAAGCTAACCTCAGTGAATATTGTTGCTTATATCATCACATAGATCATAAAGTTTTGTGGGTAGTTTGTCTGAAATGAGTGATTTCCATTTTGCAGAACATAAATAGAATTTTTTCTCCCCTGTCTTCCTCCTGCCCTTCACACAAAAAATAGCTGTTTTTTCAGCCATTTTCAAGCGTCATTTGAAGGTGAGAACTTAAATCAGTCACCTCTGCTTTCGACCATAATGCAGAAATTGGTAAGGCATTAAAACTTCCACTGATCTTTTTAAAAATTAAAGGTACATCAACATCAGACTAGGAGGGTGATTCCCTCTCCCTTGCCTTGTCACCTCTCTTGTTGATCGCATCTCCAGTCCTGTGCTTTCAGTTCATTTCTTTATGCTTCTCAATAAACTTTAATTAAGATCAGTGTCTCCACAGCCCTTGCAAAATATAAATATAAAGGACAGCTTCTTCAGGCTGGGACTCCCTCCAGTGTACTTCTCAATGTCATTTTAAGGTCTCTCTGTCCCTCTCCGGTAGTGCAAAGCTGGGAATTACTGCCCAGCGAGTTCTTTCAGCAACCTCTCCAGAGTAATCCCTGAAAATCCCAGGTCTGTGGATGTTAATTCTATTAGCTGTTCAGCAAGCCGAGTCTGGAAGAATGCAGCTGGCATGTGGGAATGTGGGAAGTTCCCCATCTCTGCCTTTAATCCTGCTTTTAGAGGGAAAAAAGTTATAGGCTAATGTGATTAGCTATAATCCCGTTCTTGCTTGGTTTTAGGAAAGTGTCTGATTCCTAAATCGCAAGCTAGTTCTGTGGAGTGCTTTGATGGAGGGGACGGGAAGTTATTTTGGTACTCAGCTCATTTGTCTTTGAAAAAACACTGGAAGCAAGACAAAAAGAAACTCTAATAGCCAGCAGTGAGTTTCTAGTTTTTGTTGCACAGCGTAATTTAGAAATCTGAAACCAAGAGCATGTAAGTGGAAACACAAAATGAGCATAATCCTTTCAGGTATCTAGGTATATCTATAAACACAGGCAAGGAACAACTTACGCATACACTGCAAATTGCTCTTTAGGGCTTTGTAGGCCCAAAGGTTTACGTTGGGATCTTGTTATTCGCTGATATGTTGCTGCTGCTGCTGAAACTGGTGTGGTGGTTGGTTTAAAGCGGACCAGGGACAGAGCTGTCTCTAATAAAAGCTGCAGCTTCTACCTGAAGTGAATTATCTGGGGACTTTTTTCCCCATTGAGGCACTTGTTTTTCTTTTTAGTGCAAAGGAACGAAAACACTGACTTCTGTGGAAGCGCTACTGTGACATGTTAGAAATGCTGTTGGCTGCCGGAGAGGGGCAGAGGCAGGACCCTCCGTGACAGGAAAGAAACACACTGTGGCCTGCTCCTGTGTATGAACACAAACAACACACCACTTTGGGGACAAAGGCCGTTGTCTTCTTGTGAAAGGCAAAGTGCAACCTGAGATCAAGGTCTTTCAATGCCATCGTTAGCTAATAGCAGATTAGTTGTGTTCAGTGGTTGGATGCTCCCCACAGCCCCTGTTAGGGGAGAAGGAAGCATTGCCCTTGCAGGCTCGGTCTGTTTTCTGTTTCCAGGGGAAGGGAGTGAGGAGGTAGCCATGGGAGCAGGTAGACAAATACCTTGTTCATGTCGTCTTTGTTTGCTGGAGAAATTGGAAATAAGCGTGGCTGGTCTTGGAGTCAAATGTTGCCTGAACCTTCTGGAGAGGGATGAGGTCTGAGGACTGAACTCGTTGCTTTTTTATTCGAGCAGCAAACTTGAGATACTGCAATTTAGAGAAACTGTGTGAATTGAGGCTTTCCCTTGTCTTCCCATCAGGTTCCCCCTCCTTGTGCCCTTTCTTGCCAACATGGCAGTGGTGGTGTCAGGGCCCTGGGCGGGGAGGTCCCGGTGGCGGCTGCCCCAAGCGTTCCAGGGTAGGGAGGGAGCGCACAGGCACTGCTGGAAGGGCCACCTGGCCTAAGCTGTAACACAGCTTTTCGGTTCAGCTCCCCAAAGGATTGCAAGGTGGGAGCAAATTCACTGAAAAGGAGTATTATTCACTTTTGTCTTCTGTATCAAGTTGGCCTCAGGTATGTGACAGGTCCTGTCACAGTAGTTCAAATACTTGGGAGGGGTGGGAGAGATGATGCTGTAGCAATAAAATGCTGCAATACTAATCTTATAAACTTATAGGCTTAGTCAAGCTGGTGTTTTCAGAGATTGTGTGAGACTGCCTTGTTTACAAATAAAAACTATCACTTAGTTTAATTGTGGTGTAAGACATACTCCCTCTTGCACTTGTTTACAAGCCTGATGTTTTGGTTTGTGGTGTAACTGCTGTGCTCCCTCACAGCTTTCTCGAATGCCAGAAAACTTCTTTAGGCTATCAAATAGATAAATGAGTGCCTTTAAAACAACAACAACAAAATAAAAAAATCCCCCACCAACAAACCCAAAACCTATATCAAATAACTGAAGAGGAAATTTTTGTTGTTCTTCCCCTTTGAAACTGTATCATACTCCCTGAAGAACTTGGAAAGACTGGATGAGCAACTAGATGGATTTAATCTTGGAGAAATGTAGTGGTGTTTGGCAAGGATAATTTGAACTAGTGTTACACAGGTACACATTTTGAAATTACTGTAACCTCTCTAGCATCCTTCTGGAGAGCATGCCGAAATGGTTGCTCGGTGTGTAGTCAAAAAGCCAAAGAAAGTGTTAGCGTACAAGGGAAGTGGGATGCGATAGTGGAAAATGGATTGCCTCTGTAAAAGTCTACATTTAAAACACTGTTGAGAAGACTGTGTTCACCCTTCATTATGGGCAAAGCTAAAGAGGAGAAGTAATGACTATTGAAAAGAGCAAATAGGAAACATAGGGGAGTTGGAAGAGAGGGAACAAAAATGAAGCCTACAAAACCAGGAGAGAGCACACTGAAGGCAGGCTAAATACTTTTGTACTGGGGGAAAAGTTTAACAGGAATAGAAACCCCTATGACAGAAAATGAAAGGCTGTAAACAGTGATAAAAGATAATGCTTCTCCGTGTAACTTAGAGTATATGGGCAGAATTAATTGCTTGAGCACATACAGTGGTGAAAGGCTTCTTTGGTAGGTCAGAGTCTTCTGTTTCAGGATGCTCCGAGACCTTGGATCTAAAGGTATTTAAAATAAGGGTAGAGATAGTTGTCATGAAAACCTAGAGTCTTTTTTTTTTTTCTTTTTTCTTTAAAGTAAAGAAGTTATAACCTCTCATGCTGTGCTGCATGACAGAGGACTCTACTGGGCATTAAGGGGATCACTTTGCTATGGTTGGGTTCATTCCTGAATTAACCTGGTATTTCTCACACTTCCACCTGGAATACCTGGACTCACCCCTGCAGCAGAAAGTAGTGCAATTAGTGGGGCACAAACTGAGCTGCTGAGAAAATTCTTTCAAAGGTGGTGGTTTTTTTGTTGTTTGGAATGATAATCAATCCAGAATGTCATGGTTTAATCCCAGCCAGCAACTAAGCCCCACACAGCTGCTTGCTCGCTCCCCCCCCCCCCCGGTGGGATGGATGGGTGAGACAATCGGAAAGGTAAAAGTGAGAAAACTTGTGGGTTGAGATTAAGACAGTTTAATAGGTAAAGCAAAAGCCATGCACACAAGCAAAGCAAAACAAGGAATTCATTCATTACTTTCCATCTGCAGGCAGGTGTTCAGCCATCTCCAGGAAAGCAGGGCTCCATCACGCGTAATGGTTACTTGGGAAGACAAACACCATCACTCCAAACGTCCCCCCCTTCCTTCTTCTTCCCTCAGCTTTGTATACTGAGCATGACGTCATATGGTATGGAATATCCCTTTGGTCAGTTGGGGTCAGCTGTCCCAGCTGTGCCCCCTCCCAGCTTCTTGTGCACCCCCAGCCTGCTCGCTGGTGGGGTGGGGTGAGAGGCAGAAAAGGCCTTGACTCTGTGTCAGCACTGCTCAGCAGTAACTAAAACATCCCTGTGTTATCAACACTGTTTCCAGCACAAATCCAAAACATAGCCCCATAATAGCTACTGTAATTTAACTCTGTCCCAGCCAAAACCAGTACACAGAGGAAATACCAAAATGTGGGAGAGGGCCCTTCCATGGAGACCACAACAGAAGTTGAAAGTGGCAGCACAAACTATACCAAAAAGTGGTGTGTAGATTTTCTGCATGGGGATAAAATTCCTTTTAAAACAAAAGCTCTTTTAAGGGTGGGGAGTCTTTTCATTTTAGGAGTTCCTATTTAAGTACTGCAGAAAGCAACTTTTTTGTTCAAGGGTGGATGTGCTTATTTTATGGTATTCCAAAGTAAGAGCTTTTCCCCGGTTAAGAATTGAGGAAGGCTACCTCACCATAGTGTCATGTAACACTTACTCTTCATCTTTCAGTTCTTGTGTAATATTTTAGCCCACATTCCTGAAACAAAAAGGCAGAAGAAATATATGCAGATACCGATCCGATTTTTCCTTTCTGGATCTCCTGTTGAGAGTCCCAGCCCTCCCGAAGGATCGCAGAGCTGTGGGGCTCTATACCGCCTTCCCCAGTGTGGCAGGAGTGCCATTTGGAAAAAAATCACAAAAATCAAGCGAACATACTGCTACAGTAAATAGTCAAGCATTGTTACAGGCAGGTTAGAAGGCACAAAAGATCTGTGAGTAGCGAATGGATTAGTCATAAAGAACCATTGAACAAATAGCTCAATCTGGAAGAATGGCAAGGTGGTCTTGACTTTGAAAATAAGAATGGAGTTTGGAAATTATTTCCCATGTGTGGGTTTTAACAAGACCTGATGGAACTAAAATATCTACAGTGAAACAGTCATACTTGCAAGCAATGTGGAACAGGTGGGATTTGTTCTCAACGCAGAGAAAGGCATTTGCGGTACAAAAGCACCTGGCGCTTGCAGTAGGGTGTCATGGGGTGTAAGTCATATACAGAGCTAACATACCATTTTGCAGGAGAGCTTATTTTAACCAAAATTAAAAGGATGTTGTGAATGTGTAGGCAGAGACGGGGGTTTTCATATAGGAGGCACGAAGTAAGCTTGTTTGGGAACGCTGCTGCTAGAACATCTTCATGAGGTATTACTCTCCTACGTCTGAAACAGTGAAACAGGCATTATGCATATCTGCAGATAAGATCTTATGCAATATTCTTCAGCAAACTCGGTTGTAAATCAAATAGAAAGTAAACCTGGTAAGCTGCATGAGTTTAGCTGTGTAAAAAGTAAATCTATGGCAATATGGGAGGAAGTGTGATTGGAGACTCAAAAGTGAAGGTGAAAGAGTTCCAACATGTTGTTTTAGGAAACGGTGTGAAATCTGAACAAATACCTGAGATGTAAGAAATAATACACTTCGAGGTAGCTGTGTAAGCTGTGCGTACCCTTTGCACAAGGCTTGATCAGTTTTGGATGGGTTGTAGGAAAGGTCCTCCTTATTTCCTGTGTCTGTTCACCCGGTGCTCTGCTGCCCTGCAGCAATGGGAGATGCAGAGCTACAAAAGCTTTCATTTTGCAGCAGCAGTGTTAATTTTTGTGGACAAGGGAGCCAGTGGACATAGCCATGGAGCGGCAGACTGGACCTGTCTGTGGTGGTCAGCAGCTAACGGGAAGAAGGATTCGCTATGGAAAGCGTTGGCTTCTCATAGTCTCTCCATGCAGTGTGTAGGATGTCTTCAGATCTCCTTCCAGAGTGAAGGGGTAATGTGACTACAAAGCTGACTTCTATCCATCTCTTCCTCCGTGTTTCATGGGTGCAATTCCTATTACAGAAGAGTGAAACGTGGCCTCCGAACGGCAGAGTAGTCTGACAAGGTACTTAGGAAAAATGTTTCCACTCGATCAGCTCTGAATAGGAATTTGGTCTAGAAATCTGAAAATAAGAATTTGACAACTCATTGAAGTCTAGGACCGTTATCCTGTACGCCGTAAGAAGAATGGGCAGGGAAGACGACCGGCCTGGCTGAACGGGGAGCTCTTGCTGGGACTCAGGAAAAAAAGGAGAAAAAAGGAGAGTTTACCGCTTGTGGAAGAAGGGGCAGGCGACTCAAGAAGAGTACAGGGATCTTGTTAGGTCGTGCAGAGAAGAAATGAGAAAGGCAAAAGCCCAGCTAGAACGCAATCTGGCCGCTGTCGTTAAAGACAACAAAAAAAGTTTTTACAAATATATTAATGACAAGAAGAGAGCCAAGGAGAATCTCCATCCTTTATTGGATGCAAGGGGGAACATTGTCACTGAGGATGAGGAAAAGGCTGAGGTACTTAATGCCTTCTTTGCCTCAGTCTTTAACAGGCAGGCCAGTTATCCTCAGGGTACTCGGCCCCCCGAGCTGGAAGACGGGGACGGCGAGCAGGATGAACCCCCCGTAATCCAGGAGGAAGCAGTCAATGACCTGCTACGCCACCTGGACGCTCACAAGTCTATGGGGCCGGATGGGATCCACCCGAGAGTGCTGAGGGAGCTGGCAGAGGTGCTCGCCAAGCCGCTCTCCATCATTTATCAGCAGTCCTGGTTAACGGGGGAGCTCCCGGAAGACTGGAGGCTTGCCAATGTGACGCCCATCCACAAGAAGGGCCGGAAGGAGGATCCGAGGAACTACAGGCCTGTCAGCCTGACCTCGGTGCCGGGGAAGATTATGGAGCAGCTCATCTTGAGGGCGCTCACAAGGCATGAGCGGGACAACCAGGGGATCCGGCCTAGCCAGCACGGATTCATGAAAGGCAGGTCCTGCTTGACCAACCTGATCTCCTTCTATGACCAGGTGACCCGCCTAGTGGATGAGGGAAAGGCTGTGGATGTGGTCTACCTGGACTTCAGCAAGGCCTTTGACACCGTCTCCCACAGCGTTCTCCTCGAGAAGCTGGCGGCTCACGGCTTAGACAGGTGGACTCTGCGCTGGGTCAAAAACTGGCTGGATGGCCGGGCCCAGAGAGTTGTGGTGAATGGAGTTCAATCCAGTTGGCGGCCGGTCACGAGCGGTGTTCCCCAGGGCTCAGTACTGGGGCCGGTCTTGTTTAATATCTTTATTGATGATCTGGATGAGGGGATTGAGTGCACCCTCAGTAAGTTTGCAGATGACACCAAGTTGGGTGGGAGTGTTGATCTGCTGGAGGGTAGGAAGGCTCTGCAGAGGGACCTGGACAGGCTGGATGGATGGGCCGAGGCCAACTGTATGAGGTTCAACAAGGCCAAGTGCCGGGTCCTGCACTTCGGCCACAACAACCCCATGCAGCGCTACAGGCTTGGGGAAGAGTGGCTGGAAAGCTGCCCAGCAGAGAAGGACCTGGGGGTGTTGGTCGACAGCCGGCTGAACATGAGCCGGCAGTGTGCCCAGGCGGCCAAGAAGGCCAATGGCATCCTGGCCTGTATCAGAAATAGTGTGGCCAGTAGGAGTAGGGAAGTGATCGTGCCCCTGTACTCGGCCCTGGTGAGGCCGCACAGGCTCGAATCCTGTGTTCAGTTTTGGGCCCCTCACTACAAGAAGGACGTTGAGGTGCTGGAGCGTGTCCAGAGAAGGGCAACGAGGCTGGTGAGGGGTCTGGAGAACAAGTCTTATGAGGAGCGGCTGAGGGAACTGGGACTGTTCAGCCTGGAGAAGAGGAGGCTGAGGGGAGACCTCATCGCTCTCTACAACTCCCTGAAAGGAGGTTGTAGCGAGGTGGGTGTTGGTCTTTTCTCCGAAGTAACAAGCGATAGGACGAGAGGAAATGGCCTCAAGTTGCGGCAGGGGAGGTTTAGATTGGATGTAAGGAAAAATTTCTTTACTGAAAGAGTGGTGAAACATTGGACCAGGCTGCCCAGGGAAGTGGTGGAGTCCCCATCCCTGGAGGTATTTAAAAGACGTGTAGATGAGGCGCTTAGGGACATGGTTTAGTGGGCATGGTGGTGTTGGGTTGACGGTTGGACTCGATGATCTTAGAGGTCTTTTCCAACCTCAATGATTCTATGATTCTATGATTCTATACTAGTGTTGCCCCGTTTACAAATAGAGGCTTTGTGAGTGAGCAGCTGCCTTAGCTGGTGTTAGCAGCTGGGGAGCATACCACAGCTGAGAGCACAGGTTTCATCTGTATGTGTTGGCAATGACATATTAGATGATGTTTTGAGGAAAGCCATCTTAGGTTTTTAAAGAAAAAACCATGACTTTTCTCCAAAATTAAGCCTTTCCGTATTCAGAGCGTGCCCAGCAGACTGCCATTCTGGGAGGCAGTTGTGTTCTTGAAAGTGTTTTGTTTTCTTTTGCCTATTACTTTCCTTCGGCCCTTCCTGTCAAATAGCTGACGAAATTCTGCGCTGTTTGTTTGCAACAGTTGAATTAAATGGAAAACTGCTAATTATATCCTTATCTAAGAGTGCTGCCACTCTACTTACTGAAAGTACTGTTTGAGATGAAAAAGCCACATTGCTCTACTTTTCAGCTGGACTAATCTTGCAGTGTGACAGGTATATTTTGTGAATTATGTTTCTCTGTGATCATTGATCCTTTTAATTAATTGTGTGGCAAATCAGCATGAAACAGAAGAGTTATGTCTAAAAAGAGCCAATATTATTATTTTCCTCTGCCAGCTTGCAGTCTGTGATGTCCAGTGTGGCTGTCTTGTGCATTTGACCTGTGGAGTGTTAGGGGACGAGAAAGTTGTCATCACCCTCTGATTCCTCAGACCTTGCCAAACTTCTGAGGTCCAGCCCACAGACCAAGAAACCTTCATCCCCAAAACTAGCAGGCATCTGAAACACCAGTAAAGTGTTATATGCAACTCAGGTGCCAACGTAGCTCTCTAGGGAGAGCCCCGCTTCATCTGAACACTCTTTGTTGTTTCTCTGGACAAGCTGTGCCCATGTCTCCTAAAACATTTGGAACAAAAATTCTCATTAATTGTTCATCCCTTTATTTACCGTCCTATTCTGTGACCACGATAGATCAGTGTGTATTTTACAGCCAGAACTAGAAGACCAAAACTTGAAAGAAATTTTTTCATTATCCTCAACCCACATTCCTTTTCTGCCCTCGCTTCTTGAGCCTTCAGAATAGCCATCAGCCTTACCAAAGTCTTCACAAGGAACAAACTTCCAACGGACTAAAAAAAAAAATCAACTGAAAAAGGCAGTTGTGCCAGAATAGCACGTGTTTATAATAAATGCTTTGGAGGGCAGAGCTGTAGGAATTCCTGAAATGTACATTTGCTTTGAATACAGTAGGCTCCATCCAGAGCAGTAGTGCCATCATGGGAATTCTGTGAGTGACTCTACACCCAGATGCTTTCCTGCAGACAGTTGGTGAAGGGCTGGAACACTCTGTTTTCAGCAGGAAACATCTTTCATATCTTTCCATCATCTTCCTGGCCTTGATCCTTCTTAGTTATTTTAAAACAAAAACCAAAAAAACCCAGAACAAAACAGAACACAAAAAAAAACTTTACAAAGATGAACCTGAGAAACCAAACTTGTTGTAACTCTCCCGGATATGGATAATGGTGGAGATACACATATGCATAATGGTAGGGATATC
Source organism: Aptenodytes patagonicus (assembly GCF_965638725.1). Taxonomy (NCBI): domain Eukaryota; kingdom Metazoa; phylum Chordata; class Aves; order Sphenisciformes; family Spheniscidae; genus Aptenodytes; species Aptenodytes patagonicus. The sequence continues at coordinate 37,367,991 of NC_134949.1, read as the reverse complement.
CCTAGATATGTATAATGGCTTTATGGCCTGGCTTGTAATTATACCCTGCCCTCCTGCTTCGCCCCTCTCATTCCTAGTGTGCCCTTTCTCCCTTCGTCTCACCAGCTAGTGCCCTTCTTGTCTTATGACGTGCCCCATGTTCTACCAGCAACTTGTTTCTTTATGATTTATCTGCATTTAGTTTGAAGTTTTCTGAATTTCTTCATTTCTGAAGAAGTTTGTGCATACCTGAGTGAAAACATTGGGCAAAGTTTCAGCTCTGTCAGCTAGTCTTGTAAAAGGTGCTATTGCTCTCCAGAGATCTGTTCTCCCTAATATTATTTTGATAGTGGGCTATTTTAAGCCACAAACAAAAATGAAATAAACCCCTCATTTGATTGTTAAAAGAAAGGCATACCACAGACTTACCGTAAGTCTCTTGGAAAAAAGCCAGTAGGATTAAACGCTGTCTGTGCACTCCCAGATGGTAAAGCTAGCAAAAGATTACACTTAGAGATTTTTGTGAATCTTTCCTAGTTGCCCAGAAATAGTTATAATATGTGGGACCCTTGAGTAATATTAAAACAATTCTTTGCATAATACTGTAACTTCCATTGTCAAATGTAGTTGTCAGAGCTCCGAATTTTAATGATCCTTATTTATGCTGCATCTTTAAGGTCCTGTTAAAACCATCAGAATTTCCGAATTTCAGAATATGGTGGTATTTGTTGAGAGTGAAACACTAATGTGGTTCTTACAGGTTCTGCTTCAAGAAGAAAATGGGTATTTTCCTCTCTTATTCCAATTTCAGAGTCTGTTTCCAACCATTGCTACTGTGCCTTCTGTTTTTCTCAGGACCTGGCAGAGGGATGGGAAGTGTAGGAGGACAGGCAATTGATGTTTAATCCTTCATATGTTTTCTAATTTATATTAGGGCTGATTATACATGCATCTAGAGCAAATAGGCACACATGTATATTCTAAGTAGAGATACATTATGATTTTCCTGCTACAGACAAACACTGTATCATCTTCCACAGCCACCATGGTTTGGGCCTGGTAAAACTCCTTATTATGTATTTTCACTTCTGCACTGTTCCTGCAGATAAGAAAGCTTTGATAAAGATTCAGTGCTTGAGAAGTCTTGTTTCTTAAGAGATTTTTGTCAAGCTGTCACTTCTTAAATCAAATTTGGGCCTTTCTTATACTGAGTAATTAAAAATGCTGTGTAAACTACGGAATTTCCTTAAGTGGTTGTTATACTTGAGTGGCTGACTGATCATTTTATATGAAGGTTGCAATGTACCGAATGCTCTGTTTAAAAAATGAAAATAAAACCCTGCGGTGTTGTGAGAGCATCGCTGTCGCTAATGCAAGAGCATTGCTCCTGCTTTGTTACAGGGCTGAGTTTGGCCCTTGTATCTCTTTGGTCCCTATAGGCAAGGTATTTGCTTTGCAGAATTGCCCTTTATTCCAGGATTGAATGCCTGGACAAGTCTGATAGCTGCTCCCAAAGGGTGCTTTGGAGGTTCATCGACTCCCTGGTGGCGTTTGCCAGCAGTGGGGAGTACTGTGCGGAGAGTTTCATGCAGCTCTTTTGTTTGGGGTAAAGGTTTCTTGTTTTTCTCTTTGGTATATTAAGAAAAGGGTAAAAGGAACATCTCCATCTTCACATGAAAGATATGTATCTGTAATGACAGTGAATTATTTCCGTATTATTGAGCGTTTCCTGCTTTGGTAATTATTGTTGTGTAGCAATGCTGTCACCGGAGTTGCTGCCAAATTGGTTTATAAATCTGCAGAGACTGCAGCTAGCAAGGGAAGTCTATTAAAATAACACATACTTCGTTTACAGGGTTTCTTTCACATTTTGAAATTTCCAGATTGCAGAGTACAGACACAGTGCTTACTACTTAATACTGTATTTTGAAGTCACAAACCACTTTTTATCACCTTGACAAAATTTGAGGGTGGCCGTTGCGCTTCCTGGGACGAGAAGGGAAAGCTCGTATTGGGTTTGCGTGGCGAGGTTCTGGTAGCAGGGGGGCTACAGGGGTGGCTTCTGTGAGAAACTCCTGGAAGCTTCCCCCATGTCTGATAGAGCCAGTGCCAGCTGGCTCCAAGATGGACCCGCCGCTGGCCAAGGCCGAGCCCATCAGCGACGGTGGTAGCACCTCTGGGATAACATATTTAAGGGCGGGGGGGGGGGGGGATTGCGCAACACCAGCAGCAGCGGAGAGAGGAGTGAGAATATGGGAGAGAAACAGCCCTGCAGACACCAAGGTCAGTGAAGAAGGAGGGGGAGGAGGTGCTCCAGATGCTAGAGCAGAGATTCCCCTGCAGCCCGTGATGAAGACCACGGTGAGGCAGGCTGTCCCCCTGCAGCCCCATGGAGGTTAACGGTGGAGCAGATATCCACCTGCAGCCCATGGAGGACCCCACGCCAGAGCAGGTGGATGCCTGAAGGAGGCTGTGACCTCCTGGGAAGCCCGTGCTGGAGCAGGCCCCGGGCAGGACCTGTGGCTCTGTGGAGAGAGGAGCCCACACTGGAGCAGGTTTGCTGGCAGGACTTGTGACCCTGTGGGGGACCCATGCTGGAGCACTCTGTTCCTGAAGGACTGCACCCTGTGGAAAGGACCCACGCTGGTGCAGTTTGTGAAGAACTGCAGCCCGTGGGAAGGACTCATGTTGGATAAGTTCATGGAGGACTGTCTCCCATGGGAAGGACCCCACGCTGGAGCAGGGCAAGAGCGTGAGGAGTGGCAGAGACAACTGACCGCAACCCCCATTCCCCATCCCCCTGCGTCGCTCAGCAGGAGGAGGTAGAGAAATTGGGAGTTAAGCTGAGCCTGGGAAGAAGGGAGGGGTGGGGGGAAGGTGTGTTAAGATTTGGTTTTCTTTCTCATTACCCTACTCTGATTTTGATTGGCAATAAATTAAATTAATTTCCCCAAGTCAAGTCTGTTTTGCCCGTGATGGTAATTGGTGAGTGATCTCTCCCTGTCCTTATCTTGACCCATGAGCATTTCATTATGTTTTCTCTTCCCTGTCCAGCTGAGGGGGGTGATAGAGCGGCTTTGGTGGGCACCTGGCATCCAGCCAGGGTCAACCCACCACAAAGCTACAGGGACATACCTGGTGGGAGTGTGTAGGACAGAGCAAGTCACTTCCAGTGGAGACTTTTCAGCTCTCCTCCGTAGGCAGAGCTGTTGGGGAGTTCAGCAGAAGCACAAGGATCTCAAGCTGGCGTGCTCTGAAAGAGGAGAGAGCAAAAGAGGAGACAACACAGGTTTTAGAGATTAATCACTGCTTGTTGTAAGTAGGCAGAGCTGAAGGCCTTGGGGCTCTGATAGTTTAGGCCCTGCTTTTAGTGTTGAGACATTTATGAAAAGACACCCTGTACTTTACAGACAGCCTGGCTGTATCTCTTTGTTGCATTCGTAACATGCCCTGGAAGTGTAGGGTGGATAAGGTTTTGCCTCCATATATCACGTTGCGGGGGCACTGGGCCATGTTCTGGTGTCAGCATCCTTTAAAGGATGTTGGAAGAGCTGCAGAGTGAAGAGGAGGGCTGTGGAAGTTATTCCAAAGATGGAGAAGGTGCCTTACAGCAGGAGACTTGGGTGTAATCTATCTAGTTGACCAAAAAAAGGTTGAGAAATGAGCTGATGAGAATTATGAAAATATTTATGGGAGAAATGCGTTATTAAGGGACTCTTTTATCTAGTGAAGAAAAGCAGAAAAAGAACTGAGGCCTGGAAGCTAAAACTGTTAATTCAAATGAAAAATGAAGCACAAATCTTCCGTGGGGTGGTAGGTGATTCGAGGCTCTGTCAGGGAAACGGGTGAAGGTCCTATCTTGCGGTCCTAACTTGACAAGGGAATACTCCAGACACCAAATGTTGCTACAAACACAAATGACGGATCTTTATCCTGAGATATTTCAATCACATATAAGGATCTGTGGTAGATTGGAAGTCTGACTAGATAATGAACTTCTCTCTTCTGGCTTCAGAACTTTTTTGTAAATATACTTTTTAGAATACCTGTATTAATAAATAAAACTGTAACATAGCAATTGGCTACATTGGTTATAGCACTTGGCTAAAGTCTTTCACGTATAACTACTCAGTGTTTCTTACACTGCTCTGATTAGAGATTGTATCAGCCTTATTAGTAGCTCTGCACTTTTACCCATTTAGAAAAGATTATCTGAGATAGGGTTGTAATTAAGCAGCGAGCCAATTAGTTGAGCAGTGGCTGAACCACTGAATGCTGTGTGCGTGCATACAAACTAGGTGTGCTAGGTAGTCCTTGTACCTGGTGGCAGAGTTGTAAAAGCCTGAGTTGTAGAATAGCCCTGGAGAAGCAGCTGGGGAGTGATGTGGTGGCAGTAACGCTTGCAGCATTGCCACTTGCAAAGTGGCAGCCTTCCCACTTCAGAGGAGCAGCAGCCCACAGTTTCAGACTAACAAGGCTGAGATTTAAATGTGGTTCTTGAAGATGGTTTCTCACAACTGGACTGCAAAATACCCGAAAGGATTCTGCAAAAGCATATCTTTGGCAGTTTACAGTCTTGAAAAAAACATTTTAATTAGGGGGTGCCTGTACTTGGAGCAGCATTTATATTTCTGCTGGGTTATTTACTATATTTTCACATTTAGCCTGGTGCTGCTTTGACTGCTAGAAGAACACTGACTTGTATTTTGATTAATTCTGATTAAAGGCGAGTGTTTGTGTCACTACATTTCCTTCTCCCTTTGATTTCATTTTATTCAGCCCCCAAGGAGTTACAAAATACCCACCAGCTTTCTGCAGTATCTACATAAATACTTAATTGTGAGGTGACTGTATTAATAGAATTTCTTGTTCCTTATTTTAGTTTAATGTGTATGTGTCATTTGGTAACATGAGCAATGAAAAGACAAGCCTGCTAAATTTTGTGTATAAAGAAAGCAATGATCCTCTGTGAGAAACAATGTGTAGGGATCTCTATGTCTCCCTCTCTTTAAACATATATATGTAAGTATAACTATATATTTATAGATATATAAATTATATCTGTGTGTGCATTTCTGTATATGCATATTTATACATATAGATACGTGCACGTTTTAGAATAAGTTTCCATCAAGATATGACAGACTATGCGAATCAGCTGTTTGGAGACCTCACATGTGCTGAGGGCAGAGAGAAATCTTTGAGGACATCTGGCTCAAGGCAGGGCTGACATTTTAACTCGCCTGCTCTGCTTAGCCTTACGTTTGTGCTGTCATTGTAAAGACTAGTATTTTCATCACCAGTCTTTCTTCCCGTTATATTACTCTAGATTACTGTGGTTGGAAATACCATAAATGGGGTGAAAAGATCCAAGCGTAGTATCCTTTGCCTGTTTCAAAATCTGTATTAAAATGAAACTGATTTTACAAAACAAACAAAAAAACCCCACATAACTTTATGGGCAAGGTGAAGCCCAGTGATTTGAAGGACAGATGTGCACTTGTTTATCCTGTCTCTCAGGGGTCGATCCATGGCTTGAAGTTTTGTAGAGGAAAAATTCAGCCAAACTTGTCCAAGGAGCAGGGCTCTGAGTTGAATACTCACAGATTTTGTGAAAATATCTTGATTTATCTGTTCTCTTTGGCCAGGCCTGATTGTCAGTCAGGATGGGCATACTGGCCAGTGAGTCAGCACATGCTTAGCTGGGAATTGGGCATAACACAAGCTGACTCTTCCCCTGCAAGGAAGGATGTGTAGAAGGAGCTGGAAATAATCTCGGAAGATTAAGTGTTGTTTCATAAGAGAAGGGGAGAACACAGGAGCTGTGGTGATAGCTGGGACAGAGACAGGTATGGCGTTACTGTGCTTCAAGAGGCATAAGGATGTGAGAAACCAAGTTTCATTAGCTCTGCTGCTAATGGAGCGTCTTGCAACTCCCCAAATGTGAAGGCTCCTGGTGCTTCTGCAGTCAGCTCAGGTAGTCCACTGGTGGAACTTGGCTTGAGTCTCCTACACTACAGTGTTTCTCTGAAAGAAGTAAAAACATATAAAAAAAAATACATACTATGAATAGGGGGGTTTAATATTCTGCCATTTAGAACTACACGAATATTTGGTTTCATGTCAGAGTTGCTGTATTTCAGTGTTGCTAACAGGGGAGCATTGGTGGTATCATTCCAGGCTTCTGAAATGCAGAGGAGACAATGAAGCCATTTATTGACCTTCAAGGGAGCATCAATGCCCCGGTTCCTAATTATTGATGTGTTAAAGCAAGGACCAGTTGATATCACAGAGCAGAAATAAAACATATCTGAAATAAGCTTTTTTAGCATTATGTTGAAGTCTAATCTATTCTTAATGGAATTCTTTTTATAACTTGCTAGGCTGTGCATTTAAAAATATTGATTGTAGGACTTCAGTGGTTCTAAGTGAAAAGATGCTTTATATGCTACAAGGTAAGGAGGAAAGAGTACCCATTTTGTGTCCCAGTTTGTTTTATGGTGTTAAGAAAAAGCAGAGATTGCTGTCTCCCTTCTCTTCCTGATAAAAAACTTAGAAATGAAGTTATAAAAAATGGGGGGGGGGAAGCCACAGAAGTAAAAAGTTAGTGATAATTGCTTATAATTACTCCTGTTAAAATACTTTATGTTCCAAAATGCTGTTTGGAGCATTTATTTCTGAACTCAGACGTCAGCTAACTAGAAGCCTAAACAGTTTTGCTAAGGGTGTTTTTTCTTTTTAATTGAAGTACTTGTTTCTTGTGGGCTATGTAGATGATTTTTGAACACTGATGTTTCAGTTGGTTTCAAAAACAAATGTCCCATGCAGCACCCAGCACCTTTAGATTTTAAAAACAAGCTAACAAAATATGCAATAAAATCCATACTGTCCTTGATAGTCTTTTTATCAAAATTTTACCAAAGGTGGTAACATCCATCATCTAATACAACATAGTAGTAAGGATTTGAAAGTTTAATGCTGCCAGACTTCTTTTGAAGTCTGGACATCAGGGGTGTTAGGTTAAATCTGATCTCCTCCAGCAGGATTTGACATTCACGGCATCTCTAAATTTCAGAAAAACTGCAAGTCTAACGTTGCCTTTAAAAATTCACTTACACCAGCAGAATTGAGTTGGTATATGGTCTAAGAAGAAGGTGTTGCTGTGCTTTTCTACATTGTCTTGCTATTCTTTGCCTCCACACAAAAGAGCTGGGATATGACTTTTTGGGGGTTGAGGGACTAGCCTTTTTTCTGATAAACTGCTGAGGTATCTCAGCTTGCGATCCAGATGAAGTATCTGTTGTTCATATGAATTGTTACCTTAGGGTTTAATTCTACTTCTGTTGAAGTCAGTTAAGTGGCTTTCCTTTGGATTAAGCTGTTTGAGAAAATGAGGCTTTGGGAATATATATGAATTGGGGAGGGGGGGAGGTTCTGAAATAATGAACCCCTCCTATGTGTATGTCATTAGTCTGGCATAGAGGTGGTTTGACTTTCAAATAGGAGAAAATAATTCTCTGGGTATGTATTTATCATTTTGATCCATGCAAGTAAAAATTTTATTAAGATGGGGAAACCTGGGAATAAATATTTTGTACCTTTATTACCTGAAAAATCAGTGCAGGAAAAAAAGTTTTGCTACCACAAAAAGCATCTGTTCTAGTCACTGTACATTAATCCTTAGTGTTTCTTTTATTTTTCCCCCTAATGTATTGCTCTTATAAAGCGAGTGTTTAATCGTGAAATTGGTAAAGCATGTGTATGACCTGTACAGCTTTGAGACTTTAATCTTAGGAGCGTAATGTTAATTGTTCCATAAGCGATGCTCTGTCCAGTGTCGCAGGGCCTGGCTCATGTGAGGCTCTTATTGTTCTTCAGGGACTTTCCCTGTTGTTGGGGTGGTGTATCTTCCAGCATCGGCTTGAAACCAGTCTGCTGTGCACACTAAATTACAGTCTGGTAGCACAGCGTGCCATTTGGTGTGTGAACACGGGGCGTGTTTTGTTGCTGGAGGGCTAATTGCTGTCGTCTTTAGACAGTTGGAAGTCCACCCTTTTTGTTTTGTTTTCAGATCTCTTTCATTTTAGTAAAAGTGGTAGAAAGAGTCTCTTGATTTGTGACCAGAAGAGCCACAACTGACTTGGAAAGGATGGTGTAAGGAAAGTGGTGCTGGGAGGTATTTTGGAGGACTTGGGTGACAGATGGCACCCCTATAGCTGTTGGTGGCTGAAGACTGACTTGTGGCCATCAGGGGCTGGAAACCTTCCAGGTAAGGTAAGCCTGTGTGTCCGCTGTGCTGTTGTGTACTGTGGTTTTCCCTCTCAATGCTTTGTCCTTACCACTGAAGTAAACGCTACCTTGATGTGAATGTGAGGGTTTCTCCTGGGGGGTGGAGAAGGTGGAAGGCCCTGGCCAGCCCAAGGGTCGTGCCCTGGTTGTGCTTGGTTGGAGAACTGGTGAGAGGAAAAGCTTCTCATCGGAGGCAAAACAACAAAACATGCCTAAAATCTTAACGGTTGGTGCCAGAGACCAGGAAAGGTTCATAGGTGAGACTAGTGCTGTGGTTGTAGTGGGGAACATAGCAGGCCCGATGGGAGCGAGAGGAGATGATGAAAAGTGTGGCCTGAAGGGGCTGAGCCCCCACCTCCGGGCTCCTTGGGATGTGTGGCTGCGATGGCTGGGTGTGTGCGTGGTCCCCGCACATGTGTGGAGGCTGCGTTAGCCCCTGGGAGCCAGTGCCAAGTACTGTAGTAACCAGCTGGCAGACTTTAGGGTTGGAGGCTAGATTTTAAAAACAAACTCATGCTGGGAAGTATTCTCCTTTCTTTCTGCTGCATGTCCGGCTAACCTGGTATTTTGTGTCAGGGCAGAGATGTGTTTTGAAATGATGCTTCAGAATCCACGGGTGAGCCATACCCAGGCCAAAACGTGGTTCATGTCACCCGTTCAACTGGAGTAAGAGCTCTGACCAGGGCTGTGGGACGCAATATGCAGGCAACAGGAAGGCGGGGGGGGAGTTTCCTAGAAGAAAGGGGCTGTGTTTCTCCTAATATAGAATGAAGACGAATAGTTAATAATAACTAATTAATATATGTAGATGTAAGTAATAAAAAGAAGAGAAAACTGGGTAGCTGCAGATGGAGGAGGTAAATGGAGTGGCTCGTGGAAGCCTTGCTTTGGTCAGTAGTGTCTGAGGCTTGGGTGATGGCCGTGGGAAGAAGCATGATGGCCATGAGCAGTGGTGGCAGCTGACGGAAGGGTGCCATCAAGTGTAGCCAGCAGCTGTTCTGTGGGGGTGATCCACAAGCTGGGTTGATGGCCGGTGATTGCTGGATTGATTTGCTAATCACTGTTCTTGTTCAGTCTGTGCTGGAAAAATATGTTTCAGAGCTGTTGCAATCTGTTATTCTTAACGGCAACTGACCTGGTGTGTCCCTTAAGGCTTTCTCTGTAGTACCTTGCAGGTACTGTGCCAGCTGAAAGGAGAGGACTTGCTGCAAAGAAGTTGCATTTGTTTATCCTACCTTGCTTTTGAGGGTGGAGGGGTTGTCCTTCAAATTACAATGCACAAGTTAAGCAGTTCACCTGGCAACAGATGTGTGATGAGATAGCAAAAGCAGAAAGACTCAGAGCAGCAGTACGATGCAGAGCTATAGGAGCAAAATTAGAAATGATCTGACTGAGGTGAGGTGCTAAAAACTTAAGTCTGTTAATGCTACTGCAAGCCTGCAAGGCAGGCTGGATGGAGGAGGAGACTGGGTTTGCTGTCATTAAAGAGCCGGGGAGAGAAGAGGAGGAAGCAAGTGGATGCAGAGTGGGGAAAGAATGAGCGGCCATGTGGTATGTGTTAAAATAACTTGAAGGTGATGCACACAAATGGGGATGCAGCCTGGTGACTGGCACAACCAAGTCAGCAGCAGTGCCTTGCAGGCACAAGGCTCTTGCTGTAGGTGGTTCGTGCTGCTGAGTGGAGTGGTGCCATGGCATGGGCTCCAAGCTGAATGCCACAGTTGTTTGGACTGACTGAGAGGTTCGAGCCATGCTGTCCGGTGCTCTCAGGCAATGCCTTGGTGCAGTCTGAGGCTGTGCACAGACCAGGGGTTGTTCCCAGTAGGCAGTATAGATAAGGCTGTCCTGAGGTGAGGTAGAGGGCGGTGGAGGGAAGGTTTAGATGTACAGTTGTGAGCTCTGCTGTTTCAGAGTAGAGCCTCTGCATCATCCTATTCACTCACATAGACAAGAGTTGTAAAAAACAGAAGAGGAGGGAAAGGCAGAGCAATTGGAAAATGGACTAGAAAGAAAAGGCCTGGTCTACAGACTGGGAAGGGAGAAAACAGAAGACTCGACCACAACCTAGGTGTGAAGTAAAGAAAGAAGTATTCAACTTGCTGTACAGCCTCAAGAGTCAAGAGGGTGCTCTTATTAAAAAAAAAAACAAAAAACCCAAACACCACAAAACAACAAACAACAACAAAAACCCTCAAACAAATTAAAAAAAAAAACAACATCCAAAAAGACCTGCTAGAGTATAAGGGAGAGTGTCTCAATGTCAAGCCTGTTAAATTCATGGTGATGATTAACAACATGTTGGGGGAGCAAGCATAAGATAACATCGGTCAGAGGGAGATCTAGGGATCATTCTCCAAGTCTCTTCAAGGCTGTTACGAGAAGAAGGCTACACACCACTACAAGAACTGCTGAGCCTGCCATACTTTGAGGTTTGCCCTTTTCTGGGTTTAGTTTAGAGAGGCCATTATCCTCCTCATGCCTTGTTCTTGCCTTGAAATCCCAATAAACCCCGAGAGCTTTGAGGTCAGAACAACTGCTGCGATACCACGCCTAGATGACTGGGGTGGTGGTGGCAAATAAATTGACAAATGGAGTGGAGGGACTCAAAAGTCTATGCCGGTCTCTCATGAAGTAGGGGGAATAAATATCTTTCATATCTTAGAAGTCCAGAACCCAATAGGATTTATCACTTTGATATTGCAGAGACCTGGGATGGGAATTTCAGATTTATGTGGTACTTACAGTCACTTGATCTCAGTCTGGTTTTAGAAGGTGTTTAAGAACAGATGTCTTTACTCATTCAAGATACTGAGAATAACCTTTACAAATTCTTCTTAAAAAGAATACAGGCCACAGAGAAACATGCATCAAACTGTGAATGAATTGTTTCTTGTGTAAGTAATAAATGCTTCAGTGAAGTGACCTGAACACTTTTCTGGCTGTAACTAGAACTCAGAAGATCAGCTGGTCCGTGGAAGCAGGAGTAGACTTACAGTATGCCATAGGAAGTAAATCCTTGAGTGGGGACTGGTTATTACGGAGAGGCTCCTATTAGATGACTTGACTTGCAAATATCTGTAATAACTATTTAAAAAAAAAATCCTTGTTTAAACTTGAACAGTCTCATAGTTGAGACTAAATCTGTATCTGAGAGTTCAGTTCCTCATTGAACTCATTGATCCAAAAGGGTCATTTCTGTCTGTTCTCCAGCTGAAGAATTTGAAAGGCATCATTATGTCTTCGAAACGCTGTTAATTTCAAGTAGGAATAAGTCTGAGACAAAGAATTATAACAACCTTTTATTCTCATGAAGCAAACTAGTTATGAAAATGAATTGTAAACACTGATAAAGACATAAAAACCTTAGATGAACCCTGTACTTGGGTCTATCTGATGACTTGCAGGGTTCATAACTCCTCTTTGCATTAACCATACAGACACAGTTCTCTGCGATGGTCAGGCATTTGTCCCAAGGTCATCAACTACCGTTCACCAGCAATTTTCACTGAATTTGCTTTGATTTCCTTACATGTATTTAACTAGTGTTGTTAGTTTGTTGTTCTTTGACTACGATTTCTGTGCTTTCTTCTGTAAAAAGAGTTTTTCAGTTGTTGAGTAAAAGGAAGCTTTGCCAGTTGTTTCAATGGAAGCAGGATACAGCCAAGACTAATTGTGCATGTCCAGAATGTCAGCCTGCACATGCAGTTGTTACATCTGAAGGTCAATTTATGTAGTCAGCTAAAAATGTAACCTAATTATATGGTTCCATGAGAAATTGTGTAGTACAGCCATAGCTAGTGAAATCCTATGTGAAAGGAACATGCAATTTGAAAACAGAATCATCATCTGTAAAGCCAGAGAAAAAAGAGCTACGTGAAGATTTTGTTTTTCCTAAAAACCACAAATACAATGATACCACACTTCAAACATGGACTCTGCGTACATGTTGTGGTTTTGTTTGTTGTGTTTTTTGGCTAGAGAGCAGTGGCTAGCTTATGGGTACTGTCCCTTTGCTGGAAAAACTTTGGTCCAATATTTCAGTTTGAGAGTGTAGCATTGCTGGGAGCCAAAACGCAGGAACCCATGCTTTGGGGAGAGCCTGGGTATAGGGCCTATAGGAACTCTGTTTTCCATATGTTTAGGCAATATTGCAGAGGAGAGAGATGAATGTTCTCGGGTTTTGGTGTTTTTTGGGACATCGTCTTTCCTGTTGGTGAGTCCTGGGAAAAATATTTGTAGGATCAGTGTTTCTGTGCGGAAGCTGTAGAGAAACTGATAGGCCTCTAGCAAAGGGGTGCCTTGTTAGATACATTTTCATCTTAGTATGTGATGTCTTTTGGAATCTCTTGAATAAATGGCTTTTTGTAAAGCTCCCTCTACTAGACCAGTGGTCTCCAAAATGGGGTGTGCGAGATTATCCCTTAAGGTGCAGGGAGAAAATACTAGAACTTCATTAATACATGTATATAGTTTATAAACAAATATACATATATTGTGAGTGCGTGATCAAAATTTTTTTTTACTGATGGGATGCATGATCAGGGTAGAGACCACTGTTCTGGTCGCTAATGTATTGCCTCAGATAAATACACAGAAATTAAAAAATGAAGTCCTGTCAAAGACTGTTTCCTCCTTGTGGGCAGTTTGAATGTTTTCCATCAGCTTGGCAGTCAGCTGACAAGAGTAGGTGCTGTAGTTATAGCAGTATCTCCCATATTGTTCTTCCTACAATAGACAAGCTCTGAATTAGAGCTTTATCATTAGCAACAAAAGTTGAATTCAGGGGAAGACTTTAATAGAAGTTGGTTGGGTTTTTTTCAGTTTGATTTCCCTCATTTGGGACTCATCACATAGAGTGTGGCTCAGTAGCGTGTGTGGGTTTCAGCATCAGTTCTAGCATATAGAGGAATGTCCTTGGTCAAAAGCATTTCAGTGTTGGTCACGATAACTGGAAAGTCCATGTGGAGAGGGGAATGAGTGCTTCCTTGGGCACTGTGAGGGGTGCTGCTGAGCACCTGGAATGAGGAGAACGTCTCGCCCTGAATTATGTGGACTTTTATAAATAAAACCCCAAAGAAACAAAAACGGCTATGTGGATGTCAGTAGAGGTGATTTTTAAAAATATTTTTATTTTTTTATTATTTTTTAAAAAATATTTTTATCTTTTTATTTACTGGACCTGACAGGGTCTCTTCTTCCCTTCTTGCTCTGAGAGTGCATGTCCCCCTCTGTGCAGCCATCATTCTTAGTCTCCTTTGGGTGGATGAAGTGTCTCGACTGCTTCAGGTGGGCTGTCACCTCTACACACATTTATGTTGGCCGAGGCCAACTGTATGAGATTCAACAAGGCCAAGTGCCGGGTCCTGCACTTCGGCCACAACAACCCCATGCAGCGCTACAGGCTTGGGGAAGAGTGGCTGGAAAGCTGCCCGGCAGAAAAGGTCCTGGGGGTGCTGGTTGACAGCCGGCTGAACATGAGCCGGCAGTGTGCCCAGGCGGCCAAGAAGGCCAATGGCATCCTGGCCTGTATCAGAAATAGTGTGGCCAGCAGGAGTAGGGAAGTGATCGTGCCCCTGTACTCGGCACTGGTGAGGCCGCACAGGCTCGAATACTGTGTTCAGTTTTGGGCCCCTCACTACAAGAAGGACGTTGAGGTGCTGGAGCGTGTCCAGAGAAGGGCAACGAGGCTGGTGAAGGGTCTGGAGAACAAGTCTTATGAGGAGCGGCTGAGGGAACTGGGACTGTTTAGCCTGGAGAAGAGGAGGCTGAGGGGGAGACCTCATCGCGCTCTACAACTCCCTGAAAGGAGGTTGTAGCGAGGTGGGTGTCGGTCTCTTCTCCCAAGTAACAAGCAATAGGACGAGAGGAAATGGCCTCAAGTTGCACCAGGGGAGCAATTTCTTTACTGAAAGAGTGGTGAAACATTGGACCAGGCTGCCCAGGGAAGTGGTTGAGTCATCATCCCTGGAGGTATTTAAAAGACGTGTAGATGAGGCGCTTAGGGACATGGTTTAGTGGGCATGGTGGTGTTGTGTTGATGGTTGGACTCGATGATCTTAGAGGTCTTTTCCAACCTTAATGATTCTATGATTGTATGATTGTATGATTCTGTGTTCCAACCCAAGAACTTAGTAAAGCCTTATGTTATGTTTTGGCATGTTACTGGATTAACAGAAAAGTAAAGTGCTGTTTCTCTGTCAAGGATAAATCATCCTGACCCCCTTTCTGTTGTGCCAGTGAAGACTACCGTCACATCAGGGCCGCTTTTCTTCCGGTGTAGTCGTTCCAGCCCAGACCTTTGTGTGGTCAAGAACGGCAGGCATGGAGGGAAGGAGCCCAGGATTAACCGTGTTGTTTCACTTGCCCATCCGTCGCCCTTCTGAAAAGCAGGCGAATGAGCCAAATTGTTCTTTCTCTTCTAAAGCTTCTGTTGTGATTTGAGGCAATATTGTGAGCATCCTGATGACAGGTAGCAGTCCATTACAACTGGAGATTTGCTTGGTTTTCAGACCGCTTGCATTTTAAAAAAAAAAAAAAGCAAGAACTAAGACTTTTTTTTATAAGGTTATTTCCTTTACAAACTAGGGGCCTGCAGTGTTGAGAGTTTCTGATCTAATTCTCGTGCAAAGAATTTGGGTGCATCACAGAAAAGGAGTTTACTTCAAAGCAGCTGCATCATTGTACTTCTGAACACTTTTTTAAAGGTGTGGGAAACATTCATTTTCATAGCCCTTTCAGTGCATAGACGTTGACTTTGTCTAATGCACCTTTTTTCTTTTATGCTGCTCCATCCCTCCTTGCCCTGCAGCCACAGGCACCCAGCGGTTGCAGCCAGCCTCCATCCTTGCATGCTGCCTGCCGGTGCGGAAAGTCACAGCCAGCAAGCTGTGCTGTGCTATCCCAGGTTGCATGTGCGATACTCAAGAAACTCAGATTATATCCTTCTTGGCAGTGTAATGTTTGATCTATTTTGCCTAGGACTTGATAAAAATGATTCTAGACTATGTATTACTTTTCCTTTATGATAGAGAGCGAGTTTAATAGCAGTGTTTGAGGCTGTTGACCTCCCCATTCAATTAGTGTTTGACGCTGATTATAGAAATATTAATCTGGCATTTCTGAACTTATTAGAAAGATGACTTTTTATCTGGAATTTGTGTTCTAGCAGATGTTAGTACTGGCTGTAGGACTGTGGATGTAGATCTTTCTTTTCCATGCTTTCAAGGGAGTACTGCACCATGTATGGTTATTTCAGAAATTATTAACATTTTCTAGGGAGGAGCCTCTTACCCTAACTGAGCTCCACTAGTTCCTTTAAGAAAACAAAAAAGAAGGGAGTACAAAGTAATATATCTCAGTACTTTTTTTAAACACCTACTTTAAAGGCAATTTTTAAAAAGAGAGGAGATGAAAGGAAACTTTAAGTATTTATCTGATTAACTTTTTTCATAGCTGGCTGACTGAGTACATACGCTCTAACCCAGCTTTTCTATTGTATGTTTGACTTGTTTATTGATTTTTTTGTTTGTTTGTTTTCTTTAATTCTACAAAGTTGCATCTCTGCCAGCTATCTGACTTCACTAATGACATTCCTCTTCTCTCTTGTTTGTTGTGAAGTCTAGATAACTGGTCTCTGGAAAAAATTGTTGATAAATTCCAGTTGTGACTGTCACTGACCTTGCCAAAGTTATTCTGTAGGATTTACCCTGGGTGTGGCTGTCTTGAACTACCACAGCACTGTGGTGTTAATAGGCAGGTACCAGGCCAGAAAAATGGGGTGAAGGTAGAGATTTATTTCAACCTGCACAACCACCAGCAGTAGTGGTTTTATGGGTTGGCACTGGCAGTTCAGTATTGTTTTTAGTGTGAACGAATTCTTCACTTACATCTTTAACTGGCTTGAACCTGTTTAACTGCATGGTGAAGGACCCATCAGAGGAACCGGAAAGCCTTGTTCAGAGTCTGGCTGATGTGATGCACTAAGCCGGGAACAGCCAGGCTGAAACATGGGCCGTCTGTACCTGGGGTCACCTGCCTGCATTTCTGCAGGAATCCAAATTTTGCTGCTGCTGCTTGTTTGATTGTTAGTGCTTTTCTTGACTAACCAGCATTTAGCAGTCTTCATTATTGCTGTCTGCTTTATGTTGGTTACTAGCAATGATACTAAATTAGCTTTGAAGCTAAGCACTACTTTTTCCAGCCTAACACCATTGGTTTTGGAACAGACAGCTTAAAAAAAAAAAAAAAAAAAAAAAAAAAAAAAAAAAACCCGAGAGAAAACAAAACCCTTCTTGCCCAGTATTCATTTTTCAATTGGAAATTTGCAGTTGTCCCCCAGGACAGCTCTTCCCCAGTGTAGAAGCTATCCCATGCAAAGCATGAAGGCTGCCTCCTCTGTTTGGCATGAGCTCCTGCTTATAGCCAGCTGCAGGCTTCCTAAGCTGGAGTGAAATTCAAAGGGAATTAGGAGGCTTAGTGACAGATCCAGATCATGTCAGCCCTCGAGACGTGCCTTCCTGAGTCTGTATTTAAGAGCCTAGTTGGCAGAACTAACATACTGTGACTGGGCATCTCCAGTGAGTGAGTAAAAAAAGTTGATTCAGCTGTTTGGCTGGGCATGGAGAGGACAGACAAACTCTGTGTAGCCCAAACTTGAAAGACTAAGTTCCGTATATCCATTTTTATGTGGCTGATGCTGTCAGCTACCTCACTGGTCATGCCCACCTGCAGCTGACAATCTATAGGATTTGGTATTTTTACACTAGGAGTCAGTTCTTGTTGTGTGCCTCTGCAGGACTGCTAATAGTGACGGGTGAAGTGCCTGAGTGTCAGCTGCTGGTTGCTCCAGCGTACTCCTGTGTCCCAAGCAAGAATTATTATATTGCAGTTGGTATGTTTGCAAAGGGCATTTTTCAGCCAATTTTACATGTTCAGAGTGGGAATGTATTCCAGCAGGAAGAAGTAGTCATAGCAAAGGAAGCTTCTGGCAGCTCTGCACTTGTATTGCACCCAGGCCCGTGCGTGGGATGGAGGGACAGTGCCGCGGCGGTGGCGCATATTCCCAGGCACAGCTCGTGGACTGGCCCAGGGAGCTCACAGCTACTTTCTTCTTCTTCCCCAACAGATATAGAAGGGGTCCTAAACC
Source organism: Aptenodytes patagonicus (assembly GCF_965638725.1). Taxonomy (NCBI): domain Eukaryota; kingdom Metazoa; phylum Chordata; class Aves; order Sphenisciformes; family Spheniscidae; genus Aptenodytes; species Aptenodytes patagonicus. The sequence goes on along the minus strand of NC_134949.1, from coordinate 37,350,578 downwards.
CAGCACTGAAGTTCATGGCTTGGAAGGAAAGAAGGAATGCTGCTCTAAATAAATTTGATGTATTTATTTATGGCTTTATTTTTACATCTGTTTTTGCCTGCTGTCCTTACAGGTGGAAACAGTCCTGAAATTTTTTTGCTTTGATGTATGTAGCTGCTGTGTGGGTGTTGATGGGAGGGACAGAAATGATCCATAAATGTTTTTTTGATTAAGATAGTTGTGTGTATTGTTTGACTGGTTTGGGGGACAGATATGGGGGTGTGTGTACATTGATTTTTTTTATCCCCCCCCCCTCCCCCGCTTGTACAGTATCTCTACACTGATCTGCTTTTAGCCTGTGAATGTGTCTCAGGTATTTATGCTTATCATATATAATTTATTTCTTGAAACATCTTGCCTAACTTCATTATTTGAATATTATGAAAGATAAAGTTCCCTGTTCAAGTCCTTATTCATGGCTTATTACCAAAGCATTTACATGTAAACATGCAGAATGTGTGTGCGTGTTGAGGGTTGGGGAGAAAAGGCTTTTTTCTTCAATAACAAGGATGTACCTGTAAGCAGGTACAGAGATCTGGGTGCTTCTCCATCTAAGCTGAGAGTCATGGATGAAAGCATTACTTCTGCATCATGTGGAAGGGAGCGGGTGCTTGTGCAATTACTATGGTATGCTTACAGTTGGCAAGGAGAGGCTGTGTAGGCAGCTTCCATCAATTCTGCTCAAATTAATGAAATCCTTCACAGAGGACCTCTTGATATTTGAGTATAAAGAGCTAAAAGGCCTCTGTTCATTAAATTTTTAACAGCCTAAATGCCTTCCAGGCTTTTGATTTTTAAGGCAAATCATGAAGCAATAATTCACATGGGAAAAATTTGTCAGGTTTAAGCAGCAGCAGAATCTTGTGGGACTTTGCAGAGGAACACATTTCCTGATGTTTGACTTAAAAATTGGTGTTAGGAGGTGTGGTTTTCACTCTCGCTGCGTAAACCTGGGACACCTTCATCATCAGGTATGTGTTTACGGATTGGAAAATGCTTTATATCATACTAGATACAATGCAACAGTGGTGAAATGAGGTGACTGCACTTTAAAGCTTTGTAAAGCTATAATTTTTCAGGAAAAAATACTTTTAGTTTTTGACTAGGCTGTTTAGCCTGATGGCTTTGTGAGATAGCTGTCCTGTTAGGTGAGGCTTTGGTGGTATAACCTCATGTTGCTTTCTAGTCCTCTAATGTTTGTCCAGAGGCAACCCTGGGACTATGAAAGCCAAATTCCCCGTAGTATGGGACAGTGAGAAGTAGGGGAGCCAGCTGCAAGGCTAATGATGCTGTATCTCTCGGACATGAGCACTGGAGATGAACTGCCAGGATATGTCATTCTCTACTGAATGTTTTATATTCAGTGATATCCTTAAGCTATTAATCAAGCAGTGGCATATGTTGCATAATCCAATATTCAATTCTACTAGAATTCTATTTCTTCCTAATTTCTTACATGGCTACTTAGTACCAGCAAAGAATGGTTTGAATTTTGTGCTTGTCTGTAGCTTTAGATGAAGCCTCTCACCTTCTCTGTGTAAAATTTCTGTAATTGTTATGATTTTTCTCATTATGATTTTAACAAATCTAGATTTAAAGTCAGAAAGCTTTTTCTTGAGTTTTCTTCACTCCTTGAATGTAAAGAGAGGAGAAAAATTCAAATTATGAGAGATGGTATATAGTTGGGTGATTGTCGTGGTTTAACCTCAGTTGGCAACTGAGCACCACGCAGCCGCTCGCTCACTCCCCCCCACCCGGTGGGATGGGGGAGAGAATTGGAAGAGCACAAGTGAGGAAAAACTTGTGGGTTGAGATAAAAACAGTTTAATAATTGAAATAAAATGATAATAATTAATAATAATAATAATAATACACAAAGCAAGTGATGCACAGTGCAATTGCTCGCCACCCGCCGACCGATGCCCAGCCAGTCCCCGAGCAGCGGCCCCCCCGGCCAGCTTTCCCCAGTTTATGTACTGAGCATAACGTCACATGGTATGGAATGTCCCTTTGGGCAGTTTGGCTGTGCCCCCTCCCAGCTTCTTGTGCATCTCCAGCCTTCTCAGTCGGTAGAGCATGGAAAACTAAAAAGTCCTTGGCTGGTGTAAGCATTACCTAGCAACAACTAAAACATGGGTGCGTTATCAACTTCGTTCTCATCCTAAGTCCAAAACACAGCACTGTACCAGCTACTAGGAAGGAAATTAACTCTATGCCAGCCGAAACCAGGACAGTGATGAAAAGCAGCACAGATCAGTAACCTCTTAAATGTTTGCTTCAATAATTTCAAATCTTTTAAATGAAACTGGTATAATCAGACAGCTCTCCGCAGTTAAGACAAAGCAAAAATGACAACCCATTGAATCACTAAGTATGCTCATAAAGTAGTTCACAACTTTTCAAAAGCCATCAACGGTGACTCCTGTAAAAAGCTTGAGGTTTAGGTGGCTGTTTCATTCTTAGGACTGTAATCCTACAGAGTTGTAAAGTCCACTTTAATTTTCTGCATGTGCAGTCTGAATGGGCATATATGTCTCCGTCATTGCTGGCCTCGTGAGACCTCACTTCAAAGTTGTATCCTCCTGAGGTTTAAAAAAGAAAAGACAATTGTGTAGAAAGTGCTGGATCATGAAAGCATGAATAGAGATGAGTCATTTACTTTGAGAAACATCGGGGGGATTTTGTAGCAAAATGTGTGTTCACTTGTTACCTGCAATCCCTGGGCTAGAAGTCTGTTTTGGAATGAAATATGGGGTTATTATGCAGGGATGTCACTATTCAAGTTAAATACATGCAATGTATGCGCACTGCTTGATTTTTGTTTTCTCCACCATAATATTCATCTGTTTGGTGCAAAGAAATTAATCTGTCCCAGGATTTTGACAACTCATGATCAGTAAATGATCCTAGCTGGATTTTTTTCTTTTAAATGCATTATTTATGCATTTAATCACCTTTAAGGAGAAGGTGATTAGAGCAGGTTCCTCCACTTGCTGAAGTGTTGTAAACAGTCATGGAGGCTTCCTACTGTTCCAGGTGTAGAAAGCTTGCGTTTGTGTCTCCTCAGTTCAGCATAGGTTTGGGCTGAATGTTTAAAACAGAAACCCAATTTAAAAGTATTACAAATAACCTCCAAATGAAGGAGACTATTTCTTTATTTCACTCTTCTGCTATGACAAATGATTAATAGGTAAATGCCTGCCCCATATCTTGAACTCAATCTGCTTGATTCATAGCCAAGCTCTCTCAGATGATTTTGCAAAGCCATTTGCTTATTGCTCTGCTCTCCTTCCTTGTGTCTTAAAGCAATGGGCTTTAAACATGCTTCCCCCCCAGTATTAAAAAAATTGAGAGGCAGAGAAAATTGCAGAATAGACTTTCCTTTTTACCCCAAGATTTAAGGTTTTCTTGCATGCCAGCAGGTAATGTGTATTCATCGTCTTCAGGACTGAGAGTGCAGTGTCAGTGCGGCTGTATTTGCTTGCCTCTTTTTAACAGTTCTACAACAAAAAACCATTTTCGCTGACAGGATGAGTCTCATATGTTGTCTTACACCGGATTTCATGTAAGCTTGTCAAATTATTTTTGCTACATGTTGTAGGAGCAGATCATGCTTTCTGGGAGTATTGAATATTGATACAATTTGCTTACTGTTTTTAAGTGGAAGTATACCACTTATAAGTGTCATCCGATACTACCACTTATCCTTAAATCCACAGTCATTTGATTTATTCTCTGTTTTACCCATCATGTATGTTTTAGAGCTACACTGTACTTCTTGAAATGCCAAAGTTGTATTTGGGCTCATGATAAATCTGCTCAGGTATTTCTCATCTGCATGCTCTGCTAATGGCTGTTTTCTCACCCTGGAAGTGGAGATGGCTTTTCTAGGTTTCTTCAGGGAGGGGGGCATCCCATTACGGACAGGATTAGCCATCTACTGACCTGACTTTGCCATGTAACACTGCAGCTTCCAAATTTAGTATGTTTATTTTAAAACAGTTTCCAATGGAGAACAGGGGCAAGAGGTGATGCGATCAAAAATCCTAAAATGTGGACTCAACTAAAAAATTAGAAATTCAAGAGGGCATATTCATCCATGCTGTTCCTCATGCTCCTCCACAGGCATCTGCTGCCAGTCCCACCAGGCTGGGTCTGAGGTGGGATGTGGTGAAAGATGGCTGCTGTAATCAGTGCTATCAGTCAGGTGACTTTGTGCAACTTGATGGCTCTGTTTCTCTCCAGCCCCAGCTGTGTTTGCTTTATTTGATTTAACTAGGGGATGGGGGGAGGAGGAAGGTGGAGGAACATTTGTAAATTAAACTGGTGCCCTTCTGGATCTGGGCATAGTCTCAATGAGTTCCTGAGAGCTCATGGTAGAAAAGGTTTGTGTTTAAGGTAAGCCTTTCTCGTGTTTGGATCGTAGTGATAGTTTTGCCTCTTGTTTTCTTCACTGTGGATGAGGAAAAAGCAAACATAGCGTCCAGGATAACTGCATGTTTCAACACTGTCAATTCGGTGCTGTGAATTCTTCCCTGGGAGGATGCTGTTCTGAATGTTTGGCAGGTGGACAGTTATGTATTGCCTTTGAAAGTCCTGGGGTTTTTCGCTTCTCATCAAATGAATCCATTATGACTTGATCTAACAGTGCTAATAGTTTCCCTTATCTGTCTGGCAGGGGATTGTTTGTTTTAATGTGATCTCATCGGTATTATTAGATGAGTTTGAATGCTGAAACTTTTTCTTCCTTATATTCCAGTGCCAAATAGATTTATGTGGTTTTAAGATGGAGTGTATGCATCAGAATTACAGCGCAGTATAAATAGCAAACACTCCTCAGCTGGCAAGTGAACATAATTCTGGTTTATATTCTGCAATATGCAGTGTCTTAATGATTTGAAGCATCCAATTTTTACAGGACAGATTTCAGGTATAGGTGGCTGAAGCATTATGGCAATTTCTGTTTCTGTCTGAACAAAAACTTGGTTTAAAAGAAATACATATTGCTTTATGATTACTCCCCAGTTTTAAATGTTACTCCTGCAAAGAGTTTATGTACGTTACTATACATAATTTGTTTTTCAGTAATTCTGTTGAATGCAGTAATGAGGCCAAGAGATAGGGAAGACTGAAAGCAAGATTGTACCTTTACTTGGATAAAAGGTGTTTCAGTCAGAACTTAAGAAAGTCACTAATGTAGAGAAGTGAGATGCTCTAAAAAAACCTGGGTTTTATCTGTTCTTCTTCCTTGGGTTTCTTGTGCCTTCTCTGATGAATATTTCCCTTGTGTGTGTCCAATTAATGGGGCATGAACAGCCCTTTCTTGGGTTCCTTGGTATTGCTTGTGGGACTCTGTGGACCAGGCCTTTGACAAGAATTAAATCACATCTTTATGGCAGTACCTCTGTGGGAATTTGTGGCAGTCAGGACCTTCGGTTGTCTCAATGATTTTACTTGGCACTGGATATTAGCCTATATTCCCACATTGCTACATACTGCAAAAATCTTGAAAACTGCTTTCACCTTTATCCTGGGGCTTGCTTTAATGATGACCCTATTGCTTTTGTTTGGTTTTGTTGTGTGTTTTTAAGGAATGGCAAATGGTCAACTCTCGCCCTCCTATTTTGATGACCAATAAATTTCTTCTTTTCTGATCTTTGCCCTGTATCCAACATGTATTGCCCTAACTCCAGGTTTTATAATTCCAGATGAAAATAGCTTTCAAGGTCATTGGGACAAGCCTTCCACCACATCAAGGTACATGCATCAGAGGAGGATTTTGACTAGCAGTGACGGAATCTTCTTGGGGAGAGGAGATATCTCCTCACCAGCTGGGATGTGAATCTGCTGTCACTAACCAACCACTGCTTACATGCAGTGAGTGTGTTAAGTGAGGGTTAACATGCTTGCTCTTTGCCAGGCATGTGGTATGGACCCCAAGAACAGAAGAATTTGGGTATTTTCCTCTTCTGGCAGACTAAACAGTACACTATGTTCAACCAGTCTACACAAAGTACTTGAACATTTGATGCCAACACCTGTTAAGTTCCTGTAGAAAATGTTTTAGCTGTTATGGAGAGGAAAAATGTATGTGCTTGTTTTCTGTACTTGAGAAAGGAACTTGGTGCTCAAGACAAACGTTGATCCAAATCATGAGTAAAAGCTCTTCTTGGGGGAGGTGGGGGGTGGGAAAATCTTCCCTCGAGTTTTCCTGCTGTTGTGATTGCTATGCCATTCCCCTCAGTGAGCAATTTTGAACATGATTAAATATGACTAAAGAAAGACATATCTGCATCTGTCTTATCAGTGTACGTCGATGTACATTCATGTTTCTGAGTAAGCCCTGGGATGATTTTTTTGCTACAATCCAAATGTTATCTCGAAACAAAAATTTTCCCTTTTCCCTTTCAATTTTTTCTAAACTGACCGTTACTTCTGGGTTATGGCAGCGACCCGTTGGAAATATAAAGCTATTCAAGGTAAAATTGATGTAGATCTTGTTCAAAAATATAGCACAACTTGCTGTGGTCACCAAAGTAAAATGGCATCTCTGTTGGTTCAAATCAGGCTGTAGCTGAATTTAAAAGTTTACTCCTGCCCTGTGTTTTGATGACTCATACGCCAACTTCATGTTCATTGCAGAATTCCTTGAGGACTCTCAAGGTTTAGACATGCTTAGAGTAAACTGTTGAGTACCAAGGAGGTGGCCTGCCCAAGGCTTGTCACACAAACCCCTTTTCCACACGGATCCCTGCAATGACCCATGCAATCCCTGTGTGACCCATATAGTTCAGTAAAGAGGCACGCTGTTATCCTCTGAGAACCCTTGAACTCAACTGGGACTTGAGTGTCACAACAATTGTTCATGTTCTTGGCAGTGGGATGCCTTGTTGTGTACCAGATGTCAGACTGGTTCTAAGTAAAGGTTTAGGGTTAAAAATATGTTTATTTGATTCACTACAGGAAAAGTTTGTTTTCAAAGTTGTAAAAAGATGACACATCAAAACGTATTTTTAGAGTTATGCTTAGACATAAGTTTGTTTTTTGTTGTGGGTGTTTTGGTTGTTTTTTTTTTTTTTATAAGATTCTTTCTTAGCTACTTCAACATCTTAACTAGCTTGTGATGGTGGCTAATGAGCCCCGCAGCTGGGCTGGCGTGTCCCAGAGAGTCCCTAAAGCTACATCTTCCTTCTGTGTCCTGTATCCTTCTTCCAGGTAATATGTCCTTCTGAAGGCACTTGCTAGAGTCGGTCAGAACGGCTGCTCCGAGTTATTTTCCCCTCCCTGCCTAAAACATGAGGAATGTCCTGACTTTCCCATGCTCATTTCTTTCACTAGACACTGGCCTGTTATCTCATGGTGTGGGAAATGAAGTAATTTCTCTCTGCTTCCTTAGGCTCTTTTGATTAAAGTTTCTATTGAGTATCTCACCTAGTGCATCTCCCATTCTGGACCTCAGATGCTTACGAGGCACATGTACGTGTAATGTTGTCATCACATATTACATTTTAATAGTATAGAATGTAAAACAGTATAGTAGAGTTAGAGAAAGATTGCATATATTAAATTCAGCTTAATATGCCTATAGCTGTTTCCTTTGTGAGCATTATATGAAAAACAAACTTGTTACTGCAGAGCTGAATTTGAGTGTTTATATTAAGTAACCCCCTCTTCCTGCCACATGCAGCGTTAGTTTTGAAAAGGAGGATCTCCTACGATACTGTTAAGAGTATTTTTTTAAAGTTGATAGTGTGGAAAAAAGTGTGCAACTCTCAGGTGGCTTTCCTTTAATGAGCTATACAAATTTATTTTCAGTTGGGCAATATTTCTACTTTGTTTAATTGAGGTACAAGATAAACTTTGTACTTGTTTAGGCATATGTCTTCAACAAGGAGGCGTGCAAATGAGTACCAGGAATTTAGACAAATTGCATCATGCTGAATCTGTTGTAGTACTGTTTGTGTCTTGCTGTGTGTGGACATCAGATTTCTGATTAAAACCTTTTTAAGCCTCAAAGGAAGCTGAAAGCAAAGCATTGAAGCCTGTTGTTTTGGGCATTATCTCTATTATGCTGCAGTAGAGTTACAGTGCAGCTTCGTATGATTCTTCATTCTGTAGTTATCTACTGGGTAAAACCACATCGTTTCCTCTCGTTCTTAAAAACAAACAAACAAAAAAACCCCAAAACCCACTACAACAAAAACAACTTGCCATTGCTGTTGAGCTCTGTAGTCCAACCTGCACTAACTACTCTTTTTTTTATTTAATCTGTGTCATTGTTCTGATCAATTATTTACTGAGTTTTCTATGTAAACAATTTCTGTGTCTGTGCTCTGTGTACATCTCCTTACTTGGTTGAAAATAGCCAATGGGTTTCAAACTAAGTTTGACAGTTACTACATGTTTTGTAGAAATACTGGCTGGGTAGGGAGTGGTTATTGGTCTAATAACTCAGTGGGTATCAGATGCTGGAGATGTCACGTCTTTCAACTCTGGGCTTTCCATGGCACTTGTGTTTTTTTTTTTTTTTTTTTTTTTTAAGCATCAGTACGGCCTTTTGGGGAGAGACTATTGCTCAGGCTCTGCTGCTGAAAGACTCCAGAAAACAGATGCAGGTTTACTCTGAGGAATTGTTCAAATTCCTTAGCTTGCAAAATGGCAAAGCCACTTGCCATGTCACCTCTCCTCGATCACCTCTTCTAAAAATTGAGAAGTACCCTCTGAAAGAAGCTGCTGCTTAAAGTGCGGACCAGGAAGCTAAAAAGGCACTCTAACCACTTCAATATCTTGTGTCTCAAACTTATTTTCCCCTATGGGTATTGAAGAGCTTTCTCTTGAAATATCTTGAGAGTTGATTAATATCAAAGTTGCACACAGGAAATCTTGTACGGTACAAGATGGCTCTCTTACAACCATGTTGGGCGTCTGCCCTTTGCTGCTGCAGAGTTCAAGCCTTCAACCTGTGTTTTGCCGAGTGGAGGAAACCACACCTCACACCGTGAGGTACGTGTAGATCACATGCAGAGTGCGGCTGGCAGAAAGCTAACCAGGTAAATGCTTTGTGGTCAGGGCAGCCTGCAGCTTAGTGCAAGCTGTAAAACCTGCTTGCAAAGCTGGGACAAGGCTGTTGACTTGAACAAACCCCCAAAGCATTGCTGGCAAACTGGAAAGAGCTCCTGTGCCTTAGCTGCTTTGATTTACGCTTAAACATCTTAGCATAAATTTACCTTCATGAGCCATCTACACTGAGCTGGATGTGAACCAGAGTAGCTGAGGTATTAGCACGTGCTCCATATGTTGTGGACTGTAAAGTGGGAGATGGGATAGCATCTGGGACAAGGGTGCAACAAACCTGAGCCTTAAGTTTCAGCTAAAAAAACCCAAAAAAAACCCCAACAAACCAATAAAAAAAACAAACAAAAAAACAATCCCACCACACCAAAAAAAACCCCAACCCAAATCTGGAGCATCCTTTTCTTTTGTATCATCTTTAGTTTCTCTTTCTTCGTGCTTCTCTCTGCTCTTGGAGTCTTTGATCAGACACTGAGTTAACATTATTAATAGCCTAGTTCACCTTCTCACATCCTGAGATCTCACCAGAACAACACAGGTGTTTTCTGCTACTGAGTGCAGCTGTAGAGAAATAACTGTTGAGACAACACATGGAAGTTGTAGTTTCACCTCCTGAAACCATGTTATGGCAGAACTTCAAGGAGGAACAACAGCGTTAAACCACTTCTTCCTTAATTCCCTCTTCCTGTGGTACCTACAAACACTACTGTCCAAAAAGACAAAGACAACAAAATGGCAAGCTGTTAAGTTACCCTAGCATGAATTTCTAGGTGATGGAAAGGAGACTTTTGTATTTGATCTGCGGACACTTTTACTTAAAGGTCTTAAGAGTCCTCACTGGGAGTGAGACTTTTCTTGTGGCTGGCTTATCTAGGGCCTACTGATACAGTTTTTGCCAAGATTATAAATTGGAAATTTGTCCTGACTGGAAGCAACTTTCTCAAAACCTCACAGCCAATATATGAGGGAGCTAGGAGCGGGAACAGGTCTCTGAACCCGACCTAGCATTGTGCTTGTATTGTGCTGCTTTGTGCTTTGGTGAGTGAGGCAAAAGCTTTCAAGCATCTCCCCCAGAAAAACTGGTGTATCTCACTAATGTAGTTTTAAGATAGCCTGCTTTGAGCTGCCTGCCTGTGCTGTCCATCAGATTAACTCTTTCGTAACAGTCATCAGGATAGTGTGGTGTCTGCGGCTCGGCCATGTTGGCTGGCCATTTGGTATTGGTCACTAGAGGAGATTGCTTTGGCTGTGAGCGGGCAGGCAGAGGGCTGGAGGTGGGTTGTGGAGAGTCGGCGGGAGCAGTAAACCCCGGCTGAGAAGATGTTAAAGACACCTGGAGGGCGGTCAAGGCTCAGCTGCCTGTTTGCTCAGCTGATCAGTCGGGTTCACGAGACCGGCTCTGCGAGGGATTGTTGCTTGAGCTGAACCCCGAGCCTTTGGTTCAGCATAGGTATTTCTTGATTTGATGGGAGGATAAAAGCCTGACATATGGGCTTTTATTGATCAAAATTTATAGTTTATCTGATTCAATACCTGGGTTATCTCTTCTGCTGAGGCAAAAAAGGCAGTTGCCTAAGGCTTGTGATTGGCGAACCTCTGTGGGCTTGACTGATAGGACATAAAAAATTGTGTTGCCTTTTTCAGTGCAGTGCTGGTTGCAAATACATATGTGTTTTGCTGATTTTTATCCTGCTCTGCTAATGTATGTTAAGAACATCTGTGATCTCCTAATAAATGAGATGCTGAGTGGGAGCCAGCTTTTCCTTTTTGCAAAATAGTGCTAATATTGGTTTCTGCTGCCTTGGAATTTGTCCTGGGTATGCAGATAGAGCTGGGTATTGAAAAAGTTTGCTGTAATCCTTTCTTCCCTTGGCTTAACTACTACAGCTGAAGGCCAGAGGTGAGGGGGGTGAGGAGAAGCGCTATGTAAACCAACCATGTGTCCTTCCCAGGGAGCAGAGTATGAACTCTCTGTTTGGAAGGATGGGGGGAAGCAATTAACTCAGTGCATGTCTTGGGGATGTGGAACTGCACCCAGGAAAAGCACTTGCTTTTCCAGGTTTACTCTAAGTTGGTCTTCCAGTTTCTTGCAGAAATAAGTCCAATGTGAGTAGTAGGGACCCTTTGGAAGTCGGGGTTTTATTCTGTCAGTCCTTTGCCTAGAGGTGGTCCTTTTTGAAGTGATGACCTGTCCCTACAAAATGGGATGATTTGAACCTGCCATTTATATTTAATGCTGTACTTTTAATTATTCTTAGTGATAGTTGGGAGAAAGGAAACTTTCTGTAAATGGCTAAGCAGCTGTATACAAAGAAATACACAGGACTGTTCTTGGGTACTGTGTAGGAAAAAGGTCTAAATTTAAAGTACAAGTATCCCATGTCCCCCTCTTCTTGGTTTTTTCATCGCTGCTTTTGAGGCTGTTGAAGGTATACCCCACAGTCCTCAGCAGCTTCATCCACAGAATCGTCCTTTAATGCTGACCTGTGGAACTGGTTTCCCCGGTCTTGAAAGCAGCAAACCCCATGTTTGGTATTTGGGAAGCTGCCATGGGCTGAGCATCAGCACCATGTCACTGGCCCCCGTGTGTCCTTGCTTGGCTTGGGGACAACAACAAAATGTGACACCAAAAGCTGCAGCTGCTGGGCACCTAAGCTGCCGAGAAGCAAAACCCCAGTTACCCTCAAGCTCCTTTGCCAACAAACCCCCAGGGAATAGGAGCAGCCAGTGGAGAACTTCAGCCTCGAGAGATACGTTCCTGAAAGAGTGTATTTGGCTAAACTGCCTATCTGGAGGTCTCACCACAAATGAGGGAAACTCGCATATAGTGTAAAGCACCGTTGCTAGCTTTATATGGGGTGGGAGGGGAGGAGAGGTGGGGTGGGAGGATTTAGAACAGGGAAATATTTTTCTGACCCTTCACCTAAGCTGGATGACCTTCGTGTAGGTGAAGAAGGCTGTTTGTTAGTCTGAAAAAAATGTGCGTTTTTACAGTTCTGTCTGACCTGAGAGATATGAGAAAGGGATTATTTACTGATTAATACTATGTATTTCAAAAGTAACAAAAAGATACACATTGTTAAATGCAAAATTGCAGTCTGTGCTAGTTCCTGAGATACTTGTTCAGAGATGTACTCTAAATTAAAAACTGTGACTAAATACTTTGAAAGACTGTACTACTTAATTGTTGGGGTTGCTGATAGATGGCACCAGTCTAAAACTTACTTTCCACTTCAGGAGACCTGTAAAACCTGGAAAAATTCTTTTAAACTTTCCCTTCTTCCACTCTACTGCATTATCAGATCCATTCATCTGTCACTTTCCCCAAGCTAGTGTTCCTCACGCTGTTTGTCCTCCTTACTGTGCTAGCTTTATGTCAGAAAGCTCTCTTTACAGGCTGATTTTACTGTAGCGAAATGGTCTTGTGTATGTTCTGCTGCATTTTAGCTGACTGGGAAGTTTTTGTTACCATGCATGTTACCACTGAACCATTGCTTACCAGTGGAAACCCCTGTACTGTGTGCCATCAGTAAAGCTCGTCTGTGGTGCACGAGCAAAGCTGACGGGGTCTGGCCCTGAGCTGTGACGTGAGCTCCTGCAGAAATCTCACCGCGACGGATAGTTTTTGATGTTGGCTGTGCTTGCAAGCTGTGTCCTCTGGTGTTCACCACCTTCTCTCAGCCGTAAATATAAATGAAGCTGTGGTCTGATTTTATATGTGAGAGCTAGTTGGAATATATTCTGAAAACAGAAAAAAAAATGGCACATTCTAATGAGCATCAGTCCTGCCTGTATCACTGCAACCTGCATCAGTCAAAGCGCTGTGAAATGTATTGTAGACTATAGGCCTGCATCACTGGGAGGTAGATGCAATAAGCTGATATAGGAGAAGGGAAACATTTAATTTCTGGTTTTGTTTATATAGTTTTTTGTGCATTTGTTCATTTATATAATTGCCCATGCCAGTTGGTGGGTTTTTATTATTATTTTTTATTTAGCTACCAGAGACTTGGAAACTTCATTATTCTTGTAATCTGCCAGGGCTGGAAAGAAAAGCTTTTTGTCCTATTAGGCTGTTTCAGGCTTCTGTGCAGTTTTTTACTTGCTTTTAAAGATAGGAAGAGCTGTGAATATCAGACTGCCTGAAAGGTGAGGAATAAGCGTAACACAGAGATGACTCAAGCTCTGTATGTATCTCTGAGCTGTTGCTTGTTTCCATTAACTTCTGACTGAAGTGATAATGCTTGAAAGCATGCTCACCCCTTCACTTGAGTAGACAAGATGGATAGTCTCGTTCCTCACATGGTGACAGAAATAGTCCTTTCTTTGATTAAACAGGCATCACAAAATATACTGAAAGCAAAGGTGGTCTCCTTATTTTTCAAAGAGCAATTCTTCAGGTAGATAAGCTTAGTAGAGTCTTAATGATTTTTGGAGACCCAAAACAGATTGGGTTGAGGAGTGTTCAGCTTGTGGTGTGTACCTAGATATGTTATGCCCCACAGGCTGAATATTAATTTGACTGTATTATAATCCATTGAGTCTCATAAATGCCTGCAGAGAGGTGATGATGCAGGAAATATTCTGCAAGCAAATAAGCTGAGCGTGATCCTTGTCTCCTTGCTTTCTTGTGCTGTTAGTAAAGTGATACTGCCTCTGTTACAGAAGATAACCCTCTTCATGTTTTCAAGACAGTTTGTAAAGGATGAAGCCTGAGATGATTAAATAGTTTGGGGAGTATTGTTCCCATGTCCAAGCAGTGGATTTCTGTTTTAATATAGAGTAAAAATCATCAGTCTTACCTTAATCAAAGATATTTTTGGAAGTCTGTGTACTACTGAGAATTAACTGTAACAGTGTTCTTGTTTAATTTTTTTTATCGTGATATTTAAAGCCCAGTTGAAGGCCACTGTGGAGTCATTCGCAGATAAAGATGCTTGAAGCACAGAAGTCTAATGGATACAATTATCATTGTAGTGTTCTTTGCAGTTGTTATTGAGGCTATTCAAAATGTTAATTGGACACTAAGTTTCATCTCTAGAGAAAATGTCTACTAAATGTTTGAGTCACATTCAAAATACACCTGATCCTAAGAGGATATTAGTTGCTACGCTTCACAGCACATTATACCAAAGGTTTGTTATCTGATGAAGGAAATACAAAAAAATAGGATATACAATGATGCCAACTACCAACTAGAATGTTTGACAGTTTTAATTAGGCATTTAGATTTTTTTTTTACTTCCATGTAGTTTAGTTTGTGCTGGTAGGCAGGAGATAAATCAGGGGTGGGGGAAATAAAACTGTTGTCATAGAGGTAAGAAAAAAGCGCAGTGAAGTTTTTGCATGTGTATATAAATGGGAAAGATGGGGTACTTGTTGCGTAATCCTCTGGCCTCCCATTGATGTCTTTATGGCAGAAATTAAATTTATAGTCAATGGGTAGTTATGGTCTAAAAAGTACAGTAAATCCAGAAGACTGTGCAAAGTTTCATGCATGTTGAAATAAGAGGATTAAACAATTTTAGTACTTCATTTTTTTGCTGTAATTGAAAAACCATGCCTTCTTAAGCAGAAATACTGCTTGCAAAAACAAAAAAGACAGGCAATTTCCCTTCAGCATCCAACCTCCTGGAAAAGCCTCTTTTCTTCATAAAAGGCAAGAAGTGCCAGCGAAAGTAACTTGCACAAGAAGGGAAGGAGTCACATATGTGGGAGCCGTATTTATCTGAGCTCAAGTGATAAAATGTGATTAACTGAGATTGGAGCAACCATCATGTACACTAGAAGACCATGGAGCAGGAAGCGAGCAATTCTTTTGGCCTTTACTTCAAGTGTCTGGTCTCGGGACTACAGCGGGAAGATAATGTTCCTTTGTAAAATGTTCTACTATTAGTGAAGTGCATAATTGCTCCTCTTCTACCTCAGAGTCCTGAGACATCAGGGACAGCAGAGCTGTGCTGAGGCAGTTCTGAAGATGCTCCAGAAATTGATTTTATTTTTTTGTGTGTGTTCCAGTTTATATATGGAAGCAGATTATAAGGACCGTGGGGCTGTCAGATTGAACGTCGGCATCCTTTCTCTCCCTTTGGCACCACTATCCCCCAGTGGGTAGCGGAGCAGAAGGACATAGTCATTGCCATTGTCTGCTGCTGGCTTGTTTGTCCGCAGACCCAAATGGGCAGCCTGCTCACCCCTGAGTGCGTAGTGCTGCTCTGGAGAAAGTCAGTTAACCCACCTTCTCTCAGGTGCACTTCTTTCCCTTGTTTGACACCATGGAGCCACACAATTTTTAATTTATGCATTACAGGAGAGAGGTATGTAAGGGCAGGTAATGCGGCAGGAGACTCCTTTGCCCCTACTGCAACCACCCTCCATTCATCAGCCACGGAAGGACGTATTTCTTCTGTTCAGAAATGCATTACTCAAAATCTTTTCTTATGAGTGAATTTTGTACTTACTGATGTAATCAGTATTTCAGAGGAATAGGAATTTTTTTTTTTTTTCTTCCCTTCCTCCTGGTAGAGGAGGAGGACTCTGTGTTTTAAATCTTTCTTTTCTAATTGCTGTGCCGGTGCTGATTACTCTTGTATTCTGTGGGGCATTTTATTTCAACACTCTGAGAACTGAAGAGATTGGATTTCTTAATCTTTGTGTGGTAAATAAAATCTGTTCTAACCAGATAAGTTTATCCCTGTTCAAAATGTACATGGGGGTGTGCGCGTGTATATCTCCAAAGAAGACAGAGGTAAGGGAAGTATGGTGATTTAACTGGTCCTGAAAACCCCATTTAAACTCATACAGTAGGTGGTATGATCATATTTTGTGGCTATTTGAGTCTGTGGCGTAAAGGATCTCCTTTTTCTCAGTTGAAATATTTCCCTAACCCCTGACACACACACTCTGATGGGAAAAGGTGGGTATTCTAAGCTGATTAATGGGTAAAGGGAAGGAAAATTATATTAATGTCATGATCTTGCCATGTAGAAGTGAGAAATCCAATGCAAAGATGGAAGGTTCTGGCTGCTTCACTAGTTTTTTTGAAGATATTTTTATTTGTGTGTGTTTGTATATAAAACACAATGCAACTCATTGGTTATATATAGATGCAGTATTATTTAAAGAGAACACTTTATATTAAGCAGTTGTCCCTTGTGCTTAAAATATTCTTTTCTTTCTTTTTGTTCTCTTACTCTGTAGGTGCTTCCAAGTTTTGTTTGCTGTATATGTAAAACCCATTGGATGTTATATCATTCTACTATCTTGTACAATGCATTAAGAAATTTGGAGGCAAGAAGTAAGGTATTTTAAGCTGCTGTATTGTCTTATATTAGGAGACAATCGTATGGAGCTTGAGGATAATTTTGAGAATCAGTTGAAGAGTAATGTGTATATTGGTTTGCTATGGAGTTTCTGTTTACTGCTGGTTATTAAGCTACGTGACTGGGAGTTCTTATTTTTCTTTTAGTGGCAATATCTTTGGACAGTGTTGGCTGAAAGTAGGAAATACTTCCTTCAGCTTCCTTTCAAGGAGGGTGATGCAGGAATAGAAAGTTCCTAGTAACGAGAAAAGAGAAACAAGTTTTTTGGTGGTAGGATGAGAACCAACTAGAGGAGGTTGAAGAATTGGGTCAGAAAGCTTGATGCTATCCTCCCCGGGATGGGGGAAGGGATGTGGCCTTACCACAGTATTAAAGGGCCTGGCAGGAGCAGAGGAACCTGAGACAGAGTAAGTTTAAAGAAAAAAGAAAAAAAAAAAAAGACTCGGCATAACATTGCAGGTGTATGTAGTGGTGAAGAGAGCTCAGGAGGACTCCACTTGAACCCTGAAGAATTTGCCAGGGGACTGGAGAATGTGAGGCAGGATTAGGCTTTATCAGGTTTGGTTTAGCTGATAGGCCTGGAGAATCCTTTAGGCTAGATCGCTAATCACGTGGACACCTTAGCGCTGCATGTCCCTGAGGAGGGAGCTCCGGTACAGCACTGGGAGCACGAACGCGCAGAGCCGAGCAGCAGCCAGGAGAATGCCTGCTCCAGGTTGGCCAGTGTCTTTGCGATCCAAAAGGGTGGTGCTCAGAAAGGAACGGCTCTCACCCTGCCATCGCCGTAACATGGCGGTGCTGATGCTATGCTGTTGTCTCCACACGGAGTTGGGACTTGCCGATTCACTGTCCTTCTCAAGTTGCTGGGACTCATAGTTACCAACATATCCTGGTTAGCTAGTTCAAAAACCACCGTGACCTTTTCTGCACTACAAAACAGTCTCTGTATTAGTAAATACTCTTGCTGCAGAAGAATGGTTAACTTTATTTTTCCCTGAGTGCAGTAGAAGCCTTTTCAATGAATAATACAACATGTTTGAAGCTTTGGAGAAAGATCTTTTGAAGATGAATGATTTTTAATTACGGTGTTTGTGGTGCATAACAGCAGCTATCTGTACTCATCTTTTATTGCAGGATTATATTTCAGGTAGATCATATGGTGAAATAAGAGTAGGTTTTGTTTTTCTTTTCAAGACAAGGTGTGTAGGAAAAATGAATTTATTTTTGTTTCTGTGAGGTTCCTGAGAACTTCTCAACTAGAAGGGCATAGTCGAGCATTCCATCTGACAGTGTCTGGCATTGGAGACCTTTACAGGACTGTGCAGGAATTCCCAAGTCTGCAGGTTGGGATAAACTGCCCTTCACTGCAGGTCTTGTTCTAGCTGCCAGGACAGTGTTCGTGCTAGGAAATACTACTGAAGTAAATGTTGGCTTCAGTGCTTGTCCTGCATTTGTGCATGTTGTTTCTGTGCATGTTGGTTTTGTGCATGTCCCCAGCACAGCTGTGGCCTGTGCAATCTGGCAGTTTTCCAGATGGTACACAGGAGCAGCCTGGGCAGTGCTGGGCGGCTTGGATGCAGACACTCAGTTCTGGGAGAGGATGAAGGGAGTAGCCCATGCCCCTTGGCCCCTGGGCTGGAGAAGGGCCAGTTGTATGTAGTAATACAGGTGTAACCCAGGAGCAGGCTTGCACAGTGGAACAGGTGCAGGGTTTGCTGCCGCCTGGCCGGGGCAGTCGTGGTGTTTCCCCTTCACTGGGCTCAAGGTCTCCAGCCTTCTGCTGACTTCAGCTGACTGAACTTGGGAAACCATCAGGAAATGGATCTGACAAAAAATAAATGATATTTGTGTGTGTGTGTGTGTGTGTGTCTAGTGGGTGAATGAGCAAAATGTCAGCGAGAGGGACCTGGTGCAGGAGAAGGCAGAGGCAGAGGACAGGACCAAATGTGTTGACAAGCTGCCCTTGGAGCCTTTTGCAGCATGGTCTCGTCATAAGGATGGATGTAAAAGTTGGAGAGGGAGCTTTGGTACACCTTCCAGCCTACAGTTAGGGGAAGTTTGCATTTCTTCTGTCAGGCCATTCTGTCAGAGTCCTAAGCAGATTTTTGTTCTTTAAAGTCCAGACTTAACTTTTTAAATATATTTTTTTTAATATACTTTCTGTAAAGGAGCAGATGGAAGCTGCATGCAGACTTACCAAGCAGAAGACTTTTGGTCACAGCCCCACATTCTGGCCCACCCTCGGTCTGGGTTTTGCAGGTTTTCATTCAGGAGAAAGGCATGTTCTCAGATGGGTTAGAGGTATATTTTTTTTCTTCCCTCCTTCAAAACAGATTTCTCCTGTGCTGCCTTTACTGCCCCTACCCCAGCTAGCATGAACATTGGTCTCCTTGGAACATGTTGATGAACACGGGACAGCCTGTGCACCGCTTTGAAGATCCTGGCCCCACCTCTTTGTGGCTTTTCCCAGTCTAACAGCTGTCTGGAGATATTTTGTCCTTGGCAAATCATTTGCAAATCCTTTGCTGCCACTTGTTGATCATTTTGAATTGAGCGCAGATTAATGATTGTTTCTCTAGTGGCAATGTTGGCCTCTTACTAACAGTTATTCAGCTTTCTTGTGCCTAAGTATCATGTGCTCAGATGACTCCACAGGAACATATTGGGGTAGTATGCAAATGTCTAAATATAGCAATAATAATCTCTAGCTTTCTTCTTTTCAGTCAGCAGAAGAAATTACTGGATACACTTCCGTTTGTGCAGAATACACACTGAGATAAGTCCATGTTGACATCTGTTTCAGTACTAATTTCTGACGTCTCCCTGGTATTTTCGGAAGAGGATAAATTCTTCTTCTGTAAAAAAAATCTCTGAAGTTGTCTTTGCTCTCTGGTTGGGTTTTTTCCCTGTTATGCCAGCGAATTACACAATTTTCAGCCCCTTTCCAAACTGCCAACTTTCTGCTCCACTGAAGTTACTTCTGGCTCCAATCCCAGTATTTTGGGGGAACAATAGATCCTATTTTAGCCTATACAGATTTAATTACTGTGAATAAGGTTAACAATTATCTCCTTTTGTGTCTGAGAATCCCACCAGCTGTTTTAGATGCATTTAAATTGCTGCACCATGCTAAACTCACTTGTCAGATCAGGAGCTCTAATGCCAAATTTCAGGCACCTTGTAATCTGTCGTTGGCCTTTATTTTAAAAATAGAATTAAATGCAGCAAAAATTGTTTCTTCTACTTCCCCTTCAACCTTGGTTCTCTGCACTGGGTGGCATTATTAGTCATACTAAGGGACTTACATACCAAAGATGCATTTTGAGGAAAATGCATTTCAAATAGCAAGAAAACCTACTGAAAGAGAAGTTGGTAGGCTTTTATTATTGGGGTTTTTGTTTTGTTGGGGGTTTTTTGTGGGTTTTTTTTTTTCTCCTTCCACCCCCGTAACCTCAGGCACCTAAGGTGGGAATCATCTGACCACATGCTGACAACCTGCTGTGTGAGTGTCTAGGCTTTATTGTCCACAAAGAGGAACAGACATTTCATGCTAATGTAAACTAAAATAGGTCAGATGAATCATGCCCCCAAATATCCTCTTTCTCTTTGCTTATAAATAAAGTCTGGGCGATTTGCTTAGACTTAGCTGTCTGCACCATAGATGTCTGACTAGATCTCACCTCTGGGGACCATACTTGTAGCAGCAGTCACATGTAGGTGACTGTAGACACATGTGGACACCTAAGAAGATTAAAAGTACTTGGCTTCTTGATGCAGAGCCACTGCAAGTGCCAAGGTGCATGTGCTCTGGGCTTGACTTCTCGAAGCTGAAGGCAAACCTGAGTCGATTTTCCCAAGGAAGAGACAAATCAGTGTTTGATGTCTGCAGTTACATAGCACTAAACTGTGGTGCACCATCTCTTTTTCTTTGCTAACTTCCTAGACTCGTAAGATACAACTTCATAACTACTTTTTTTTTTCAGAAATGTTAGTTTAAGCAGGACCTCTCCTCCCTATCATCTGCTATTTCTGCCTCCATATTGTCTCTTCAGTCTTGCTCTGGCAATATGTTGATTTGGGTTTAAAAAAATAATAATTTTGGTGCACAGGTGTCCCTGTGGGGCAGCACACTAGCATGTGAAGGTGGAGGTTGCTTACACTGGGAAAGCCAAGAGAGGAGATACTTGTGAAAGTTCACCTTTCATCCTTTGCCTGAGAGGTTGGCTCTCTTGCTAATTTTCTGAATTGTTCAACTGTTGAATTCTGCAGGGTTTTCTTTTCAGACCACATACAGCTTTGTTTAATGTTTATTTATAGAATCCTAGAATCATTAAGGTTGGAAGAGACCTCTAAGATCATCGAGTCCAACCGTCAACCCAACACCACCATGCCCACTAAACCATGTCCCTAAGCGCCTCATCTACACGTCTTTTAAATACCTCCAGGGATGGGGACTCCACCACTTCCCTGGGCAGCCTGGTCCAATGTTTAACCACGCTTTCAGTAAAGAAATTTTTCTTCACGTCCAATCTAAACCTCCCCTGGCGCAACTTGAGGCCATTTCCTCTCGTCCTATCGCTTGTTACTTGGGAGAAGAGACCGACACCCACCTCGCTACAACCTCCTTTCAGGGAGTTGTAGAGAGCGATGAGGTCTCCCCTCAGCCTCCTTTTCTCCAGGCTGAACAGTCCCAGTTCCCTCAGCCGCTCCTCATGAGACTTGTTCTCCAGACCCTTCACCAGCTTCGTTGCCCTTCTCTGGACACACTCCAGCACCTCAACGTCCTTCTTGTAGTGAGGGGCCCAAAACTGAACACAGGATTCGAGGTGCGGCCTCACCAGTGCCGAGTACAGGGGCACGATCACTTCCCTACTCCTGCTGGCCGCAATATTTCTGATACAGGCCAGGATGCAATCTTGTCAAGGGGTTAATCAATTCAAACTTCCAGTTTCAGTCACTGCCTTAGTGCATATTTCGCATTTGTGCAACTGTAACTTATAATTTCTGAAAACAAGTTGTTCCTTGGTGTAGCAGGATGCAGGGACACACTGATACTTTATTATTTCCTGATACATATTTTTACAGATCTTGACACGATTTTAATTTCCCAGTGGTCTGAGAGGAATGGGGAGGATTATGTACAAGCTACAGTAGTCATTTGGTTCTGGTGTTGACTTTGTTCTTGTTGAGACCCCTCTGGGATTGCAAGTGCCTTTGATCATGCCACGCAGGGTTCATCCCATCAGTGCTGCTTAGGTCTGTTTGTGCTGGCCTACCACATCAGCCTTTTTGGACACAATTGACTCTCCTTAGCTGCTCTTAAAATATTTGATGTTGGCCCTGCTTACTATGTTTGTGCTAAGTATTTGCCAGTCTGTAGGTTTTCCAGTGTGCCTGGATGCGTTTGCAAGTGGACTTGGATTGAGGTTTCACAGGAGCCAGTGGTGCTTTTGCTATTGACTTTGGAAGGGGTAAGATTCATAATGGAGGCAGATTTGCAGCACAAGTAGAAGAAACAGTAGTGCTGGAGAAGCGTGACGTGGTAATAGCTGTGCAGTTGCTCCCGCTCCCATTCAGACTGGGTCCCAGCCCAGAGCCATTCACTGTTTCAGGCTTCACAAGGTGGCAGTGATCAGGTCCTGCTCTGTGCCAGATCCTGTGCACACACCGGCTAAGGCAGGTCTCTGTTGCTTTGCGCTTTGCTTCCTCTGCGTTCCCATGTGGACATGGTCCTGGACAACGTGCTCTAGGTGACCCTGCTTGAGCAGGGGGGTTGGACCAGATGACCTCCAGAGGTCCCTTCCAAGCTCAACTGTTCTGTGATTCTCTGGTATTGCACCTTCCAAAACTGCTCCTTAACCTTGCTGTGCCGCCTCTGCTCTTGGGTGGGGGCACATCTCTTCATCCCACCCTCCCTGCAAAGGCAGCAGGAGCCTGTGGAGACAATTTGCCCTGAGGTTCAGCCCCGGTGCCTACCCAGTGCTCACGTCCATGCCATCTGAGGTGCAGTGGGACTGGTTGCAGCACACCCCGAAGACATGTTGTGGCATACCATGGTAGTAGGTGGTGTGCAGACCCCAGAGCTTGAGTACCTTTTCTCTGGATAAAGGTAGCAGATGGGGCTGGAAAGGACACCCTTGTCTCCAAGTACTACGCACACGCACAGACAGACACTCATTTGCTCACTGCTATATGCCTGCTCTCGGGTAGAAATTCTGCATTTGGCTGTGATTCTTCTTTTTACTGGTACTGATTTTACCAGGGTCCCTATGTTGACTTTGTCTCCAAATTATCACTGCACTTGACATTTTGCATCTATGATGCGTGAACAATTGAGCAAAGTTATTAAGCACTTTGACCTGTATTACATGAAAAATAGATGTTTTCAATGACATAACATTTAACTGAACTTTGAATAGCTTGCCAGAAAAATACCTGGTATTTTGTACAGGGGCAGGCATGTATGTGTCTATAAAATACATATAATGTACTGCAATATTTTCTTAATCCTGTTTTGCATTAAGTACTGTGATTATATTTTTTTTTACCTTAAATTTGGGAAAGCTAATTTTGGAGTTGGCTGTAACTCCCAAGCAGAATGAATTAACGCTATACAAATGTTTTGATGGATCATCAAGATCTATCAAGATTAAGGTAGCTGCCATTTTTCTACACCCTTTCTTTTTCAGGCTCAGGATTTCTGATATTTCATTGGCTTGCATTTAGCTTATGTTTTAACAGCTTCAAATATGAGGTCTAGGAAAGCAATTTTAATAATAGAGGTAAAAGATGGGATTTTGAGGCACGTTCCTATGGCAAAGAGACATTGTAGTGTTGTTTTGCACGTGGCCCCTTCCTGCATATCTGCCATTTAATGTTCTCCCAGAGGAAAAGTGATGGATGTAAAACTCCAGCAGCAGGGTGTAGTTTTTCTTTAAGCTATTCTTAAAAATTACCAACATATGAGTGGGTTTGAATTAATTTTCTACTTGTGAATTCTTGCTAATAAAGCTGTATGTGATGTTTTCTTTTTGTTTCCTTGCCTTGCATTTGTGTGCTTTCATACATATACACTTTACTATAATGACTTTTTAAGAATAAATTAGCAGATTGACTTCTTTCAGGTTATAGGGGCTTCACAGTACCTGCTGCAGTAGAGGGATATTGTGAATAAGGCATTAATGCTTCTCTGTGGAAATGTGTACACTCTCTGTCACACTTGCAAAGATTAGCTTGGGGCTAATTTAAGTTGACAGCTGTATAAAAGGGATTAGTACCATCACCGCTGAACTCTGGCAGTTAACTTTCACACATGGTAAATACGAGAAGTAATTTTTTTTAAAGCTTGGACCAGTTTTGCATAAGCCATTTATCTTGATTTCTCTTAACCCTGAGAGGGCTGAGACTGCGGTCTACAGCATCATAGCCTAATGGTGTGGGATTTACTGAAGTACTTTAAACACAAAACTTGCTTCATTGTAAGCATAAGGAGAGCTTTTATTTGCATATAATTGGCATTGTTCTAAGGAAGAAAGTGTTTATTTTGGATGTGCTTTCAAAAGTAAAACTTTGGGAAGGAAATCGGGGGGGAAAAAGTGGCATTTGGTTTTCTTGCATCCTTGCTGTATGCAAACACTCATTTATGAGTCTACAATAAAACTAAAATAATTCAAATTGAGCATTTGGTTGGGTTTTTTTGTGTAGTAGTAGTAGTTGGTGTAGTAATAATAGTATTGAGCTTGTAGGCAAAGTGAATATTTCTGAGGCCCGG
The DNA here is from genome assembly GCF_965638725.1 of Aptenodytes patagonicus. Taxonomy (NCBI): domain Eukaryota; kingdom Metazoa; phylum Chordata; class Aves; order Sphenisciformes; family Spheniscidae; genus Aptenodytes; species Aptenodytes patagonicus. The sequence goes on along the minus strand of NC_134949.1, from coordinate 37,326,374 downwards.
ATGCCCCTTGCTGTAGGGATTAGGGGCAGGCTGCTGTCTCTGCCCTTTGATCACTTTAACTAGTGTGATTTGTGTATCTCTGTCACATAACTGTGTGGGGACGACTGGGCCTCATACGCAACCACTCTTTCTTCTATCAGACTTCCATGTCTACTTATGAGGGTTGCTTGTGTTCAAGACTACCCTCAGCCTCACGTGCACAAGTTGTTGTACAGCTCATGGGAACAGGCATAGAAGTGGCTACTTTTCCCCCGCGTTAGAGGGAAAGGAATGGTAGAACTTGGGTTCTTGTCTTGAATGTGAGCTCAAGGATAGATCTGAAGATGTTTCTCATCTAAAAACAGCTCAAACCCACTATCCATAGATGTGTTTCTCAGTGTGCAGTCAAAAGCCAAGTATTGCTCATCAATGAACTTTCAGGATCACCCTTCAAGGCTAAGGCGGCAAAGTCACATGTGATAAAATGGCTGGGAACAAAATAAAGAAAAGGCACTATCATGATGTGCATACTGTGTTTTCTTAAGATTGAACCAGGTGCCTCAGTTTCAAGAGTTGTCGGTCCTAATGTGTAAAGTGAAGTCAAAGGACAATTCACAGGCTAATGAACATTGATGAAGTATATTCCTGTAGAAAGCTTCTTTTTCTTTTCACACCTAATTTCTTTTTAATGCTTTCTGCTTCAGTTTGAAGCTCTAAACTTGTCATACCAGCCAAAGCTGGTAAGCATTCTTTGCCTTATGAACAACAAAAATGTAGAAAAATCTAGTGATGTATAAAAATCTGGTTTTGCACAAATATACTCATCTGAAGGCTGACTTCACCAGACTGAATATGCCTTATTCATATAAGAAGCATCACTTGAAGAACTTTCAAGACAACTTCTTCCTGTATACCATGGAAATAAGTTCAGACCCATTTTTCCCAGATCAGCAGGATTTCAAAATTTACCTTTTGAGGAGGAGAAGAAAAAGGTGTAAGACAGTGTCTTAGTGGAAATTGGACTAGAAGGACGCTGGTCAACACTAAGTTGTTTGTCCTCATTGTCTTCTGGGTCTCTTGCTTAGTTTTTTTTCAGCAAGCTCTGAACAGACAGCCAGACAAAGTTGCTTTAAATAGGACGATGAGCAGTTTGACTTGGCGCTCTCTGCAATTTCACTGTGCTTTGTGGGAAAGAAATGGTGGTTCTCTTACAGAGTCGAGTTCATCTTTGCTTTTGCAACCGTGTCTCACCCCATGCTGATAGCCAGTACAGCAGGAGTGAGGAGGGAGAACTTGACAATTAATTTTGCCAGCTGTGGCTGAGATTGCTCAGCCCTGAAGTGAGATCACACTTAACCACATCTGTGTCCCACCGGTCTGGCTCAGCATCTGCTCTGGGCTCACTGTCCATTGCTTTTCTCATGTAATACCTGCACGCTAATTACCAAAAAGAGCTGCTCGTCCCTGTGTAGTGATCACAGAGCTTGCTCCATTACCGTGACCTACAGCTGTCTTGTTCTGTCTTGTTCCTTGAAGTTGCTTAGTATTTCATCTTTTTTGGAAAGTGTAGCTGGATGATATGCCCCGCAATAGCATTTTGGGAAGTGCATACAAATAACATCAGAGTGGACTTCCTTCCAAGATGTCATTGACTTCAGTCCAAAGACAAGCTGTGTTACCAGTTTATGTTCATTTACACTGAACTTGTGGCAGAAATCTTTAGAATTTTTTTTCTTGCATTGTTTTTGACTTCATGAATGTATTTTAAATTTCCAGCATAAATGGTATTCTACTTTTGGGCCTTGCCTATTTTAATCCCATATTTAGTCCTTATCAGCTTGGCAGGTGTAGTAGCTTCTAGCTGGGTCCCAAAGTGAACTTTGGCCCAGTATGCCAGTGTGACTGCTGATATGAGAACCCATATTTTCACACTGGAGCATTGCAAGACTCATCTTTATGGCTAAACATTCACTTCCTCCTTGGTTAATAAAATGAAGGTTTTATTCAACCCCATGGATTTAGAGAACCGATTCAGGGATGGCTTCAGTTTCTGCCTGCAGTGGACAATACTAGTGGGTGTTTTGGTTTTGATATGAGCAATACCACAGAGTAATGAATGAATGAAACTGTTTAGTCTGCTTGAAAAGCTGCCTTTCATCTGCAGGAGGAGGTGAACAGCTAGGAGGAAATCTCTTTCAAGTCACTTCCCAGTGCAGAAATAAATCTTGTGTGGGTGAAGGGGGGAAGCAGCCACCTACCTGTGGAAATCTAAGACTATAAATGAGGTGTCACAGAAAAAGGCAGTGGCATCCACTCATATGCTAATCCATTGGGGGGGGGAAGGGAGCGGGGGGGAGAGAAGAAAAGTCAGCAATACTTGTATGAAAGGGTTTTTTATGGTACCTTTAATCATCATTCTAAGACTGTTGAATTTATCACGCAAAACTGTAGGAACATATTGTCTGTTGTTTATAGGTATGGTGTTTGTTCATCGGGGTTACTTCTGTGTTATTAGTTGGGTTGGATGCAATCTGGTGTCATACTCACGGGTGCAGGTAACGCGTGTGTACCACAGCTGGAACGAGGAGGGAGGCTGGCTGTAGCTCCTGTGAGCGGCTGGAGCCTGCCAGGCTGGCGGCAGGCTCTGTGCTGCCTGATGAATTGATTTATTCAGTGTCGAAGCAACTACAGGTGCCCACTGCTACTCTGAACCCCCAGCCTTAAATGGAAAATCAAAATAAACCGTGAACTGTCCATGGATATATCTGCTTTTGTCTACCTCCTTTTTCCTAAGCCTTAAGGAGGAGATGAAGAGCTTTTGCATTTGCCTGGGGGTTAACAAATTGAAGTTTTTGTAGATCAAGTGAGACCAGTTTCCACAAATAAAGACATCTTGCAGGACATCGTGCAAGCAACTCTCCTTCACCTCAGCTAATGGACTCTGGTTTAATTTTCTGTTGTGGGCTAAATTTTCCTCCAAGCATGTAAGGCAACTGCATTGGGATGGGTTTGGTTTTTTTTTTTTTTTGGGGGGGGGGGGGATGGGTTAGGGCATGACATTTTGCCATTATCCTTTTTGTCACCTTGTGAACAGTAGGAAGGTTGATAATACTTTTATTTCAGAAACTTGCGTATGCCAGAATTGCAGAAAGTCACTTTTATTCACAGTAAAGAACCTCAGCAGCAGCCCTTGGTTGTCATTGCCTAATTCTTGTGATTATTGAATACAGCCAGTATTTCCTAGAAAAAGAATCGTTTACTTCCCCAATGAGTAGTATTACTCTTTGATATCATTAGTAACCTGAAAACTGATAACAGAGAAAAAAAGGAGTGTGTTCCAAGTCGTATGGTTTAATAAATGTTTAAGATTGTATGTCTGCTAATTAGATAAATGGTGGAGTTAGAAAATTTCCTTGGGGAAGAAAGATAAAGACACAAGAAAAACTTTGTTTTGGTGATTGAAAGATTTTTTTCATTTTATTTTTTGAAAGGCATGGATTATTTTGAAGCAGATAAAGCCCTGCAAACAAGTTTTGGTTGGTTTTTTTTTTTTAATATCTTATGGGACTTTCAGCTTTTGTTTGAGCAGAGTTGGGGTCTTGTCTTTGTGTTTACAGAGAAAAGCATTTGAGAGCATCTTTTTGTAAGAGATCTAACTAAGAAAGCAGCAGCTTGGGACCGTCAGCTGGTATTTTGTTTAAGCCTTTACTTTTTGTTGCTTTATCAGAAGTGTTTGGGCCCTTGCAAGCTGGTTTTATGTTCTTTCACTCACCCTCTTCCACTTTCAGCCGACCTTTCCTGCTAGGATGGCTTCCTGCCTGGCACGGCCACTTCCTCACTGACAAATGCAAGTTGATGTATCTCCCCCCTTTCTCTGCAACACTTTCTTTTTAGAAACATTTATAGGTACTTCGACGTTCCAGTGTCAGACCCTCTGGGCTACACAGATAATACACACAGCCTCAGCCTTAACCTACGTGGTACAAGCATAGGGTACCCAGACCTTTGTTCTGGAAGTGCTTGCATAGGGTGTCTTGACCCTCGGAACAGATCTTACAGAGGAGGTGGAGCTGGGAATGCTCTCCACTACTGCGGAGAGGAACTGTGCCTTGGTGGGGGAGAAGCACATAGGATTTGGGGTGTCCTCCCATGGTCACAGGTGGTTGTCAGTTACCCCACAGCTCAACTAAACTGAGGGGGTAGGTCAGGCTCTCTACTTAAAGGTTTTATTTCTTAGCTTGGGCAAGTCTAGAGTGTATGTGTGGCCAGTTCCCACACTTCTCCTGGTGCAACGTAACTCCCCAAGCTCTTGTAACTCTCCTAGTCCTTAAATTTCAAAAAGCATTTTTTGTGCACGCTGCTGTTATCATGCATCATTCAGAATTTCTGCTGAGCTCTTTGCCTTTACCTGTTGTTTTCATCTAGGTATGTAACATACAAAATTTTGCTAGAATTGTGAGTTTAAACAATGCAAGTACTTGGACAACTACTTTAATTTTTTCAGAGTTTGAGATCTAGACCAGGGTAAAACTCTCCTCCTACAGCACAGCTTGAAACTTTTCCTGAAGAAAATAAAACTTAATGTAATCTCAATGAGCACGATATAGGGAGGAGTAAAACAACCGAAGAGTGTATGTACTGATATCGATGTGAAAAATAGAGAGCTGAATAGAAATGCTTCAAAAGACTTGAGCTGTTTTGTTGGGTTTTTGGTGGGGCTTTTTTTTTAGTCAGGAAACTATTATCAAAACCCGTTTTGGATTTGTTCATCTGGTCTGTTTTGGTTCTTTTAAGGTAAACTTAGGATTTTGTAATCAGTGACCTCAGCACAGGAGTTTGAGCTCTGCTTATTGAATGAAGAATAGAAGCACAGTGTGACCTACATTTCTGTTCAGTCGGATGGGATTTGGGGTGTCGTGAGATACCAGCAGAATGCTAATTGTGAGCCAAACAAACTAGCTGGTTCCTATCTGGAGGATTTGCTTTCAGCTGAGGACATGTCAGAGATTAGTCTTGTAAAGTACTGAAGTGTCCATCAAAGGTACCTCTTCAAATGTGACCAAACCCCACCACCTCACTGTGCAGGCTTCAGGAAGCTCCTGTTTGCAAAGTAGGATGTATTTTTACTAGCACTACTATACCATGAACTAAACCTCAGGATTATTTAGCTATTACTGAGCAATGTGTGTTTGACACAATAGGGACAGCTAATACTGTAAAAAGAGGAGCTTCTAATCTAAATTAGATACGTTATTTGGGTTGAACTTAGTAAAAGATTGGATAGGAGATAAACAGGTAATGGGGGAGAGAAGGGAAGGGATGGGAAGGAGTTGATCATAGTTAGGTCTAATCAAAAAGTTCCTTGAGGAATTATGGGGAGAGAAAACAAAAGCAAGAATTCCCTTGAAAACATGTCTCTGAGTAAAAGCTAGAGAATCATATAGGCCTCAATCTCTTTTTTAATTTCTTTTTCTCCACATTTTATTATTATTATTTGCATCCATGATAAAAATAGAAGTGAGGACAACTGTATGATTGGAGGGTTTTTTTGGTGGGGGAGGGATTTTTTTTTTTGTTAAGTATGAGAAGGTAGTGCTTTATCTCATTTTGTTCACTTTACTGGAGGATGACTTATTTTTTCGAGGCAGACAGAAAAAGAGATACGAAGGGGAACTGAAAATCTTAGGAAGCTGCGGAAGGAGGGGGATGGTAGATTTTTCCATAAAAACTTTCAGAGGTCTAATTGAGTTGCCTTTTGGAGATACCAACATCTTGTTAGTTCTGCTTTGTTATTTGTATAAGCGGCTTAGATGTGGTTTTTGTCCTGACAAGTTACATTCTGGGAGAGCAAGGAGGAAAGACAACAGTTAAATCAGCATTGGAAAGCTGGTTGAATGAATTGCCTCGAGGAGGGATTTAAGAAGCTGCAGAGAGAAAAGGATTTCAAAAGGCAGCAAAGACAGATGTTTGAAGCTGAGTAGAAGGTGTTACCAGCTTCTGTGCTAGGCATCAGACACCAACACATAGCTCAAGCTTTGAGATTAAAAATCACAGGGCTTCACTGCAGCCCTTTTCCAAAGTTTGCCTATGAGATGGGATGTGAGGAGAGGGGCAGCTTTTGGCATCTAGACCCTGCATTACCTGGTAGCACCCATAAGCACTGTTTTGACATTATGATTAGTTCAAGTCTTCACAAGGATTTCCAAAATAAACTTAATCCTCTGCTGGAGGGAGGAAAACTGGAATTTTGGGAGATAAAGTGAAATTCTGGGAGGGAACGTATTGCTCACAGCCCCAGTCCCCCCCACCTCGATGCACTGACACCCCAGCCCCCACGTCTTCTCAGTATTCAGTCTTCCCAGGTTCCTTTTGACCATATTCTCTTCTAGCAAGGTGCTTGGTACACAGGTTCAACTCCAGGCATTTCACAGTAGCTGACTGCCACGCTAGTCTGTTAGGTCACTTTGTTCTCATAGCCTTTCTAATGTATTCAGTGCCTTGACAAATTTTCTTGGCAAGAGCTTTATAAAATGATACCATATTGTGCATAACTTAACATGCCGTTAAACATCAGAACATCTTCTACCATACAAGTCCTGAAGTCCATCACTAAGCTCAGAAATCAGAACAGCTCCAATACTTGAGTGCTTTTTGTACGGAACAATAAGTGGTAGGAAGGCAGCGATTTTTGTAAGGAGTCACTTTTGTCTCTATTTGTCTTCCACTTTTTTTTTTTAAATGGAATTGAAAACAGCAGTATCAGTGAGGAGACTGATCAGCTAAGCTGAATATTGATTAGCTCCTGATATGACAAAACTACACTTTCTGTGCTGCTGCAGTATTTTAATCATGCTCGTAGCATTTCAAACTGAAGGGGTGTTGGTCAGCTGATTTAAATGCTTTGGTATTTGTGCCTCCCCGCCCCCATTTCTGAATATATGCTTCCATTTTTCCTAATGTCAAGAAAATGTTGAGTTTTCAGACTGGAAGCTTATTGTGTCTCAGTGCTTGATCTCCAGTTGCTCAAAGGTTAGGCGCTACAGGGGGTGAGTGGTTAAACTGTTCACAGATGCCTTGCAACTAGATGCTCCTTCATCTCTGCTCTCTGTGTGTTTCACAAAATAATTTTATCCACAGTTGGTGTTTATTTACAGGAAATACTTGTAAACAACTGGTGGCATTGTGCATACAGATGTCAGACTGCAGTGTGTGACATTTGGCACTGTAAGGAAACTTTCAGTTTCTGAAAGCAGTTTATTGTAGTGGATGCACATTTTCTTAGAAGACTGTTTTTTCTAATCAGAGGCAGGAATACTCATTTGCATGTCACTATCATGTTGCTCCTCGAAAATCAAAAGAGAATATATTACCTTTAAGCAAGGCTGACACGGAATTGACGTTTCAGCAAGAGCAGGCAAGCTGGGGCAGCGTCCCCTGCGGGCCTGCCTTTGGTTTTTGTTTTCGTTTCAACAACCTTTAGCAAGTGTTTTCCTATTATGTAAAAATTTTACTGTAATGAAAACATTAGAGATCAAGAAGTCAGGTATGTCTTGAACTTGCCATCAGGATTATGATGTGCCTTCAAGCTGTTTTACTTTCTGGGGAGGCAGCAGTTGTTTTTAAAGACATTGTGTGCCTGATGTGAAGCTCGGTGTTTGTCCAGTAGTGGAAACGCTGTCTCTGACTAGCAGTCAACTTGTTAGGTGACTCAAACCTCGTAGTAAAGAGGAGTGGTTAGGTAGTGTTTGTGGAGGAAGACATGCTTGCATCAAAATGGCAATGTCTTTGCTTGGTTGGAACAAGACATGGTCCCAGCTTGCACAGGTTTTCCCTGTGTGAGCCTAGGACTGTCAAAGCACGTTTCTTACTGACCATGGTGTCAACTGATGCAAAATTAGTTTGTGACAAGGTTCTCATGTAGAAACTGGAAAATATGTTTGAACTTGGCTGTTCTGAGATGGATGATAGTGACCACAGTATCTTGGATAATGCAAACTTCTGATTAGGGTTTTTAAATGTTGGTGGTGGAATAGCTGTTATTTCAGCTTCATCACGGATGAAAGAAAGATGAGTAGTTGTGGTGCAAGTCTCAGGATACCCTTGACAGTCCGAAACTTGTACTGACCTCTTAGTGCTGGTTTCTGCATGCCTCTGCAGCTCTTGGTGCAAATCTTCTGCTCTCTACGCTGCAGATGGGACGGAGGTGTGAGGGTTTGAGGTGGGTTTTTTTGGGGTGTGTGTGGGGGTTATATTGTTCTGCAGTACTAGAGGGGTGTATTTAGTATGCATCTCTCTGTTGCTGTGGTACAAGCAAGCTTGACTTGCATGTCGGAATATAAGGCAAAGCTTTTCCTTTGTATTTTTGTCACAGCATTTCTAATATATGCCCTTTAAACAGACTAATAGCAGTTGCATATTTTTCTGTGCCTATAGCAGTAATAGCTTTTTAGATTTATAGCAGGTATTTTGTTTGTGCAATACTTGGAACTTGATAGAATGCACACCCTTAGGCAACAGATTCATTATTCACCGTAGCAGAGAGGCTGGCAGGTAGAAAAGCAACTGGGGATCTCATGTTTCAACTAGGTGGCATAAGTGTTATCAGCCTTGACCATCAAGTAGTGCCTTTAAAGAAAAGTATGGTATGCCTAAGGGTAAAATATGCTCATGATACCATTGGTTCTTATTCACATAGTTCTGTGAAAAATGCTTGTTATGCCATGTGTAGGTGTATGGAAACAAACAAGTATGCATGTGTGTATGTATGTATATGTATGTGTTTAAAAAAGTCAGGTATTTTAATTCGGTTGGTATTTGCAATACTTCTGGGCTACAGTTCCGTACATCTTGAGTCACATATGAGATACAGATGGAGGCTTCTGTGCTTTGCTAACTTGGACATGTCCCTTGTTTTCTCTCCACACACCCCCCACCCCCCCCAGGGTAATAAATGCAGGGAAGAGCACGCACAATGAAGATCAAGCCAGCTGTGAAGTCCTCTTTGTCAAGAAGAAAGCTGGAGGCGTTAATTCTACACCAAACAAGAACTCTTCAACAAAACGGAGGTCATCGCTGCCCAATGGAGAAGGTCTCCAGCTGAAAGACAATTCAGTAAGCAGACTTCTGTATCTTGTCAATGGAGAAGTACAAAATAAATATAAAAGGAAGTGGCAATATGACACTAAAAGATGTTTACTGAATGTTTCATATACTTTCAGTTACCTCTTATTATCTCTGCTTAAATACAGAACACAACTATATTTTTCTTAGCTCTACTACTTGATTTTTGATTTCTTGCATTGAAAAATGCTCCTTGCATGTAAGACATTTTAGTTTAAAGATGGGGAGGGAAATACTCCTTGGATTTTCCTTTTTGTTTCATTTCTGAAAATATAATCCTGAGAAATTTACTGCTGCAGAATACTGTGAGTTTAATGGCTGTGGTTGACTTGTCCAGTGACGGTCACTGCAAGCATGGCAGTATCACCATTTATACAGTCATACAATTTTATTAAGGGTTAGACAGTCATTTAGGTTCTTTTCACTGAAGCAGTATTGCGTGTAGCAAGGATGGTTTATGTAGGTAGGGTAAGGTCATCCAGCACACTGAATTCAATGATTTTTGCGGACTATGGCTCCTGTCTTTGTGTGGAGAGTGATGTACGTCATGCACTTGTTTACTGGCAATCGTTAGTCTTCATCTGTCTTGTTTCCTGACTGGCTAATTACTTCATCTGCTCTTTAAGCATGAGCTCAGGCTCCAGCAACGATTGGTAGTGTGTGTTTGGTTCAGACATTTAGCCATGTAACACTAAATGCCCTGTCTGAATGTTGGAGTCGGACGACGTGGATATGCAGTCTTTCTGCTGCTGGGAGAACACAAGTTCTCCCTAAGTGATAATTAGTCTTTCAGTGGACTGTAAGTACCCTTTTTTTGTTTTTTTGGGTTTTGTTTTTGTTTTAAACCAGGTTGTGATTAGTAGTCTGCTTCAGTCTCTCTCCCAGAATCCCATGGCTTGGTACACCTGATGGCTGCAGGGGTCATTGGGGTCCTGAGCAACAAGCATTCCTCTTGCACTGTCCCCCTCCCCACCTCTTGCTCCTCGTGTTCTGTTTCATATTTCATTATTGCTGCAACATTTTCAGACTCTGACAGATTTTCCAGGTTTGCAAATAGCCCTGTTCGTTCTTCTTTCAAATCTTTCCTTAAATCACCTGTCCCAGTTCCTGTGTGTTGATATTCCTCATTGTATTCTGACAGTCATGATTTTTTTCCAAATATATATGTGAACACTCCTGGATAAAGAATTGTGCCCTGTGCTTGCTGGGGCTAATGAGTTCTGTGTACACTCATGCAAGGCAAAACAGAATTTGTTTTAATAGTCTGTGTTTTGAAAAGTCTTTTCTAGAAAGCCCGTGCAACTGTCCGCTATTGGCTCATGCGGATGCTTGGTTCCATGAGTGTATTTAATTTTTGTATGCATTAATTATGTTTAATGAAGCAAGCATTTGGCCACAGTACTTGTTCATGTATATAAAACACATCAAGATAAGCAACAACATGCTTCGGCCAGGTAATGGGTTTGTTTTGACGCAAAGGGCATTGCTGTGTCATGCACACAGCACACTGACACCCTGTGCAGTCACCAACCTGGGTAGGCACATCTTGGTGCTGTGCAGAGGTACACTCTGATCTAACACCACATTTAATGATTCTATGATTTAATTTCCAGGCCTACCATGTGAGATACCTGGTCAGGGGCCTCTGCATCTGGGATGTGGGTGAATGTAGCTGTGCTGAATTTGCCTGTGTTTTCATATTTTGGGGGCATTCATGGGACATAGAAAGCTTTGTAGCAATGTTTCACAAAGTCCAGTTAACTTCCAGCTTTGAGTAGTATCAGATGCTTCTTGAGAGCAAAAGGCACACTATGTTGTATATACTATACTGCATGGTTAATCATCTTCCTCAGAAGGAACTTTTTTCCAAACATTACATAGCTAATATGTTTATATTGCATTAAAAATACAGGGATATAAAACTATTTCATTATTGGAAAGATGTCTTCACTAGCCTTGATGGTATCCATCATTATGGTCATCATACTGTTATGATATCATAATGGTAGGGTCTATAAATTGACTGCATATTTTTGAAAGCTGTTCTTTTTATCCATTTTAAACTTAATGATTGTCAGCCTTGTTAAATATCCAATTGCCCTGTGTTATGAGAAGCATCTCGTAGAATATTCTGACTTTTCTTCCTCTCTTCATTAGTGTATTTCCTACTTTGATTCTGTATTTTTTATCTTGATTTTGGAATAAATGGCCACTCCCTTCCAAGCTTCTTGAAACATTTTTATTTCAAATCTTCTGTTCTTTCTTCTATTTCTGACACATTTTGACCAGAAATGAGCATAATGTCTGAAGTGAGGAGCCAGCTGATCTGTATAATATAGTATTCTGTTTTCATGCTACTTGTTATCATGTTCTTTATATGTTCTCTTCTTATCTACAGATTTACTTCTGTTTTCTAGATGATACTTGAACGAGTGCTATAGCACTCATTATTTAGCTGTGTAAAACCTATTCTACCATGTTATTAGACCACAGCTTGTGAATTTATATTTGTAATATATTTTCCCAAAACAGGCAGCATATTTCTGGAAAAAGTTTTCTACTAGAGGGCAGTCTTACACTATCAATTAGTAGGATTTTTTCCTTGGTACGTTTCTTTGCTGGTTGAATATATTTAAAAAGAAAAAAAAAAGTACACATTTCTATAATGTATCATACTTTTACATTTTCATATTTTTGTACTGTAAAGTATAATATTGTGTTTTGCCCTCACATAGCATTGTTAGCAAATATTTTTTAAGGAGTGTATGAGTTGTTATTAAATATGATAAGGGTGCAACTTACTCTGTATCAGTAGGATGTAGAAATACAGACTTGAGACACTCCAGTGAATGGTATAATATCATCCCGGCAAGTATTTAGTAAGAAAGCCAGAGGCTGAATTCTGTAAATGCCTCCTAGGGAAATCCCACCGTAACACATGATCTGGAATAATCTCTGAGTGGTGAAGCACCTTGTAGAAATATTGAAGGAAGGCGGCATGAGGGAAGCAGTTTATTGAGTATTTGTCCAATGAAAAGAAAGATTTATTCTTGTTCTTGTTTAGTTTTTTAAAGTTGATTGCTATATATTGTTAAGGGTGCCCATTTTTTTTCTATAACTGAGCCCCAATTATGTGTGTGTGTATATATATGCATTTTCTTTCATGATTTCTCATCCGTTGCTTGACCCAAAACTTTGCATGTCTTAATTATATTTTATAATTGCAAAACCCAGGAGACTGCTGAACCTTCCTGACAGCTAGGTCAGCAGTTGAGGAGCCTGAAGCTTATTAAATCTCCTAGTACATACTAGAAATTAATTGTAAGATCAGTGCAGTGAAGGATCTGTTTGCTTTTCATATATCTGGTAGTTATTCAGAACGTTGTTAAATCTGAATCTTTTGAAAGAAAATGTAAAATAAATCACTGTGTTGACCAGTCATACTCTCACGCGAGGCCTCTGTCCAGTTAAAAGAACAAATGAAGATTGATGTTTGAAAGACTGCTTTTGACAGAATACCGCCAGACCTAGTAGAAATAGATGTCTTGTTCTCTGAGAGTCTGCAGAATGTCAGTACTTTTGGGAAGAAGTTCAAACTCCCAAATGTGAAAGAGAGAACAGCCATGCATATGCATACAAAAATAGGTAATCGCTTGGTGGCTGCGGAGGTCATCTCAGCTGTGGGAGGAAAAGCAAGGACCTTTTTGTGCTTTTTGTCTCATCTGTGTGCCCTGACTGCTGGCCCTGGTTCGTTCTCCAAGTCGCTGCTTTATTTGCCCCATATATTTAATTCTCATCAAATTGGTATGGTTTTGGAGAATTCATTTCTTTCAAACAGAGGAGCTGTTTTTATTCTCAGGGTGGGGGAAACGAATTTGTTTCTTCTTCCTTTTTTAGACAACTAATAGGTTATTCATGGTTATACTCTCTTTGCTAGTTCAAAAGTAAATGAAGCTTCGTAGGAATACATAGAAGTTTCTGGAGACTAATATTTAGGTTACAGTAATGCCTGCAGATCCCAACTGAAGTTAAGGCCCTGGAGCATCTCACACAGAATGTGTGTATAAGAGCAGTGTTGTGGTAGTCATATCCCCTGACTGTATATGCTTTTAATACAGACCTCTCAGTTATCTAGTGTACTTCCACAGTTGATAGGGAGAAATAAATCTACTTTGGAATGAGATGAGCATAGTCTGAAAGTACGGGATTTCTTACTCCCTGCTAAGTATAAGGGCAATTTAGAGAACTGTCTTGGAGGTGTGCAATGTAGATGTCTGAACTTAGCTGAACTGGTAGCAACACCCTCTTGTTTAAGAATTACTAGTCCGAAAAGGACAAGATCAGGGAACTCCAGAAGAACCACCATAGCTGACGTGGCCATGCTGCGTTCATGTCAGTGACAGCCCGAGAATACAGCTCAGGCCCATGGGAGCTTCTCTGTCTTAATTTGTGCTGCCCATTGGCTTAGAGGAAATAAGTGGTAACATCTCAATTTCACTTTTTGTCATGGGCCATTGTTCTGGTCTGTTTTAAGGCTTCCCAGTCTCTGATGGCACCTTATTTGGCTACCAAGCTCACATGAGGCTTGTTCAATGTTGGACGTATCCAGTGTTTGTGCTCATAATAATGAGAGTGAATTGTGTTAATAACTGTTCTTTATTTTCTGAAAAACTCTAATACAGACTTTGGTGGGGGCTTTCTTTGGAAAACTTAAGAAAATTGGGGGGAAGGGGTTTAAACTTGTTCTTAATTGTAAGTTTCTGTTATAGTTTGGGGGCAGGGGGAGGGCAATGACAAAATATCTTCTTCCTCTAGGTGGAAGGTAAAATATTTCCATTTCAGTCAGAGGTGTAATGCCTTTATGCTTTTTCCCCCAAAGGCAGCACATCTCCAAAGGAGTAGCACCTTTCGAATGACATGAGGACATAAGCTGTGGAAGCATTATCCATGGTGCATCATGAGGTGGATTTTGGCTAGGAAGCCAAACCCTAAGAGAAGAATGGGAGCAGAAGTAGTTTGATCTACAACTCCCAGGAGGCACAGTGTCGCTATTTTGAATAAATTATTTCTGTTTTCAGCTGAAATATTTTCACTTTGGGATACTTGTTTCTGTTGGCAAAATACATTTTGCATGAATAGCAATCTATTTTTACAAACAGGTTTTTTAGTCAGTAATCCTGTTATCCGTTAAAAAAGGCTTAAACAGAATTTTACAGCCAACTGTTGTGTGAACTTGGAGGGATTCTGAGCCCAGAGCAAGCTAGCACAACTGCCAGTCATGCCTTCAGGGGTGAAGTTTCACAACAGTTTTTTTGGTGAATTTACCAGACTGGGTAAGTGGGTGGGTCTGCCTAAGGAGCCGCATTTGGAAATGTGTACATTTGTTGGGTTTTCCACCATTACAGGTTGTATCTATCCTGTATGATCCTTACTGTGGTAAGTAATTCAGTAGGACAATACTCCCTTTTCTCAGCATTTCAGTAATGAAATGAAGAGTGCACATTAGACTGCTGATTTCCTTCTCTTGGAGGAACTCTCCACTGTGTAGATGACTATATTGTTAATGCACTGGTTAAGAGTATGAACTTTACTACAGCAGCAATGCTATAAGCTAAAAAAAAAAATAAATAATAGACTTTTATGTAATTTTTATAATCAAGGCTTTTAAATGTGCATTTCAACAAAGTTATAAGTAATAATGCTTATTCAGCAATGAATTCTGCCCTTTGAACAGCATGAACTTGTAGTGATGGTCTATATACATGTTGCTAGAAGAGACATTTTGCATTAGGTTTTGGCTTTTGTAGCTCGAGGCAATAACGAATGATGTCTTTTGGATCTGCAAATGACAATTCATGGTGTTCTTACTCCAACCTGTCTGCCATGTCCTGCAGCCAGTGGTTGGCACCTTTGTGGAGCAGCTGGAAGCAGAAAGTAAAAGGAGCTGCAGTTCACAGCCCTGTCCATAAGCTTGAAATAAGCAGTGTTTTGGGCATGAGGTGCTGGGGTGCAGGTGGTGCCTAGACTATATGCTGATCTGTTGCATAAGGGAGCAGTGTTCGGGTGAATGAAACAAATCACGTCTGTCATCCTAAACTAGACCACAGTCAGCATGACATGCAGATACAATTTTTAAGTTCTTTGACTGCAGTGAGATCTAGGTTATGCTTTCTTAGTATGAGGTGTTTTGCAACAGTATTGCCCGATTTCTGTCCCTTGCAAAATGATTTATTTCTAAATCTGTATTAGTCCACCCACATCTGACTTGCAAGGCAGCCCCACAAACAGTTGTTTCAGCATAGCTGGGAGAAGGTGCAGGATTAAGAAGAAATGGAGGGGAAAGGAGAGACTGGAAAGATTCTTTCCACATGCTGCTGCCAAATATGCTGTCATGCAAAGACAGGTAATGTTATGCCTTAAATGCTTCCCTGAGGATTCCTAGGTGAATTTCTCCCCCAAAAAGTTGAGGTTATCTAGGGTATGGCTCCTTGGTATTTTTCAGGCAGATCGGAGCTTGTGCTGCCCAGAACTTAGTCTGCCTCCAGCCCTGAGTTAATGGGCCCTATCTGAGTGATAGGGCACCCCACCGCAAAAACATGGTTTCTGCTCAAATCAGAGCAATAGTGGAGCTGACTGACACCTGTCAGAGGAGACTGTGTGGAGCAGAAGGAGAGAAATATTTGAAAATCGCATCATTGATCAATAACTGCTGAACAAATACATAACATTACCACATATACCTTAATTTTAATAATGAGGTCTACAAAATTTACTTTTTCTGGATACTCTGCCTATATGAGAGCAGTTGTGCTGACCGGCATGCTAGGAGTTGAGCTAAGGTATAAGATCTAAAAGCATACTATTATGCCGAGACCTATACCAAAACACTTGCATAGCTCTTCTGATCAGAGGGTATGTAACTCCAGTACTGTACATGAAAGTTTTCAGAGGACTGCGAAGAACTAGGCAGTGAACGTGTAGGCTAGCACGGGTGGAGTGCAGCTGATCCCACTTGTGTCTGCCATCCTTGAGGACCTCTGCGCTGCGCGGTTTCCTGGGCTGGCACAGGCAGGGAAAGCCTGAGCTGTCCCATCTGCCAGCACGGATGGACCTTATCTACCAGTCGTGGAAGTGGGGATCACATCTTGTTACTAGGTGTCAAACTGAGGTCCTTCATCTCATGCCTAGTGGAAAAAAAAAGGTCTGTCACAGAAGTGTCAGGTGCTGTCTCGTGTAGAATTTTGGTCTCCGTGGTGGTAGGTTCATCATTTACCAATGATGTGATTTTTGAGTGCTTTTCTTCTGATGTACACAGTCATTAGGAAATTAACTTAGTCTCACAGTGCTAGCTGTGCTTGGTCAGTGCATCCTATGATGGCTGTAAGGTAAGAAAGATTGCAAGTTCAGCCTTTTTTTTTTTTTTTTGAGGGGGTTACGGAAAAGAAAAAAGAAAAAAAAATGGTGGGGATGTGTGGCAAAAATAAGCATCTCCTTCTTGCCAGAGCTGTACTAACACAGTGGGTATTTCTCCATTTCAGAAAGAAGGTTACCTCTGGGAAAGTTACCTGTGTTTTACCTGCTGCCCCTGTGCCACCGGTCATCTCACTCGTGGCTGTGTAATGGTGATCATCTCTTTTCCTTCCCTTTCTTCCCCTTCTGCTTCTCCAGGACACAGATGGGATCAACCTGTACTACTGGTCCCTGTTCGATGGACATGCTGGGTCGGGGGCAGCTGTGGTCGCTTCCAAACTGCTGCAGCACCATATCCTGGAGCAGCTGCAGGAGATCGTGGACATCCTGAGGAACATGACCGTCCTCCCACCCACCTGCCTGGGAGAGGAGCCCGACAACCCGGCCACAAACAGCAGGACGCTGACACGGGCAGCCTCCCTGCGTGGTGGTGTGGGCGCCCCAGGCTCACCCAGCACCCCTCCAACACGCTTCTTCACCGAGAAGAAGATCCCACACGAGTGCCTGGTTATTGGGGCCATAGAAAGTGCGTTCAAGGAAATGGTATGTGTATCTCAGGGCTCTGAAGTCCTTGTTGTATACATTAATGAGTCACGTGGCCTGGAGAAGATGAACATTTAGGGATTTTTTTCACCTTTGTTTTTTTTTTTTCTGCCCCTATTTAAACACCATCTGAGTGTGGACAGAATTATTTAAGAGCCTCAACAGCTTACCTGGTACATCCCTGTGAGCAGGAACTGCATCTTAAGTCCCAGGCAGCACCATGACACGTTTGTGGATTACTTGACTCTTAGAAGCTTGGTGCTCTCTTTCTTTTTTTCTCCCCCCCCCCCCCCCCCCCCCCCCCCCAAAGATAAAAATTAGTATTGCCTCACAGTAGCAGATTTCAGCATTGGCTGTTGTCATAGGGCTGTGTATATGGGCATGCACTTTACAAAGCCTCGTTGCCCTACTGGGGCAGCAGCAAAGGCTTTCAGCATTCCTTGCACCACCAACACACCTTGTTCGTGTTGCCCACAACTACATAAACAGGTCATAAAAGGTCACATCAGGGACATGGATGAGGGGCAGCATCCTTGATCCAATGACCTAGTTCACGTTAGTGTTGGAGTGGCTCATAAAGCACAGCAGCGACTGTAGAGAGTGTGTGTGCGGCTCTTGACTGAGGCAGGTTGGGTGTGGGCGAGTGGGGCATGAAGTATGTTCCTACCACCCACTTGACTTGTGTACAGCATGAACAACTGGGAGGAAATCACTACCCTATGGAAACAGAATATCCATCAATTTCCCTATGGAAGGCTGGTTTTTCTCTTTTGTAATTGATGTAGCTGCTCCGCACCCCTCTCCCTTCACTTCTCCATGTTATTAAAAATAATTCTTGTCAGGCAGAGCAGAGGCTTGGCCTGCCAGTGAGAACATGCAGATCAGGTCTTGGGAGATCTGATCTTGTTCATTTTCTTCTTTTTTAATTTTTTTTTTGTTTTTAGAAAAGCCTCTTACTTGAGCAGAAGGTTTTTGAACTAATGAGTGTTTCCCAGAGGTTTTATTGTCTGAAAAGAAGTATTCGATCATTGTTTTTCCTGATCCATGTGAATTTTGATTAGTACATGAATCTAATTAGAGACTACAGTTGTTGTTATAAGAAGTGGTGCTTCACTTTGAATTCTGAATAGCAATTATCTTGCTTGATTGTCCTTTCTCCCCGGGGAAGTGCAGGCAACAGACCCACCAACTGGGTTTGGACAGCACCATCTGACTTTTAGGTGGGTAGGTCCAGGAGTGGGATCCACAGCCGTGGCTTAGGCATCGTTCAGTGTGGGGCATGTGAGCGGGTTTATGCACTGTGGCTAGTGGGCTCAGTTTCTGCTAGCTGAAAAGAAAGAGGAGGACGCATGAAAATCTCCTGTCAGTTTAGCATGCCCTTTTCAGAAAGGGAGGACTAGCTTGCTGCCCTCTTTGTCAAGGAGGGAAAAGATGACACTGCCCATCCACTGCACCCTAGTGGGCTCAGAGCATTCTTGAGAGAGGGACACCGGTTTCATGCTTCAGTTGGGACGATTTCCAGGCCAGAAGAGTGCCAGGCTCTGAGTGCGTGACATGACTCTCTCTCTCTCTCTCTCCCCCCTGTTGAAACTGGCTCCAAGTGCAGGAGAGATTAGAAATGGAGTTTCATGGAACTGGAAAGTGAAGGTAAGAGAGCGAAAGAAGGGCCATTTCAAGTGCTCTACCTTTCTTATGAGAGCAACGTATGCATTACCCATTGCTGCCTTCCTGAACACATCTGAGTGAGCAGGGCTGTTACTGCCCTGCTTTATTTTGAGTTCACACCTCTGTTTGGTAGGTGTTCACACAGATGACCATCTCAGCTCATGTCCAGGCACCTGGCTGCTTGGGAGGGCTTTTATGGATAGAGTATGACAAATGCAGAAACCCTGCATAACTCGCTACAGATACAATGTCTGGGTATTCTATGTACGGGTCATAGTAATCTGTCCTCCCTTTTTCTAAACTGAAGTCCAGAGAATATTTTCTTTTCTTCCCTGTGCCTTTGTTCATATGCTACAGATCAGATACCTTAATTCCCACTTTTGCTGTTTATCAGAGAGCTGAAGTTCGTTGCCCATCTTTGCTATATAAATGACTGTGTCTACCACAATGCAATACAATTTCAGCATTAAGTCTTACATTAAAAGGAAGTCTTAATAAAAATGGTCAGATGAAGAAAAGCAATAGATAATTATATCTACTTTAAGCTCTTGCGGGAGTCTTGTGCTTATAATTTGTTTAGGCAAAAGAGTATTTTCTTTTATCCGTGTAAGGGAGCGGTTCATAAGATCAATGCTCCTCAGTCTCATCTATGCTTGCAATGATTGATCTTCCTCCTACCTCTGCCTAACTTCCTGCTAGCTTATATTCCTAGTAGTCTTTGGGTGAAGATTTTGGGCCTCTTCCACAGCACATTGTTTATTCAGCCCTATTTTGTACTGGAACGTCATGGATGTTGTTAAGTTAGGTCAATGCAGTTGAGATGTGCATAATGCACGTGGGGTTTTTTGCCAGCAGAGTATCATTTTACCTGGCACTTGGTGAAAGCTTATGTTTCCTGGAGACGTAGGCAGACTTCTTCTTGTTTCCTGAAACACCCATTGCTGCAAAGGAGCCCTCTGAACCTGGTGAAAATGCTGAGTAGATACAGAAACCTTTTTTGGTTTTGTTTTGGTTGGTTTTTTTTTTTTTTTAAAACAGTCCAACCTGACAGTTTGTCCCCTTTTCCTGGGAGCATTTAGCATATCGTTACTTTTTTCCCCAACTGCCTTTTGAATTCTAGTTAAGCTCTCCCTGTTTTTGCCTCAAGTCTCAAATAAAATGCAATTCATCCCTTTCAAAAGACTTTTCTTAAATTATTTTTCCTTTATTGGGTGTGGTTTCCTTTGGACAGTGCTTGTCTGACAGCTACATGCAGTAAAACACCGTGGAAAGCTGACACAGACCAAGTCATTGCCTAACTTAGAAATTTAACAATTAAGCTGTCCCCTTTTTGAAGTACTTCTAGATGGTGTTGTCTGATTGTGTTGGAATTGGGATTAGTAAGTTTGTGTTGTGTTCTCAGACAATTTACTGTCCTGTTTAAAAAATAAAAAATGCTCAATGTCAGTAATTGTCAGTGATCAAAGTTATTCCGGTTAAAAGGAAATAAATAAGCTCAAGTACTGAAGGTATCATAAATCAAATCCTCTAATTTTCATCTCTTGAGGTTTAAGATGTGCATTTATAGCTTCGGTTCTAGGGAGCCAGGAGGGATGTTTCCAAGTGCTGTTCTGTACTGGATAGAAGCATCAAACTATAATCCCTTCCCTGTATTTAACCTTGTATACATGTGTGTGATGTAGTATGTATTTTAAAGAAAGATTAAAGGGAGAGAGCACCTATTCCACACTGAACCCTGTTTAATTTTGGAGGGGAAAAAATGGCACAGAACTAGTCTGTATGATTTATTGGAAGGTATAAGTTTGTATACGTTGTATGATGATTTCCTTCTTTATTGAGATTTTTTTTGACTTGGATGAAATCTAGACAGGTGCTTTTGCAAGATTGGTGCCATTTTAATTTGAACAATCTTGAGAGAGCAACATATGTTGTACGGTTTTCCTTTTGAAAAGCTTCCTCTGATTAAATAGCCAGTAGAAATGAGGAGGGTTGAAACAGTGTTACAGGTATTTTGATGCCTTTTTGACAGAGGTAAAGCAAATTAAGGAGTTAATTTTGTCTTTACGTCTTCTGAAACATGATTTTTCTTTAATTTTTTTTTCTTTTTTTTTTAAGCAGATACTTGATACTGTGTGTGTAGGGAGTAAAGCTGCTTTCTGTCATAGCAAGATTGAGATCCTGGAGGAAAGGCCCCTACTCTGAGGAAGGATATAGCTGAAAAATAGTTATTTTAGTTGTTGTTGCAGTATGCTAACTTGTTGTAATGATGATACTGCAATTTGAATGTACCTAGCTCTGTTTTCCAGGTCCTAAATTTCTAAAACTTAGCATCGGGTACAGCTGGTATTTGCTTTTTGTGCTGCCACACTTGCTGCTTTCATGCCGTCTCCCCCGCCGCTGCAGCGCTTGCATCGGTGCTGTGCACCAGCAACCGGCGCACGCAGGCCTGCCTTGCTGAGGCTGTCGTTGGCGAGTGTCCTGGTGCACTTTGTGTGCCCAACACGTGTGGGTCACGGCAGGTGGAAGGAAAAGCTGGGGCTCCACATCACCCCAAGAGCCGCCAGCCCACGCCACGCTCTGCAGCTCGGCGAGGCGCCCGAGCCCCTCCGCAGGGTCTCCACGAGGTGGCACGAGCAAGCCGCCGTCGGGGATCCGGGAGCCTCCGACAGAGAAGGATGGTAATAGCTTTGTAGCATAATCTTCCTCTTTTTTTCGGAAGAGATTGTTAGCTAGTGTGGGCTTCCCAGGGCAAAACCACAGGTTAACCAGGTCTGAGCCTTAGCAAGGCAGGTGCTCAGGAGACCTAAGCTGTCAGGATGGTGGGGATGGTGCAATGTCCTCGGGCTGTGGAGAAAACGACCCCTGCTCTCTGTCACCCGCTCTGGAAACGTACCCTGTGGCAATTCGTAGTGTCCTCTGCAGGTTTTGCTCCATCCTCCCTGCGCTCCGTCACCCAGGGAAGGGGGACCAGGGTGACTAGGCGTGAGGCAACCCTTGTGGGCACCCTGCTCCCACCTGCCGCTACAACTTGCATCCTAAAAAGGGGGGCAGAGCACAGGCTAAATTAGCCTCCTCCTTGGCATGAAACAATAGCCTTTTGAACAGAGGATATAGAAATCCTTGGGTTTTTTTCTGTCAGGGTCTGAGTGTGTGGCACACGCTGCCCTTTGGGCTGAAAGGTTCATCGTTTGATTCTGCCCAGCATTGCTCAGCTCTTTCCCTGCACACAGATTGCTCTGTGGGGATGAGCTGCATGCTACAGAAAAGAGGAGGAAAAAAGGAAAGGGAAAAAAGCTTGCTCTGCAATCTTTCTCCAGGTGGAAAATAAGGAAAGCTTCGTATACACTCAGACTTTGTCTAAAATGAGCCCCTTTACACCCATAAAGGCTTCAGAGGCATTTTGGGGTTTCTGCCCCTGTTTGTGCTCTACTACTTTCCCAGCAGCACTGTTATGAAGTATTTCATCAAAAGCCAGTGTCTCTACATCAGAATGAGTTAGTGGCAATGGTGGGCTTTATTTTATTTTGGTTTATTTTTTTCCCTTCAGATCTTGTTGAGCTGTAGGAAAGCCTTCCCCTCCTTCCCTCCCCCCAGAAAAGGAAATGTCAAACGAAGTATGTAATATCAAATTAAACACGGCACTGAATATACTCTGGCAAGTCATGGTAGTAAATTCAAGTTCTGAACAACAACTAGATGGAAGAGCCCATGAACAGCAATGATTTGAAAAAATCCAGTACACGGATCTAGTTTAAGTCAAGGAAACTCTGAAAATGAGGCCCTAAGGATTATCCGTCTTCTCTCCTATAATA
Source organism: Aptenodytes patagonicus (assembly GCF_965638725.1). Classification (NCBI taxonomy): domain Eukaryota; kingdom Metazoa; phylum Chordata; class Aves; order Sphenisciformes; family Spheniscidae; genus Aptenodytes; species Aptenodytes patagonicus. The sequence continues at coordinate 37,303,785 of NC_134949.1, read as the reverse complement.
GATGCTTCTGAATTCTGCTTATTGAAAGAAATAAATTTTAATTTAGGCATTCCAGCACTTGCAAAGTGTATATATGACAGAGCTGAAACCAGGTGAGGAATGGTACATTGTTTGAAGGTCTCAGAGGATACTCTGAACTGCGGAGGTGAAGGTTTTTTAAAATTCCTGGCAGTGTCTGGAAAATCCACTGTAGTATTTGTAATTTTAAATTATTTTGATGGTTAGAAATGTCTGCTTCCTTTGAACTGTTCTTTTTCAGCTTAATTTAAAAATATATAGAAACCATGGGGAGGAAAATCAGCTTCTCTATGGTAAGATTAGATAAAGTGGCATTTATAACAGGCCCATGTCTGTGACCAAAGGTTCTGCGAGATTTGATTTTTTAGCTTGGAGGTGTTCTCCTCCTGGTCATCGCTGCCCCCCCCCCCCCCCCAACAAAAAAAAAAAAAAAAAAGAAGAGAAAAGGGAAAACCACAAGTCAATGAGAGCATGGGCTAAGAGCCGGCAGTAAAACCCCGAGTCTCTCCGGCAGCAGAGTGCAGTTCCCCTGCACAGCAGAGGATGGCTGTGTCGGGCAGTGCTGCACCTTTCTTGCTGTCCCTGCCACACCGCCCACCTCAGTACTGTATTCATGGCACAAACGGGATCGGTCCGTCCCTATGTACGCCGGCCAGCAAGGATTCACATTATTTGTGACAGACACCTCTGCCCAGCCCGCTCAGGATAGCGGCTGAGTGCTGCTGAGCATCCCCGCCACTGCCCCAGGTCACTCTCCCTCTCCTGAAATTTATAGGAAACAAAGCGTGGTCCCTGGCTTCCTCCAACTCCGCAGATTTTCAATCAAATTGCAGCTGTCATGGTTTGCATTTGTTGTGGTGCTTTTCCTCAGATAAATTAAGCTCTAAATCCCACACCCCAAGGCGTGCACAATTTGAGCTGTTTGTTACTCAGTGCAAATATGAAAATGGCTGAAGTATAGCTCTGTGTGTGTATGCACACACACAGAGGCAAACAAATATATTCATAATAAAAAACACATACAAGTAGGCAGGGTTTAGCTGAAAAGATCTGCCGGTACTTGCAGTAGCAATGTTAAATGATGATCCCTGTTTGAATCCAGTGTTACAAGGAAAGACCAGTTTGAAATTGGATTTGATTCTGGACACAGGAGAGGAGCGTAATATGTAACATTGCTGTGTTATTACCCCAAACTAAACTAAGAGGCAGCAGAATGGATTCATTGGCATATACTTCAATTTTTGTTTAAAATGTATGGAGTACTGGAAAATAGCTCATTTACTTGTGTCTTAAGTTCTCCAAGCTTTCCTGGAAAAAAAAAATATGTATCTATAAAATGTATGTATGTATTTTTTCATTCCTGGGCTTGGTTGGTGACAGATGTGACTTGTATTCTCCACTTCTATTAAGCAGGAGGGCTTTTTTATATGTAATATTTCTTACACGCAGAATCAGTTGGAAGCTAAACATAGGAAGAACTATTTGAGTAGGTACGTACCTCCTTAAATTTGGGCCTATGCACATGCATAAAAATTAAGTCTTTTCAGGACCTCATAAAAGCAGTGAGATGAGACACAGGGTTAAATACTGTAGTTCATCCTGGAAAGTCTGTGAATGCCTAGTATTTTTCGGTAAATACTGTTCTACTGACCTTCCCACCCCTGCCCCCTTAACAAGTTTAGCATCCACCCATTCCCTGTGTTTCTGAAGGGTAGCCTTGTGGCATGAGTGTGTCTTGCTGCTGTTTGTAAAGGTATATGCTCCGCAATCCTAGCGTCCCTTTTGGAGAGCAGGTAGTTAGTCATGTCGTAGCTAGGTCTCATTAATTATTTGCTGTCTATGTAAAGCACTCTCCAATTATACCACCAGGTACCTGTTGTTAAGCTACATTTATCTTTGCCTTCATTGTGCTTTTTCCGTAGCAAATTCCCTTGCATCCTCAGAGTTGCCATTTGTTCCCTGATGCCTGTTTTACAATCTCCTGTCCTGATTTTTCCTGAGCATCTTTGTATCATAAGTAATACGTACTCCTCCACTTCCCATTCCTCTCCCTGACCGTGTGGCCATAGCTGCAACTGTAAAGAAAGCCAGTGGGACATGCAGTTTAAGAAAGACTCTATTTGGTTTTTTAGGGGAATCTTCATTTCCTAAAACATTAATTGCAATGTTGTCTTTATAAATCTTGTTCTCTTTTCCCATAGGATTTGCAAATTGAACGAGAGAGGACTGTGTATAACATTTCTGGCGGCTGCACAGCCCTTGTGGTGGTGTATTTATTGGGGAAGCTTTACGTGGCAAATGCTGGTGATAGCAGGTGAGTAAGTGTGGTGTCTCCCCAACTATTCCTTCATCCCAAACTCCCCAGATCTGGTGTTACCAATTTCCTTAGTTGCAAACAGTATCACAAGAGGATTCTGTTTCTTTAACGGTCCTCTCAGAAATTAATGCAAATGGCACTGATAGGCTTCCAGTATCTAGTTGAGTGGTGGATGTAGACAGGGAGGTTGATGACACTTCTGTCCCTGTAGCAGTTTCTGAATGACTTGATGGTTGCAGAGAAGTGGAAAGACGCTAAAGAGCCATTGAAACAGAAGTGATGTTGGGTGTGTAGTAGAATTGCGTGTTGAATGCTGACAAGGTGACTGCATCTGGAACAGCTGGTAGGGCTGGACTGGTTCAGTAGGAAGTCCTGTAGCTCCTGTCCTCAGCCTTAGTCTTGGAAGGCCACCTGCCTCTCAGATTTTGAAATAAATGAAGGTAATCATCTGTAAGCAAATAACTGCTACTCCTGCAACAGAGAGGAGGGGAGGGAGAGGGGCTATCACAGGTTAGGATTTTTACAGTGTCCTGTTCTAGCTTGTGTACTTGTCCATTTCTCAGAACTGAATGCTGTTGTTCAGGAGTTGTTGCTTTGTTCTGTTTAGAAGTTGGATGCTTGAAGACTTGTGACGAGAAGCATTTTCTTTGTCTTCTGATTTAGCTAAAGCTAGGAGCATACTGGAAATCTCTTACTTGCATTTTTTTCCTCTCTCTCACTCTCTGCCTGTAACACCATCAGAGAGAGATAATGAGGCTGGTCTTGCAAGACTTTAGACCTTCACATGTTTCTTTTGGCAGTGCTCTGCATAAACAGGCCAGGGAGAATAGTTCCCCACATGATACAGACTGCTGTTGTGTTCTCTTAGCAGCTGAGAAATTAAAGTCTGCAAAGGTACCGAACTGCGTTGTCTTTAGGTGAAGACTGCTACGGTTATGCATTTATGTTTGAGGTTTGTGCACACACAGTTCATGTTTGTACTGTGTGTGCACAATGTATTTACAGAGACAGCAGTCAACCACAAAATGTTTTGTAGTTTAAACCTAACATTTTTATTGCCTCTTGCTGCTTTAAACTGTGTAGAAAGTCGGATAAATCTTTGTGCATAAAGTTCCTATTCTTTTCATGTTGGTGATTGTTCTTAGTATGCTGAATTTGCTATTTATATTGCAAATTGCTCACCCAGTTCCTCTTGACAAGTGACATATATGAATCTTTTTCACATCAAATGTCAAATGAGTCCTCATGGAGGGTAGCTGCAAACATGGTTGAGTAGACCACCTGTCTAGTCATCAGAACCAGAACCACTAGCTGCACTAAATTTTAGCTCTTTTGCCATTAAATTAGAAATAATCATGTTTTCCTGTGCTATTGTACTTTAAGCACAGTTGAGTCTCTTCCATTGGGTTGGCTAAATTGTTTTATTGTCTCTTAAGTGTGCTGTGTAAGATTGGCCATGCAGGACCTACTTCTGAGTAGTTGAGATCTTTGTTCTTAAATGACTGGCTGCTTCCAGTTCCCCCAGGATTCCTCCTCTGCTTCCTGAGAGCAGCCTCAGCTCCATTGCAGCCTCTGACACCCAACGGGAAGAAATTCATCGTCGGTGATCTTGAAGTAGCCCAAGTGTCCACTGTAGTTAAAGCCACCAAGTCTTCAAGAGGCTTTGAATGTTCATCAAGCCCATCAAAAACAGGAAGAGCAAGAATTAGAAGGGAAGCCATTGGCAAGGCTGGGTCTTGTTTGAACTAGGACTCAAATTTTTCTACTCATTCCTCACATCTTGTAGGTAACAGGGTCCCTCCAGATCCAAAATAGTTTGGTTTTGCACTTTCTAGATGGAACTCATGGAAACCTTCCTCATGCTGAGGAGAGTTCTCTGGATTCCCAAAATCTTTCACATTCAAATAATCCCACTTCTAGATTTTCGTAGCTCAAGAAAATAAAAGGTTTAAAGTGCAGAAGATCAGTTGATCTGGGCCTCTCTCCCACCAAATCCCCACTTCCCATGAGAAAACCAGCTATTGCAAAACATCTAAGTTGCTCCTCATCACTAAAAGGACATTTTAGGACTACAAAATGAGCTCTGAGGTTGTCCGCCAACTGCCAGGGTGCACAGTGCATTCCTGTATTTTTAAGAGCCCAGTCACATAGCCAAGAAGTTTTATTCGTGTTAGTTGGAAAAATATATTCCTTTTTGCTGCCTCATGCCTTGCATGGTGAACTTCACGGTTTGTACAGATACAAATAAGGGTGATGAGAAATACAATAAGGAAACTACTTTAAAAAAAAAAGTTTGTCTGCTCTTGAAGAAGGGTGAGGTTTGTTTTTTCACCCAAACAGGACACTTGTGCTTGTTGCTGTTGGAACTAGATGCCGAAACCCTCAGTTCTTCAGTTGAGCTTTAGTTTGTTTGAGTTCACCTACTCATTTGTGCCTCTTCTCTGTCTGCACTCTCCTTCTCTCCTCTGCGCTCCCCCACTGGAAAAAGCCTACAAATAAATCAAGCTACATTTCCCACAGACGAGTCTGTGAGAGGAGGTTTTGGGCTGGAGGGGTGGGAAATAAACATTTGGGGTTCACGCAAGCCTGATTTGTACTGCCTTGCCCAGAAGAAGGTTAGGTCTTTTAATTCCAGGCAACTTCAAAACAACAGAAGCTTTTAAAGGTGGGTTTTGAACAGCTTCTGCTGTCACAAGACCAAGGTATGTGCAACAAACTGTTACTATCACAATGAGACTAAGGAAACACCAAGTGTGAGACTTGAATAATAATGTGCTATGCGGTGCCATCTATACCTCAGACTTATGTCTGTGGTATTCAGTTTAACCACCAAAGCCTCTCAAATCTGATCATTTCATGCCATGTACCCTGGCAGTGTTGTATAGCAGCTGTCCTTTTGTAGTTGATGTGTAATTACATCATGAAAAGACTTTAATTACCATATTACTAAATTACCAGCCAGCAATCCTTTCAGGTTCAGCCCTAGCTCACTTCTGTATGGACTATTAGGCTTCTCCAAGCTGAACACTTCTGGTTGGTGTAAAAGGGAGGAAAAATTGTGCTAATTGTAGGTTTTGTTATGAACTATTATTGAGCTTGATGTTATGGCATCAGTAATGTCAATGATATAATTAAACTTCTGCTAACGATGCAATCACAGTTCTGTAATAATTATACATTAACTGCACATGATACCAGAACCATACTAAAAATGAGGTGACGTATTCAGAGCCTGATAAAAACAACTTGGAGGGAGCTGCTTTCATTCTCTAATGGCTTGTCTGATCATTCTTGGACTCTGCCATAAATATACCTACTTGTACAGTCAAAATTCATGTCTGAATATTGGCCAAAGCTTTTTCTAATGTTTCTCTCTCTTTCTTCCTCTCAGAGGTTAGGATTGTCCATGAAAGGTTATCTAATTAAGGACTGATAGTGCTATAGTCAGCTATTCAATATATAGTGCTTTTCTGGTGAGCATTGATGTGCTGTGCTTTGCTTACCAGTTTGACATATACACTGTGGTAACTAGGCCAGGCTCTCTGAATAGCTGCTTTTTTTTAATAAGGAATAGGGTCTTCTCTGCTCATTCTTTTAAACAGTGTTGTTCAATTTTATATTGCTAAAGTGACTTTTACTTCTAAACTGCCATAACACGCCTTGTTAATCTCAGTTCTTTTTAGTTTTATACTCTTTATTAGGATGTTGTTTTATAGCTAGTGATGAAGCAGTAGTAAAACAGGGACTTAATGTTTTTACTGATTACTGCCCAATTATTGTATAGCCTCATGCAGCATAACATTTGCCCAACATCACTACAGTGACTGTAATGCAATATGATCATATTAACTATCTTGGGCATGAGTGTTCTTCTGGCTTTCATGTTGTCTGGCTAAGGAGCTGCTCAGAGACTGCAGGCACTGCCATTTTGTGCTGTGCTTAAAGCCATGTAGGGTAGCTGTGCTTTTATCATTATGCGAAAAGCAGAACACCACAAGTTGATTTGACTTTTCCACAGGCCCTGAAACTCTCACTAAATCTGCAAATGGGTTCTTGGGCTTTTTTGATTTATTGGCAGAAGATGGGATCAAAGCAAAGAGCCTGATGTTTCAGAGGCTTCACAGACTTGCAGGGTCACTGGATTTTTTGCTTTGCTTCATCAGCTTTTTTAATCATCTTTTTGCTTCCTTGCTTTTGCTTCCCTGTGCTTATGTTTTCAGGGTATATTCACCCTCTGCTTGAACATATATCCTCATGTCCAGAATAGATTTTCTCCTTTTTGCAAGTGTAGAATTAATGCTGAGGCATTTGGTATTGTTAAATGATAAGAGCTCATTGAGTGAATGTTTTTGTGGTGCTTCCATCTGGGTGCAGGTTAAGCAACTTCATTGGTGCTTCAGGTGCCCAGATGTGGGAGAGTGTGTTTATAACACCGACTTCTCCCAGTGTAATAAAATAGTGAATTGAAAATTGAATTCTACTTTGTTTACTGTTTCAGTTCTTTCCAGATTTGCTGCTTGTGTTGAATCTCACTACGTTTATACTTCCTCTTCTTCTGTGTCATGGTGCTTGTCAACTGCTTCCCTCATGCATAGTTCTCATCATAGGAAGTCAAATTTGGGGGATTAATCTGCTTTTATGAAGTAAATGAGAGGGGCATGGATACAGCCACGTATCTGCTGACTGGCACTGTAGCTTAAATAGAATTTCTGAGAAGTCTGAATTGATGATTCTGACCCATTTTTGTGGTTCATGGTATCTGACCTCTTCCTCAGGGCAGTCCAGCAGGGTGATTTTTGCCAGAAGCTCTAACACTGTGTAAGGATGGAAACCAAAAAGTCTGCTTTAGTCTTTGGTTTACAGTATTTTTAACAAACTTCAATTTTCTGATTTTCTTAACTACCCATCTTCTAATCTAAATGGTGTATATTTTCCTTGTTTTACTTGAGTGGTCTGCCTAAGCCTTCTGTCTCCTTACATCTGTGTCTGCATAAACAACAATAACTGTGCTTCGTACTTAGTACTTAGAGGTCTCTAGAGGAAAGACTAACTCAGTTACTAAGCTTCTCCAGTCTGCAGTATTTGGAAAAGCATTCTTTTTCCTGTCTCCTCCTAAAGATGGGACAAAAAGAGCTTCAAATCTTTGAAATCTCTGCAGGGCCTTTTCACCCTGGGACCACGCAATCTGTGGTGACTTCTTTTCATCCTCTGAAGTTCTAATTCCTCCAGGTCTTCAAAAGATGCCTCCCAGGAGGCAAGAGCAACACTTATGGACTGTATTTTGGGCAAGCTATGTGCACATCCCCTTTTTAGATTATTATTAATTCTTCGACGGAATCACTTGAAAATAATAAATGCTTGATCATTTCAGGGCAATAGATAACCTAAGCCTGGTCTTCTCAGGAGCCTGTGTAGTGAGCAGAGGCTGAATTCAAGACGAAGCAAGCCTCTCCCACATACATTCTCCTTCACTGACTGCAGTTTGGTACATGGAGAAGTCTGATCCTGCCTAGCCGAAAATGTTGGAAAAGAGTGTGGCGTCTTAGTCGCACTCAGGAGATATGGCCAAGTCTCATCTCTCTGTTTCCCCTGCTTCTCTTCCTGGAAGCCTGACTTGCAGGCCTGCAGAAAGCACTTCTGCTCCCCTTCACCTTCCTGGCCTCCTTCCAGGGAGAAGCAAGAGCACAAGATTCATAGGAATAGCAGCAACCTCAGGTATTGCAGGGTTTTGTGCTGGGTAAAGCTTTTGGAGGCACTTCAGGAAACACTTTAACTGAGGTGTGGAGAAAAGGTGTTGGATCAGAAATAAGTTGTTGCACTCAAAGTGCAGTGATAAGGAAGAGCGTTTTCTAGCGATCCAGTGGATGACAAGTTCCAGGGTACTGGCATGTCATATCCAGCACTGACTTGGCAGAAACAATTTATTTGGCAGTAAATGCTCATAGGCTTTTGAAGACAAAACGAATGTCCTACCTCTTCTCCAAACTCTTGTTTTTTCCTGGGAGAGTGTATGTCATAGCAATGTCTATGGCAATCTAGCAGGTGTTGAAGCCATTGTAAACATTTTTGAGTGGTACATTCAGTTAAGTCTTTGGTCCTAACCACACAGACCCATGAAGTCCTTATGTTCCAGATTATGAGGAAGGAGAGGAATTTTGGTTATTCAAATAATACCAGTAAACTAGAAAGCCACAGTTCATTGGTATTAGTTTCCAGGAGTGATTAACTCTATTAACTTTAATTCTCATAGGTTTTCAGCCTTTAAAAAAGAAAAAAACAAAGAAAAAAACAAAACCAACAAAAACCAAACGAACTAATCGAGCCAGACAAAAAAAGTGGGTTGCTGCCACTGCAAGTAAAAATTCCCCTGCTGCCTATTTTTATTGGTGAATATAAGCACTGATCAAGGAAGAATTCCCACTGTAATAACATCTTTGCTTGTATGTTGCATGTGTAGCCTGTAGAGCTTGTAGTGTCTGAGGCAAGATGGACAAAGGGTACCGAGTTGTAATTTTAATTAGTCTTTTACCAGTACTTTACTGATGCATAAAGAACCTGTGACCTGTAATAGAGGCAGCTGTGGTATAAGCAAATATACCAGAATCCAGATCTCCCAGTGCAGTGCATTAAGCTCAAAACCATCTTTTTAATCTGTGCCTTTGTAGCTGCCCACAGAGACGCCCGCAGGTTCTTCATTCCAGTGTTACAGGGTGTCGTGGTTTAATCTCAGTCAGCAACTAAGCACCACGCAGCCGCTCGCTCACTCCCCCCCACCCAGTGGGATGGGGGAGAGAATTGGAAGAGCACAAGTTAGAAAAAGTTGCGGGTTGAGATAAAAACAGTTTAATAATTGAAATAAAATGATAATAATATGATGATAATAATAATACACAAAGCAAGTGATGCACAGTACAATTGCTCACCACCTGCTGACCGATGCCCAGCCAGTCCCCGAGCAGCGGCCCCCCCGGCCAGCTTTCCCCAGTTTATGTACTGCGCATGACGTCACATGGTATGGAATGTCCCTTTGGCCAGTTTGGCTGTGCCCCCTCCCAGCTTCTTGTGCACCTCCAGCCTTCTCAGTCAGTAGAGCATGGGAAACTAAAAAGTCCTTGGCTAGTGTAAGCATTACCTAGCAACAACTAAAACATGGGTGCGTTATCAACTTTGTTCTCATCCTAAATCCAAAACACTGTACCAGCTACTAGAAAGGAAATTAACTCTATCCCTGCCGAAACCAGGACACAGGGCCAGGGCCAAGGCACACTAGGCAGGCTGGGTGCCTTGGACCTCTAGCTCCCATCCGTACTGTGGGAGGAGGGCCAGGGGGAGCACCCCAGGCTTGCTTGGTGAATGTTTCAAGTCTGTGGCAGTCCTTACTGTGTTAGAAAGCTTTTCTCATCCCCTGAATTCAATGAGCTTGCCAGGCAGCCCAGGCCGTTCAGTCTCAGCAGCAGCTACGCAATGCAGCTTGAGCCCTGCTCCTGGGGCTTTTAGCGAGGTCTTGCTTTGTCACTTCTGCATGGGTGAATGAAGCAGGGCTTGGGTAAAAATTCACTGATGCAGAGTGAGCAGAGAGTGTGACTTTCACTCTGCTTTTACTTCTCGGTCCAGCTTGTTTCAATATTCTGCAGCTGCCGCTGAATTAAGCAGAAAAGCTGAGATCAAAGTAGATGTGATGCTTTAGGTGCTAAAAGTCATTCCGACTTCCTCAATGGTAAGACAGTGAGGAGCAGGGGGAAAAAAATCCGTGCTTCTTCCATTTTACATGGTCAGCCATATTACTGGCAAAATAAACACTGACTTGCACAGCGAAGCCTTCATCCACTAAGCCCAGGTTTAGTTGCCATAGTAACTCGTCCTGGAGATGAATGTGATATCCTAGACAGCAGGGAAAAAGACTTTGATTCCTCAGATACCAGTCCTGATGCTCAGAGCTGGCCACGGAGACGTGACTGCACTTCTTTGTTCATTTCCCTGGCACAGCCTGAGTAATTGGTGGCATGTTGTTCAGCCGTGATACAGAAATGCGGTGGTGTATCATCATTGCAGCCCTGGACTTAGCTGTGTTCAAATGAAGAATACACTGAAATGATCACGGGCAAAATGAATCCCGTGAGGGTGGCAGATTTCCAACCTAAGGATGCTGGAACCGATGGCGGGCAGTTTCCGTGTGCTAGTGGTGTCACTATAAACTCACTGTAAACTGTCTTGTAATAGCTTCTTAGCTGCCAGCTGAAGTCCTCTCAGAAAGATCAGTGGGTTCAGATGTAAACCAACAGGAAAGTATGCACAATTAATTACAGAGCATTTTAGTTTAGTTCATTGGCTTTTGGTTTAGTGCTACTGGAACCAGAGTAGACAATACTAGAAGTGTATAGGTAAACATATAAAGTCACCACTGGTTCAATAGCAAAAGTTACTTTCCTGATTAAACAAACAAACAAAAAAATCGCATACAGCTAGCCAGTGATGGGGTGGGAGGACAAAAAAAAAAAAGTATAATTAGCCCTAAAATGAAACACTGTTAATAAAGCCAACTGCTAATAATAACTCCATACTGAGATTGCATCAGACAAGCAATACACTTGAGGACCTAAACTAGAGCAGGGAATTCATGGGAGAGTCCCATGGGAATGGAGCTGCAGCCCGCCAAAGAGGCACTGAGAACTAGAAGCATGCAGCTCCTGGGGTCAAAAATGACCGGGCAATGTGACTTCTCCAAGCTGTATCCTCTGTGGACAACCTGCAAGTTCAGTATTATATTTAATTTAAAACTGTAGAGTTGAGTAGTGATGCAGAAACAACTGAAGTAATTTACTTAGTGTTGGTGACAGCCAAGTGCTTCTCACCGTTGGATGCAATACGTAGGGTAGAGAGAGGCTGCCAGGAGTAGAAAATCCCTTTAACTGCTGCTTATTGTTAGTTGAATACATGGGATGGAACATGAGATCCGTTCTAAAAATTCAGATTTTTATTATTTTTGGCAGTAAGGAAGATACTGACTGGCTCAGGTGCTAGTGTAGATGAGAAGTAAGCCCTTCTGTGGAATTCTATGAATATTATTTTGCTTTGAGAAACAGCTTCTACTTGTCCATTCGTGATCCTTTATTAAAAATCATACAATTCATTTAGTCAAAAACAGACTACCAGAACAGTGGCTTTAGAGTATATCAGCAGCCTTATTTTGCCCAGAGGCCTTCTCCACAGGAATCACTAAATAAGCATTAGAAATGTAAATATGAGTGAGTCGGGTAACTGGAAACAACGTAAAGCTCTACACGTGTGCACAGGAACAGCTCGCGTGCTTGTAGGTGCCTCTGAAAGACGACTTTCAGGGCTTCTTGCAGGGACTGGATTTCATAATTTCTTTCCCTGGTTCTTTTCAAAGGCAGGAGGAGGTTCTCGTGTTGCCACAGGAGAGGTGTAGCACGCTTGGCTCTGTGCTGGTGCGAGGACATGAAAAGAGGCCCTTGAATTAAATACCTGGGAACTCCCGGCATCGGTGTCCTGCCAGAGCAGGAGCAGGGCTGTACTCAGCAGTTGTGCTGCTGAGATGTTAATCCTCCGAGCAGCCAGGGTGGCTGGCAGTCTGCAAAAGGCCTTTAGCAGAAGTTTGGGAAGGTTCTTCATTGTTCCTGCAGGAAATGCCAAAGCACACTCCTGTAGGGAATTGCTTTAACCCTGCCTTTGTGCAATACTTCACCAAGGCAAGTTCTCGCACCTTTTATTGGCTTGAGGGAGCTGAAGTTCTCCCAAGTGATGAATGAACAAATGCGTCTGAGCAGCCTGCTTTAATCACGGCATACACGATGAGACTACATTGTCGCAGGGAGAGTGCGTTCCCTCTTAACGTTGGCTTTGTTCGGCTGAAAGAAAAATGATCCCGTGTTTCTATTCTGTCACAATATTTCTGTGGACAGCCTGATGTTTGCAGTAGAAGATGTGAAGAAGCCAGGGTGGCAGGACTGTTGAGTGGCAATAGATGGAAAATGAGGACAGAGGCGATTTTCATTGGCTCTACCCTCTCACCAGTTTGTTGCTTGTTTTCTTCTTGGTAGAGATGCCAAGTAGGAGTTGGGCCATTTTTGAAACATCTCTTGGGTATTACGGGTGGGAGGCAGCCAGGGTTTTTTTCCATTGTTGTTGCTGAGGGTTGCTGCTTTCACCTCTGCGTTTTATGGTGAGGGATATGTCATCGCTGGGACCTGTTTTAGTGCCAGCTAAATGTTATATAATGGTTTGTTTCACTATCCCCAGTCTGCCTTAATTCATAAAATTAAGGAAATCATTTAAAAGCTTTGCACTATAGTTCCATGATTATTGCCAGTGCAGTGAGGTGTTTGTTCACCTGGTTTCTAAAGAAACATTGAGAAATGAGTCTGTGTGGGACTAAGGGAGAGTAATTCACTTCGTAATAAGTGAAACCAAGGTGCCAGGGCTGAATGTATTAAAAGTCATCAGTAATCGTAATGGCTGTAAGTTCCAGTATTTCATTTAGAGAGGAGAGAAATGTGTTTTTAATCTTTTTATAATCACTTCTTCTTTCACTTCTTAGCAATTAAGAAAAAGTAAATAAACAAAACTGGTTCGAAGCTCACCAGACATTAGCATTGCTCTTCTTGGCTTCTTTAAATATATGCATTTAGTTACCATAGTAAACAAGTACCTATCTAGACTGATTCCATAGTTCTAGGATGTACTTTTTTTTTTTCTCAGCTATTTTGTGACACACCTAATTAAAATCTACTGCTTGGTTCTCCTTTGAATGTAGTAAAACCCTGCCTTATTCTTTCTGTCAGTTTAATCCCTCTTTCTTTTCCATTGACATATTTCTAATACCTCTTCAGACAGGCCAGACACTTCTGCTTCATCTGTACCGAATCCACAATGCTTAACACCTTTTGACAAAATGGATACATCCTCCCTGTGGCTTGGAATTGATACACGCTGTCAAAAAGGGTTTTCCGAACGGTCTCTCTTTGTCACCTTTACTAGATTTTTATCCTCTGTTGTAGAAATGTGCAGTTTAATGTTGCGTTTCAAATCATTTTTGGCTGAAAAAGTGTGTAATGGAATCAGGGTGTCCCCTGAATACTCCTAACAGTAGGAGATGCCTCTTTGTTTTGAACACTAGAATCTCAATAGACCCATGACAGCAGTGAAATTACACTTTTGACCTTGATCACTAAAGTGTTTCTTTCTCTGTATGATTAAATGAGAGTAACCAACAATAGCTTCCTCTAAAATGTATGAGTTTCCCTCTGTTTGTTTCTATAAGAAACTCAGAAAGGATGCTGTGCAATTCTCTGCTGATTGTGTTTTCCACAGAAGAAAAAAAAAAGAAAAAAAACCCCAAACCCTGCTTGATTCAAGGAGAGGTGGCTGTTTTATCCATATTAAAAATGCAAAAGCAATTGATATATTGACATTTTCCTTAAGCCAGTGTTGTTGCTACATCCTGAGTGTGAGAGCAGCAGTACAACACAGTGGCAGATTTTTACCCTTTTGTTGCCTCCTTCACACGTTTTAAAAGGGCATATATACTAAAGCACCAAATATTGTTTTAAAGTATTGAATCTGAATGTAGAAAATAACAATATACTTAAGGTTCTGTGTGAATGCTGAAATACTCAAAAGATCATTTAGCTGATCATCATGGACTATGCAGTTATGTCAATCCAAAAGATAAATGTAGTATTTTCTGTCGATTTACATGCAGCCTTTTAAGCTCCTGGTGTTTCTTTTCATTTGCGTGTGACTGAGTGGACGTAGCCCGCTGCAGGATTTGCTGTGACTGCCAGTCCCGCCTTACGCACCGAGGCGCTGGCACATCTCTGGCTCCACATTTAGTTGTTCAGGGCACGGCTTCTCTGGATCAGAAAATACTCGGTGAAGTGGCCAGAAGAGAGATACAAAATCAGATTTTTTTTTGTTCCATTTTAGGCTACTTCAGCTGTGTTTTGGGGACTTTTTTTCCCAATATATTCCAGTTTTCTGTGAATATTTACCCGCTCCGGATTAGGGAATGTACTTTCTTTGTCATGCAGAGCATGTATCTGTGAAACACAAGGGCAAGTACAATCCTATAGTTTGTGTGGGTGGGGAGTTAGGTAGCTGGGTTCAAAAGAGGGGAGAGGACTTGGGGAAATCTGTAGTTTGTTTTTAGAAGGGATCAAAATAAGTGACTTAATGGCCTCTGTGGCCTCAAGACTTAAGAGCAGTTTCTCCTGTTTGGGCGCTGTGGATGATGCTGCATGGAGAGGGCATCAGAGCCATAGAGCGTTGGAGGGCTATACACCAAGGGGGCTGCAGATCTGTGAATCCCCATTTCCTATCCTGCCAAAAAAACTTTTGTTTTTTAATTTCTACTTCATTGGTGATATAAATTAATGACTAGTACTGGTCTGAAGCAACCTTGTCATCAGAGAATATTTGGTTAGTGTTGACATACTTGTTCCCTGCAAACATGAATCATCCGTCTGCCTTTGGCAGGCTCGCCCTGTGGCTCTGCTGTAATGTGTTTCACCAGCGTGGCTGAAATTAAAATGTCACTATTAAACATGGCAGAATCAGATGCTCTCTGGGCACTGCATCTCTTTGAGTTCTTCTTGCTTCCTCTGTAGCTATTTCTGACGGTTTAATAGGACAGCTGTATTCTGGTATAAAATAATACATTCATATTTCCACAGAGCACGGGGGGCTAAATGCTTTCAGAGCACTATTTCATTGCATACATGCATCTTTCATGCATGACAGAAGCAGTAATGCTCACGTAACGCCATGTTGCTGCTTAGTCCATTAGGAAGTGTAAAGTCAAAATTAATTGTTCTGCAGGACCATATAGAGTGGGTTTCTAAAAGCAGCTGCTGGGTTGTTTGTGGCTGCCACATCAGCCAGGCTCCCTCCCCATGAGCAGTTATTGACTTTGGGCTATTGAATTCAGGGCTCTGGAGGTTGCTCGGTGGGAAAAGCCTTCAGTTGGTGCTTGGCAGCTCTGTCACTGCGAGGTCACGGAAAGGGCAATTCAGTCTCCAAACCCAATTAGGGCCTGATTCGGCACCTCTTCAATCACAGGGGAAAATCCCACTGAGCAGGGTGGCTCCCAGGCCAGGCTTTCGCACCCAGCCTCTCCAGTGAGATGGCTGACAAATGTGTCTGTTTTTGTCACTTGGGCTGTTAGAAATACCCTTTGCTGTCATGAAACTGCTAAGCAGCTGGTGTGGAAAGGTAGAGACTGGTAAGAGGATAATGAGCCCACCAGAGTTGAATTCAGACCAGTGACCTGTATATATATGTCTGCGTCCCTCCCGTTACTCATATCTAGAGCCATCTAATTCCTCGGATCAAATCATTTGACTCTTATGAGCAGCTATAACTTTCAAGTTGAATAAAATCCAACCTCTGAAAACATTAATGAAAAACATAAAACTGAGGCTCTGTTTTATCAGGTATCAACAGCATTGCTTTAATTCCTCCCCTCCAAAGGTGTTTGGGTTTTTTTGTGCTGGGTTGTGCTTTTCATCCCAGGTGGCTGCAATTTCTAGTGAAAATAAGTTGAGCCATGAAAGGTTGACCCACTTGCCTCTGAATTGCTTTTTATATGATGTGAGTCCCTCAGGGCCCAATTCTATCCACAGAAGTGAGAATGATAGCTATCACACATATAGGAAGTATGTCAGTGTGCACAAAGAAAAAGGTGAACCTCAGACTGGTCTGAGTGGTCTTTAAAATATGGGTTTCCTGTGAAATGGTGATTAAAGGGGAAGCAAAGGATAATTAAAAAATTAGCCTGATGCCCTAGCAGTTATATCAATGTGTGTTCTTATATTAGCTCTTTCAGACAAGCACAAGATCAGTAGATCCCTTATGACTCTTTTAAACTAGCGTGTAAAATTTGGTTAGTGTCTGATCAGCTCCTTTGATCAGTCTAGTCTAGACTGTTGCTAGAGTACTTGGTACTAAACCCACAGACCCCTTAAATGGAGGCCTATTCAAGTGAGTCAAATTACATATGAAAAGGTTATAAAAACTGTCCACTGTCTTTGAGTAAATGACTCTGGTTCAAAGCCCAATACCTTAGGAATTGAATTAAAAAAAAAAGCAAAGGTGTTGTGCAGAAAAAGAGGTGGTGGAGTTCTTAATTCATTCTTAAATGACTGTTGGAAATCCAAATGAAAAATTTTCAGCAAACCTTTATTATTTTTAATTGGACTGGCATTTTTGTAAACTTGTAATATGTTCAGATCCCATAAAGGGGAAAAAAATCCATCAAAAATTCTGCACAAATTTCTCTTAAGAAATTAATGAGTTACAACCACCATGTCTGTCTCATTTCAAGCACACAATATTGTTTTTAATTGTAGCAGTGGAGGGCCAGTGGGAGCCTTCAGGATGTAGGTTGCACTCTTGCCACCTCTAATTTCTACATAGGATTGTTTGCAAGGGAGTGCTGGAAGCCCAGGAGCAGTAAGTTTGTTACCGGTCAAAGCAGAGCTGTTTTCCCCTCATCACTAGAGCCTTCTCCCACCTCTCCCATTGTAGCGCCATCCTGTACCTGTCTGTTCTTTGCCACATGAATCTCAGAAATGTGAACAGTTCCTTTCCTCTTTGATAATGCTCCTTCCTTTTGCATACTAGCAATAGTAGTTGATCATTTGGAGACAATTTTAGTCCAATATCATATCCAGAAGACTTGGAAAGTTATCCAGTGCAACTAATTTTACAAAGCTGTTTTGTACCCGGGCTGGTTTTCTCAAGATGCCTGTGTTTTGAATTTAGAGGTTAAGTTTTCAGTCTTCGTGTGCCTACCATATTGGTTGGATGCATTGCAGTGCCATCAGAATACCTGGCATAGAAGCAATGCCAGAAAATTGATCAAATCAAGAGAAGTAAGCTAGCGCGTAAATATCACATCAACAGGATGAAAAGATCACAGAAAGGAGACCATTTCAAACGTATAGAAACTGGGATCCAAGTGACAGTTGCTTGTTTTATCTACACCAAATTCTGTGCCAATTCAAGAGGAGAGCTGGTACACTGCTACTATCCAAACACTGAATTAATCTACTTACGGTTAAGAAACAGCTCCAGAACAGGCATTAAAATCTTTGGGATGATACATAGTTCATCCAGCTCTTCTAAAGCGCCAAGCATTACTATACTTACAGAGCTACGTAAATAATGGAAAGATAAAAGAACGCAATTCTGTGAGTGAGTACATGACCCCTGAATGTGGTAGGAATACTGGGTAAATTCTTCCCCCTTGTGACTGCGTTTCAGCCAGGGGCATTACACCAGGGAAGAATCGGACTGTATTTTGCATGCAGCATAGCAGATTGTTAAGAGGCAACAGGCAGGTGTTTGAGAGAATTTCCTCTCTGCCGTTGCAGAAGCGTATGTGAAATCTCCTGGCTGATCTATAGTCATGCCATTACCTGTCATCTTTTGGCAGGTAACTAGTTAAATTTGTGTTAAACAGGATTTGCTTTGCCATTTCCATTTGCTGTTGGAGTAGAAGTGTTCTGACATGACATATGACCAATCAATAATTGGAAAGTGCTTGCATGAGTCATTTGAAGCCAGTAGTTTAGACAGTGTAAGCCACAACTGGGATTAAAACCTGCAAAGAGTTGTTCTACAGTCAGTGATTCTGCAGCATCTCCTCTGGGTGTCTGCATTTCACTTAATAAGGATACCCTGTAGACATCAACTGAAATAACTCTTGCCTTTGTTGCTTGGATGTTTTTGTGAGCTCTGAAATGAACTTGGCATATACAAATATACTTTGTTATCTAGCCTAAAGGATGCAGGGCAGGAATTATTATCCTGTTCTGCTGACAACTTCAGTAGAAAAGAAATGGCTTTATTTTGCTGTGACTCTGAAGAGAGTAAGAGTGTGACTGTAACCTGTGGGTTTTCTGGGTATTTTTTTACAGGTTTTTTTTCTGTACTGATGATGTTTTATTACTATTACAGGGCTATAATAATCCGAAATGGCGAAGTCATTCCAATGTCTTCAGAATTCACTCCAGAGACTGAACGCCAGCGACTTCAGTATCTGGTAAGAGACCTGAGGACCAAATCAGGTGCTGCTGATGACAAGCATTGCCTGGTAATATCTAAGGTTCAGATACATGCTGCTGAGTTACTGTGGCTCAGTGAAGGACCACGTGTCCGCTGAACACCAGTGACTGACCATATGTCTTTTAACCATCAGCAAGCGTGGAGAAAAGCCTGGTGGTGCAAATCCCGATGAAAGGAGTCTTAGCTCTTCTGTGGAGGCCGTTGATTAGCATGGCTGTGCTTGTGTACCTTGTTCAGCTGCAGACCTTCAGCAGCTCATTGGTGTTGAATAATGAGAGCTCAGACATAGAGCTAACAAGCCACAGAGGTATTTCAATCCATCCCAGTGTTTACTGTGTGACGGTATAAAATACCACAGACTGCTCTTTGTGTGCGTGTGAACAATATTGCAGGGTTTTATTCATTTGCTCTAATAGTATGCCAATAGTATCTCAACCAGGGAAAAGATATCCGACTTAGAGGTGATCTCAGTCAGCATTAGTAGCTGCAGGATAGGATGGGTGAAGAAAGACTGTTTTATTTAGTGCAGGAGTACCCATAAAGCTGGGACAGGGTGACTAGCTGAGGAGCTGTGGGATGCTTTATACGCCAAGTTGCATTGGCTGATAAGCTGCCCAAGAAACATAAGTCAAAATGCATGGTGTTATTTTCCATGCACACAGTCCTGTTACTTTTAAGTTTTTCATCGATGGTCAGATCAGTTGGTTGAAGTTGGTTGGCTGTTTGTCAAAACATCGTTCCTAACGTGGCTGAGGGATTTCTTTTGTGCTTCTTCTGGTCTCCTACTTTTTCCTCTTAGAAATTTAAGCTTAAGCCAAGGCAGCCTCACTTTGCCTGACATGAGGTGGATAAGCCAGGGTGGTGGTGTTCCCTCTTCTTAAGGTGTCTCTTATCCTCAGCCTGGCCCAAGCACTGTGGTTTGAAACTAGGCAAAATGCCAGTGGTTGAAAGTGGGGGTGGAAGGTTTTAAAGAAAAATTCTAAATGCTTCCACAGTTGTCACGTTTGATTTTTTTTTTTTTTTTTTTTTAGTCAGGTTCACCAGCTTGAAGCTGAAAATTTCAGAGAAAATACTGCTTTGGGAGTATTCATATTCAGAGAACCAAATGGAAAAGAGGCCTAATAAATATTTACAGTTCAGTTACATTTAAAATAATTTGTTTGCCTTTAAAATAAAAGGTATCTTTGGTATCTAGGGAGTCTGCTACTTCTGTAGGAAATACGAGATAAAGCATTGCCTACAAGGGATTTTTTTCTCCTTTGATGTCCTTTCTGGCTTATATTTGAAAACAGCAGCTGATCTGAAAAGCATTTCTGCTGTTTCCTTTGGAAAATTCCTTTACCTTTGTTTGTTTATTTTAATTCTATATGTAACAAATATGCCAGGGCTATGGGTATCATGTTCAAAGAAAATACATGCAAGACAGAAAGAGCGTGAAACAAAATTAGAGATAATTTCAAACATAACATTCAGTAAGTAACATTTTTACTATAGTGGTTAAAAAAAAAAAAAAGACCCCAAATTTCTTACAAGGTTGGCATAAACATTACACTCCAAAGGTTGCATCTGTCTTGCTGATTAGATCCCAAGTAATTCTCCTTACTCACCTTGGCTGTCCCCAGGTTCTGCTATCAGTCTATTGCACCATCAACATCTCTCTTCTGCTGTTCTTTTTTGAAAGTTAGTTACTTTGGATTTATTTTCTTATATGCAGTTGAAGCTGAGTTTCTTTGTTTCAAACATGTTGCATTGCTCTTCCTGCACAATAGGAAGAAAATCACTTCATCATTTTAGCATTAATATTTTACTTGGCAAATGCAGAGATACTGTTCACTGAGAGGAAGCTACTGCACAGGCAAAGGGACGGTATGGATTTACAGCCTGCAGGCTACTGAGCTTTGGCTCCCTGTGCAGCAGACACTGTTAGCACAGTCAGGGCAAAGGAGCTTTCCTCTGCCTTTAGTGCCTGTTGATTGCTTCAGCCACACAGGATGTTGGTTTAGGTGAACTGGCATCTTCTGGATTCGCGTCCCCTTTTCTGGGCCCTAATTTCCATGTGCAAAGAAATCTGCAGGATAAATCATGCTCACAGGTCATGTGAGCATCTCTATGTGAAGTCCTCCAGCCTAGTCTTAGACAAAACTGTGCTTCAGCTAGTACTGGTTGAGTAACTGAGAGAGGAGGGGAAACAAATTTTTTCCCTGTCCAGCTCCCATTTTAATGCAGGTTTATTGCCATGTATCCAAGAATGGCCTTGGGTATAGGCCCCTGGCATGGCAACTTCAAAAGAACAAGTTGACTACCCAGTCATTATGACTTTTGAGCAGCATGGTCATCCCTTTGTCTCCACCTACACCCCCTTTTTATTGCAGTGGGAGGACAGCATACAGCTGCAGATTTCAGGCAGGTCATATGGCAGAGACAGACTTCTGTGTCAGGGGACTTGTGAGAGTATTGCAGAAGGCAATCAATCTTTCAGTCAGAGAGCACTTCTTAAGATGTAAAGCATGAAAGCCTTGCACCAGTACTCCCTTGATCCTTCGGCTTCTGTAGAGGTTCAGTGCAGCACACTGCTTCCCTTCCACTGGCGGGTGTTCATGAGCCTCCTTTTCTTTTGAATTTTTGTGTCTTTCTTTTCTTTTTAGCACTGTGGCAGGAGAGCTCACTAAGCGCCTACTCCAGGAAAGCTCTGGCTTCCTGTATCAGTGTATCTTGAGGGAGAACAAAATCCAGCATTGCCTGGGAACTGCTCTGGTACATTCAGCAGTTGTGCAGGCAACGACTGCCAGAGGCAATTTTCCTTTCATCTTCTGAGGAGACTATTAATTTCAGTCATGATAGTCTAACTTGCAACAGTAAATGGGTAGATTTTGTTACTTATTCCCTCGGAAAAAGTGTTTAAAATGAATGATGAATGAGTGTATTGCAGATGGGTGTATTTCTATTAGTTATCAAAGTTGCACTTCGAAGATGTCACGTGAGGTCAGTGTGGTGTTCCTGCATACCGTGTCCATGTGTGTAGCCAGGCAGTGCCCCAAAAGTTCACAGCTCAGACCAAAGATGGTGCACTGCTGCTACCAGGGCAGGCTTTACTACTGGTAGAGACTGGGTGGTCATCAGTGGCAGTGAGTCGTGGATGCTCTTTGTGTTTGGCACCATTCAAATAAAGGTTCATGAGCTCAGACAGGCATGGGTTCAAAGACGACCTATTCTTATCTCATTGTTCAGGTGAGGATTAAGTGATAATAACTTATCTGCTGAAGGATGCTTGGGGAGCCCAAGCCTGAAGAGGAACTGAACATAGATCTCCTAAATGTCAGTTCAGTGCTTCAGTTACAAGTTAGATGCATCTTAATTCTCTTACAGTTTGTGGCTCCCTGCATCACCCAGCGCAGGATTGCTTTGGCCGTCTGACACATTGCACAATGCTGTGCTAAGAGAGATGTGTGGTTTTATGGAAAGGGTCCTGGCCTTTCATAAGAGGAGAGACCAATTCAGGGATGGATTTGGCTCCCACTTCCCTCTTTCCTTCTACCACAACCTCCTTTAGTTTTAATCTCTGTTTGGCTTAAACGTGTCCATATGATAATGGCCGAGTAATTTGCAAAACTTCTGGATGCATTGTGCCGTGCATGCTGTTGTGAGCGGTAGTCCCATATAGTAAAATAGCCTATTGGAGAAAATGGCACAATATGATAAGAGGATAAAGTTGTAAGATATAGTTGACGTAGGGGAAAACAGCAATTCTGAAAATAACACAGAATACAGTGAAAGTGCAAATGCTGGTGGTGTCCCAGAGCAGTGCACACTGGAGGAGCTGGAAAAGGCATCAGCAGGCCTTATCGAGGTAAGATAAGATACATACAGTGTTCCCTGCCACCTAATTAACTGACACACTAGTGTGTAAGTCTAGGTTTATCTTAATTTCATATTTGCTTTGCTGATCACCAGGAAACACAGCAGGAAGTAAATGGCCTTTTGAAAGAAACATGACTAATATTTCCTTGAGCAGGCTCCATTTTAAACAACTAATGTTGAATGTAATACATCCAGCCACAAAACACACCATAAAATGGCAGAGTGCCAAAAACACATGGTGCAGACTATGCCAGATTTATGCCAAAAAACTGTAATAGCTTCTGAAAGAAAAATGATGGCAAATATTCCAGTTCCATAACACAGAATAACAATGTTGTCTGAACATACCTCGTAAGGATATAGAGAGTGTTTGATAGTCACTCTTCTTATTAAATTTTAAGTTCTCTGAATGGTGTTTCTGATCTGAGGTCCTTGCAAATCGAGACTAAACAAATGAAAAAATGGAAAATATGGTGTCTCATCACAGATGAAATTCTGGTAGTCAGTTCACTTACCGTTTTTGTTTCTCATTTGATCACTTGAGGGGATTTTGTGGTGTCTGCTTGTACATGTACTTGAAAGATCTGTAGGTTTTCAAAGCATTGCTTTTTATTTATTTTCTGGTTCTGCTGCCCAGCACATTTTGATTGGGGTGGAGAGGGAGAAGAGTCCTGCCTCATAGTAAATGGAGAACAGTTCTCAACAAACCCAACTGGAAGTCGCAGCTGAATTTTATAGTAGAACATTCTTCTCTCTGTAGAATTACCAGTGAAGCATCAAAAATAACTGTTAAAAAGAAAAGGGTAAAAAATATAGAAATTAAAAAAAAAAAAAAAGCCCCAAAAAGTCCCCATTTCTTCACATAAGAATTCAGCTCACAGGCACCAGAAGCTTCCAAATTGCTCTTTTCCCTCTGTTCTACTGACGCCAAAAATATTAGAATCAAGTTAAGATCCCTGGATTGTAAATCAAGCATTGAGGCTTGGCTGCAGAAGAGAAATCTTATTTGAACATTAGCAGTCCACTGGTAACTCTGCCAGCTTTATTAATCTTATTTCACTTGTGACCTCAGACTTTCCATCTGAGTAAATCTTTATGAAATGCAGTCTCTCCCAATCGCGTTACCTTTTCAATAAAGGAAATTCTTGTTTTCAAGGGGAAAAATGCTAAAAGCCTGTAACTTCTTTCTTCTGGACCTGTGATCCAGCCTAACAAGTAATCTCATAATCTAAAGGTTAAATAACTTCATTTTGATGTCAGGTTTGAGATTTTTTTGCTTTAAATGAGGCTTCTTGTTTTGTAGGCAGGCAACAGTAGTCTTTAGCTAGAAGTGGTTTGTAATGATTTAATCAAGATAGGCTGTGCATTTTTAGAAGTGAACTGAATTGCACTTTCAAAGCAGACTTCATTGTTTACAGTATCATAGACTAGAAAGAATTTAAAAAAACGAAAAAAAAGTCCAGCTCTCTGCTGTCAATGTGTAGCAATACATCAAATAAATCATTAGGGATGTTCCATCTTTTTTACGACTGGAATGAAAAGAAAGAAAAATAAAACATTTACATGTACTTTTAAATAAAGAATCCAGAGTTCTGCAAGTATGGAAAGCCTCATCTGGACTAATACTGCTAGACCTCTCAAAAGTCACTAGTGCTTGTCAACCATTTCTGTAATGAGGAACAGTGTTCCAATTAGAGGGTCCTTGAAAACAATATTTGGGTGGGGGAGGGGACCTTGGCTGACTGTAGACTGCAGGAAAAAAATGTAATTCCCTTAACTGTACACGGAGAGAGAATTTGATGGAGCTCCTGTTCCAGGAAGGGATCACAATGTCAAGATCACATTTGCGTGCTTGAAAGCCGCCTCTTGAAAGCAGAATCCAATCTTGTCGGCTACACACAGCAATCTCCCTCAGCCCCATTTCAGCTGAGCTCGAGGTGTTTTCTGGAAGGATGCCTGGCGATGGGAACAGGGACAAGCTGATGGAAGGTTAGCGCTGTGATGTGCTGAGCCTGATCCAACTCCTATTAAATTGAGCGGGAGCAGGCTCGGCCCTTAAATGGAGGAAATATTTTATTGTGAACTATCTGCATGATAGCTGCCAGGTAGATCAATAAGGGCTTCCACTGCTTCCTGCCGCTCACCTTTGATGAGCGCTAGATTTATGACAAACCCACAAACTAAAGCCAGCTCATTTGGTCTGCCCTGACGGCAGCTGCTGCTGGAGATAAGACAGACTTTATTGCCTTAACTGTCTGGATAAGGAAAAAGAGTTATCTGCAGAAAGGTTAAGAAACAACTTTTTTTCAGTTCCCTAGCCAATTTGACTGTGTCTTCAGAAGAGCTCGCTCACAATGTGGCTTTGGGGAGGGAGGGGGAAAGGCTTGTTTATGCAAATATTAAAGAAAAATGAGTGAGGTTTAAGGATTAACCTATCGTGTCGGGTGATCTGTGTATAAATCCAAACCAAAAACCTGTGTGGTGGACAAAGAGCCTCGCAATGCTCTCAAGTACAGTCAGCTCTGAAGCACATGAGCCTCGGGCATGGCTCTAGCAAAGAGGCATCCCAGCATCTGCAGAGCAGCAACACCAGAAGGGACGGCAGCAGTATTTGAACGTTAACACCATCAGAAGCATTAGTTGCGGTTGTGACACAAAACTGCTGCTGCTTTTCTTAGTCTATTCTGTACAAAGGAAGTAGTTTTTAGAAAACAAGAAAATAAAGTGCCCTGCAACTTGTGTTTATTTGCAGTGTCTCATGCCACGGGGTGCAGCACACTGAGCAGGTAAAAGGGAACATTTTTCTCAAGGCAGTGAAAGTTAAAGTGTGGTAGTAATACGAGGTTGTGTGCGTTGTTGGCATAGCTGAATGGGGAGTCAAAAAGCTTGAGCTTCACTCCACACACACCCCTCCAAGTCTCTGCTTGCCCTGTGGCTTTGTCCTTTGAACATTCCCTCCTCTCAGGTCACTGACTTACTAAAGGAGATGTGTTCTGTTTTACGAAGCCCTGTAGACTCCTTCAGGGTGAGTGGATGAGGTGTACTTCAGAGATTGCAAATGTTGAGAAGCAGGGAGAAGTGAAGGATTTTGAGGGCAAGAGGACTGCTCCCTGTAAGACTGTTGCCAGACACCAGGCAGGGTTGGAACTGGTGTATGTGCACATTTGCTGAAACGGAGCTCATCATCTTCCTTGTTTAAAAAGGGGGGAAAAAAAATGTGTGTGGGAAGGGAGCGGGAAGGGATGGTAATGCTGCCTCATTAAAAATAGATGATGTCTTGTTTTATGATGTTCACGTGGTATCTGTGGCTTGGTTTCTGCCCACAGGCTTACATGCAGCCCCACTTGCTGGGAAATGAGTTCACACATTTAGAGTTTCCACGGAGGGTGCAGCGTAAGGAAGTTGGAAAGAGGATGCTCTACCGTGACTTCAACATGACTGGCTGGTAAGAATGTGTCCTTCTCAGCATGGGGTCAGCCTTCTCCCCAACAAATGCCTGCTTTGTATGTATCTGATTAGTGTAAACTGCATCAAACATGGAGGTGTACGCCTGTGTACTAAAGGGAAAGGTATTTCCTTCTTTCAGATGTATTTTTCTTTTGGAAGTTAACATTTTAAATAGGTTGACCTCCCTGCAGAGCCAGGACCTCAGTTCATTTTAACGTGTGAGCACTCAAAGCGGAGAAAACACATAATGGGGAAGAGGTGTCAGGGGATCTTCCTGAAAGCTAAACAACTTTCCTGTCTTGGAAGTAGCTTTTTGTAGAATATGGATCAGTGGGCCGTCATGCCTTTGCATGCCGAGGAGTGCCTGCAGAAGGGGAGAGCTGCCTCCCATACTCTAGTGCAGCTGACCCCTGATTTGGGTAACCCTTGAGGAATTGTTTTAGAGACCGGCCTATCTGAATAAAAGTTGTAGCCAGCCTAAAATGAAAAGGTTTGAATGAACAGCATTGACTTAATGAAGTGAAGACAGGAAGAACAATGAGGGGTTTTTGTCTGTGGCTAAATGTCTTCATTGTTTTGTGTCAGTTCAAGAGGCTCCTTCTCAAGTGACTCCCACTCACTTAGAGAAGCCCTAATCCTTGCTGTTGTGGGCTTTGTGTGTGACCTGGACGGGATGCCATCCAGAGGGACCTGGACAAGCTCGAGAAGTGGGCCTGGGTGAACCTCATGAGGTTTAACAAGGCCAAGTGCAAGGTCCTGCACCTGGGTTGGGGCAACCCCTGGTATCAACACAGGCTGGGGGATGAAAGGATTGAGAGCAGCCCTGCCGAGAAGGACTTGGGGGTACTGGTGGATGAAAAGCTGGACATGAGCCAGCAATGTGCGCTCGCAGCCCAGAAAGCCAATCATATCCTGGGCTGCATCAAAAGAAGTATGGCCAGCAGGTCGAGGGAGGTGATTCTGCCCCTCTACTCTGCTCTGGTGAGACCCCACCTGGAGTACTGTGTCCAGCTCTGGAGCCCTCAGCATAAGAAGGACACAGACCTGTTGGAGCAGGTCCAGAAGAGGGCCACGAAAATGATCAGGGGGATGGAACACCTCTCCTCTGAAGAAAGGCTGAGAGAGTTGGGGTTGTTCAGCCTGGAGAAGAGAAGGCTTCGGGGAGACCTTATTGCAGCCTATCAGTACTTAAAGGGGGCTTATAAAAAAGATGGTGGCAAACTCTTTAGCAGGGCCTGTTGCAACAGGACAAGGAGGAATGGCTTTAACCTAAAGGGGGGTAGATTTAGACTAGATATAAGGAAGAAATGTTCTATACTGAGGGTGGTGAAACACTGGCACAGGTTGCCCAGAGAGGTGGTGGATGCCCCATCCCTGGAAACATTCAAGGTCAGGCTGGACGGGGCTCTGAGCAACCTGATCTAGTTGAAGATGTCCCTGCCCATGGCAGGGGGGTTGGACTAGATGACCTTTAGAGGTCCCTTCCAACCCAAACTATTCTATGATTCTATAAAGGCAAAGGCCCTATATATGCAAATGGTCTTCACTTCCATGCTGTTTGTGTTTTAGCATCCTTAGCAAATGTCCCTTCAGGAAGGGAGAGAATGGAGGGGGGTTAAAAAGCCTGAACTCTTGTAGGTTTGGAGACTTAGATGCTCACACGCAACTGCAACTCCACATGCTTCTGATTTGTCCTATACTTTATAGACCATAAATATAATGATGTTTTAATGGCAGAATAATGATCTAAGTTTAATATTATCTGGAGTGTTTGTGCAGAACATGTTAATCTGGGAATAACCATCATTGTCCATCATCTTGAACAGCTGCTAGCAGAATATGCAGTCTCACCCTGAGAATGATGACTTCACATTTTAAAAAGGCTACAGGCATGAGCAAAAGAATAGGAACAGAATGAGAACATTGGATCAACTGAGGACTTAAACAGCATAATGTTTGGAAGATCATGAGACACTCTCCCATTTTCTGCAAAGGGAGTTTTCTTATTAAACTCCCAGATGTCTCTGAAGGCATCAATAAAGAATGGCTTCATGTAGACTTCCAAAAGCTCTTTTTCAAGACGTGAGATGCTATTGGGGGGGGGGGGGACGACAAAACAAAAAAAAACCCTTCTAATTTGGGGGAGAGTTACAGAAGTTTCATGGGCCAAGAACTTCCTGAGAGGAGGGTAAGAGCAGAATTCTTTCATCATGGTTGGAAGGCGAAGAGGGTTTTTCCAGGTTCATGGGAGTTGTTTTGTGTTTCCCCGGTTGGTTAGTGGTCTGGAAAGGAAATGAGGTTAGAATGGTTGAAGTTGCAGCATTGGCAGGTGACACCACAGCTCTTTTCCTAATAAACAAGAAGGGCCGTGAGGAACTGCAAAGAATTAAGTGATTTACATGAATGGGCACCGCAGTGATCAAATTTGGTGTTGATAAATACCAAGTAAAGCATGAAGAGGGAAAAATAACTATTTGTGCACGCTAGACACTCCAAATGAACTTGAGAGACAAGTCAAAAAGCTCAGTGGAAGTTCTGCTTACTGTGATTTTTCCAGTCAAAATCACCAGCGGAATGTTGGGATGCATACAGTGTTGGAATGGTTAAAAATTAAATGAAGAGATAATTCTGTATATCAGTTTGTACCTCACTTGTGAATCTGTGCATAGCACTTCACCTTATTCAAAATGGTTATTGCATAGCTAATACTGTTTGGCATTAGAAGAAAGATAAATAAGAAGGAACGCAAATTTTAAATGTAGAATAATGAGTAAGGTAGAAGAGCTTGGGTAAATCTAAATGGATGGCAGATTTGATTCAATGTATTGTTTTTCAGTACTGGTGTGTGAACTCTGTTAACTCTAGCATATGGCAGGGGGGAGAAAAGAGTTGATTTTCCTGTTGATTTTTCTGAATTTCCTGAAGTGTAGGACACATGTTGATCCAGTTACAGATTCTAATATGGTCAATGCAAAAATTACCACCAGTTTAGCACAAATATGCCTAGCTGTAAGCAGTTATTCCGGAATAAATACTTCAGACTTGAATTTTCAAGTTACAGTAATTCACCTCAGTGTTGTCCCAGAAAGAGGTGGTCTGTGCCAAGCAGAAGCATGTGGAGACTGTTATGAGGCTACCTCTCCCTGCTGTTCCTTTTGACTTCTGGCTGGAAGTGGAAAATGGGGGCTATGTTTTTGTCCTGAATAAAAAAATCAAAATCTTTTATATGCTCCATATCCCACAGCTAGTGCACCAGTTACCTCTTTCTTTGTTTGCCTCAGGACAATAAAATGCTGAGGGGATTGCTCCATCGCCATACATTTATCTAAATCAGAGCCCTTCTAAATAAGGATCCATTTCTTTTTGCAGGGTGTTTGCCCAAGGGATTCCTGTTTTCCATCAAATTGTGTGCAGTGATCTCCTAAGTGGAGGAGAAGCAATCTGTTTCTATTTATCCAAAAGCCTGAGTCAATTTTAATGGTTGAGATTGTGGACAAGACGTTAGATTTTCAGCTTGGTGGGCCCTCAGAGGCGATGGTTTGAGGTGGCTGGTGTTTCAAGTGGTCGTTTTCCACTTCAAGGGTTTTGCTTCTATTTTCTTCCCTTTCTAATTCCTAGATTTAACTGACGCATCAGGACACAGCGGCTGAGGACATACTTGTTCTGCATTTGTTTCTAAGGACAATATCTATCATGGAGAATAAATTAGCATATATATTCCTTTTCTAGAAAATGTCAGATGGAGCTTTGGCCAGCCAGAGCTTGATACACTAAAATGCTGCCAAACTTTTATCACTTACAATGCAGAAGATCAATTGTCTGAACCTTTTTTTCGTCAGTGACTTCACTGTGTGTTGACATTTGCACGTACATGTAGGGAGGTGCAGGTGATGTTAGGAAGAAACAGTCACTTATACTTAATTACTGACTCCTTTAGTGAGACGGTGTAAAACTCTCTCTGCTCTGATGTTTCCTCAGGAAAATGAACTGGTTTATTTTAAAATTCAGGAAACTTTCTGTGTTTTCTATTAGAAGCTATATGATTTTTTTTTTCCTTCATTTTTACCCTTCTCCTGTGCTCTGGAGCTTTTCAGATTCTCAACAATGGCTTGGCTTGCCCAGCTTGTTTGGATTACAAAAGGTTATTGTCTTTGGGTTTGTCATAATGCATTTGGCCTTTTTTTTTTTGCTTTTTGCTTTTTCTTTCTTTTTTTCTTTTTTCATGTGAAGTTTCCACACTGGCTTTGTCTCAGCAGCCCACAGTGGTAGCAGAGCTGCCAAGTTTCCCCACAGCATTAGGACAACCACTGATCCAGCAATGTGTACCACATCACTAGTCCAGGCTGCCTGTAACTGCTTTGAGACCAGCCTTTCCCTTCTCCCTCCGGCTCTCCCACCCTTTCTCCTTTCTCTGCATTGGCCGTCGGGATGAGAAATCCGCCGTATTAAATGTATCTAAAATAAATCCCACTTAGGTGGGAGCTGACCGTCAGCTGCCCCTCCTGCACTCTTGCCCCACGCGCATTGTGGTTGAGCAACCATTGCAAAACGTGTACTGTAGCTGGCAAGGCATCTTAAGAGCTGTGTCTCCTGCTGAACAAGCCTCTGAGCTGTCTCGAGCCGTAATTTGCTGGCAGACATCTGTGTTGCTGACAGTCTTTCACAGCTGGGTCTCTGGGCTGGGGTTTTCAGGCCCCTGGCTTGCAGAGGTTAAACTTGTATCGGGGAGAGGGTGGTTCTGGTGACTTTGGCAAGTCCTGGCAACAATAGCATCAGGGAAGACTGGCCACGTAAGCAAAGCGCTGCCAGCGCTAAAAAGGGGTGAGGGTAGCCTGAGGTAGAAATATATGGAAGGAAAAAAGCAGGCCTGACGATACCTGCTCCTTTAAAGGACTGCACAGAATTAGTATTCTCTGTCTCCACCTTTTCTTTAGAAGTTAAGACACGGTTGGTCAGGTTTTCTTTACTCGTGGGTAAATCCAGTGTGAACAATTTTGAAGTACTTTGCTCTGACTATATCCTAGATACCTTCCCAAAACCTGGTTTTCTGGCTTACTGTGTCCCTCACTGGCACAGTGGCTCCTTCCAGGGTTCCCCTCGGCCTCCCGTGGGGCCGGAGGAGCCGTACAGCGCTGCACTTAACCAAAGGCATCCAGAAGGCACCACCAACTGGCATCAGCTTTAGCGGTTTCAAAAGTAATTTTTTGCTCCTCCTTGGAACGCAAACAGTGGCCTTTCTGCTGCTCGTGTTGAAGTGGAGTTCTTTAAATGCTTGTTTCCGGATCAGAGGTTTAGCTTTTTGACTTGATTTTAGGGCAGCAAAAGAGCCCTAAGTAACAAGTCCATTTTTTGACCTGATTTGTTGACAGCTTCCTTTGCCCTACAGGAGCGCGCAGAGTTGAGCTGTGTCCTGTCAAAAACGGTCCAAGCTGGTGTAGTACCCACCACGTGTCATGGGCTGAAGCCCAAGGCAGCAGCAAGCGGGGGAATTGGGCACTGCCTCAGCGTGTTGTACGCGCGGTGCCAGCGGAGCCCTTGCCAGCTCCATGTCCATGTGTCTGGTGAGGGGGTGCTGTGGCACACGGTTAGCCACCCGAGGGTCAGCCCGTGCTGGGGAATCGCCCGCCTGCATGATTTATTCCAAAGCAGGGAAGCTGGTGCCCTGGGGCAAGCGCTAAGCAAAACCCATTTTATTCTAGAGTCAATATTGTCCACTGCCTGGAAAGCCGCCAGCCTGCTCTGCGCTCGCCCTTTTCTTTCCAAAAGGGAATGTCTTTCAGCCTCTAAGCATCTGATTATAAAAGCAACTTCACTTTTCAAGCCGTTTTATTTTGTTTGGGATGGATGCCTTTTGCTTTCATTGTGCAGCCCGCCTTGCCGTCTGCGGTTCAGACTCCAGCTCACAAAAACCAGGCTCTCATTAATCACTTATTGGGGATCCAGAATACCCCGGTGAGAGCCAATGTACATGTTTTGCTTGGTAATGTGCGAGCTGATTTGAACAAATATTGCCAATGCAGCCGCTATCTTATTCTTTATTGCTGGGCTCGATGCCCTTTGACAGCGCGTTCAGGTAGCCTGCCCGAGGAGTGCCTGAGCAGATTGAGAAATGCCACAGAAATGCTTTATGGAGCAGGCGCCTGCGCTGCGCCCCCCTTTAATATAAATTGATTTATTGAATCAAGCACAGAAGCCCTGCTACAGAAACCTCGGGCTATATCCTCTGGAGAACCACCTAATAAAACAGCCCCAACTGACACTCCTCATTAGCTTTTCCACCGATCCCAAGGCAGTATTTAAAGTGACAGTGTCTCTCTTTTCGGCCTGAATTTATCTGCTGGCTAATGCCTGTGGGTCTAATTAGCTTAGCATTATTAGTCTTATTCAGATAAGCTGCATTTCCTAACAGCTTGATTCCAACTTGTAAAAAGTAATTGGAAGTCTGCAAACCCTGTGCCATAACCTGCTTGATTGTGCCTTTTAGCCAAATTCATGTAATTTACAAAAAGTCATCCTTTCTCCCCCCCCCCCCTTTTTAATTGAGCTTTTTTGTCTAGTGAAACCTTCTGTGCTTCTTCTGTTGAAATCCTGGCTGTATTGTTGTGTTCAAGACCTCAGCCATATCCTTTGTACAATCGCCAGGGAGAGATCAAATTTTAATTTCATAATTACTTCACAAGAAAGCAGCCTTTTCCCCAGTCATGCCTGGTATTAATTTCCTCCCAGCAACTTACATTTTCATAATTTAATGATTATGGGCCACCTTTGCAGCACTGGGCCTTTCTGGAGAAGGGAGAGATAGGATGTCATTTTTGCAGCAGAAACCATAATCCACAGCCACTTGCCTTGCTTTTTTTTGTCTTTGCTCTCGTCTCTCATTGCGAGGTAGCCAGGAGCGGGATGGGACGTGCCTTTTTGGTGCATGCAGCCGGAGCAGCTTGCTGGGTTGTGCCTAGGTGTCTGGGGCACAACTCTGCGATGATGAATGGCTGTTTGCAATGTGCATGTTATGCATCTTTTCAAGATTTGCAGCCCTCGCTGCAGGAGCAGCGGGAGGTGAGAGCTGACCTGCTGCGTACAGCACATCTCCTGACAGTGACGAATGGCTCTGTTTTCCCCAAGTGCACACATGCCACAGGAGCTGAGCCAGTGTCTTCGGGGCAGGAGAAAGCAGAAACAAGAAAGTAATAGTGCTGCAACAAAAGAGAAAACTTAAGTCTGGGGTAAAGCTCTTCGTAAATGGCCTCTCAGGGCCAAGTGAGCCTGACAAGAATGAGGTTGGTCTGAGTCACGTCCTGCAGGAGCATCTCCTTCTGGAAGCAGCACATCTAAGGCCTGTTCCTGCATGGCTGTGTAACTCTGCTTGGGCTTTGCCTTGGCACAAGATCAGGTGCCGCACATGCAAGGGCGAACAAAAGGCTCCCAGTCTGTAAAGCTCTGTTTTATCAGACAAAAACTAAACTGAAATAAGGTAATCTTCAATCTGAAAACCCAAGCAAAAACAACTCTTCCTCCTGGTAAGGTAAAGTCTCTTCCCCCGCTCCTGCTTTCTCTGGCTTCCCTAGCTGCACAAATTTGACATAACCTCTGCTGGGTCCCTAGGAAATCCTCTTTCTGTTGCCACCCAGGATTGACTTATGGCTCTGCTCCCGGCTGAGAGGAGGCCCCTTGCTCCTCGGAGGAGTTTCCAGCAGTGCTGTGGGATGGTGAGGTCTCTGCTTGCTGTGTCTTACTGCCTCCCCCATCCTACGCTACAGCGATCTTTCCCAGAAGAGTTTGGTCCACGATTCCTCCTTAGCAGCAACCTCTTTTCCTTCCAGAGGATTGCAGCTAGCAAGTGTGGAGCAGGCACTGTGAGGCAAACGTGCAATCTTTCTCCCATTTGCCTCACCACATCCTTTTAACAAGAAGTACAGCAAAATGTGAATTTACAAACGGTTCTTCTGTCCATCACAGTGCATGAAGCCCATAGGGTGTTAACAGCCCACTTCCCCTACCCCTCTATCTCCAGAGTAAATTGCTGACAAACCTTCCTGTTAATCTTTTAAAAGTAGAAGAGATGAAGTAAATTTTTAGAAGTGTTCAAGACAGCAAATTCGCTGGGAAAAAAAAAACTTGGCCTGCTGAGACTGTTGCAGAACATGGATCCACCTGTGCAGCTGCAATGTCTGCACACAGTTTCAGTCGCTCGTGGGTGGTGGAAGCTCAACCAGTCACAAGTAGCAAGTACACTTGCTCTGTCCCTCCCAGACTCCTGAGCACAAAAGCAACAAGGGGAGGGTGCTTATACATACCCTCAGTTAATTTTTTTTTCCTGATTTTCCCCTTTTTTTGGGGCAAGGACTTCTCTAGGTATTTGGCCGCCTTCTCCATGACTTTTTCCTCTACCTCTCTATTTTAATCCTCCAACAGAGGTAAATGGACTAAAAAAAATCAGCCATGCTCCAGGAAATGCCTGAGAGAAGATGCCGGTGCTTGAATCTTTAAAATGGGCTGGCCAAGATGAATGGAGTTTGTTTTGCTTAGGAGAATGTCTTCCACAGGAATATGTGGTGCTGGGGGACACGTCCTCTCCAGACAAAGTCCAGACTCTGTCTTAGGACTGTACACTATAGTGAAGGCTCCCTGGAGGTCCAGAGCTCACATGCTGGTCTGATTTGACCAAGCCAGAGATCATATATGTGTACAAGCCATGCTGAGATATTTTAATGTTGTTTTTTAATTTGTAGATGGGTAGACAGAACTGGGATTTGCAAAATGAAACGTTGTTCAGTTTCAGGTTCAGAAGAAGGAGTTTCTGAATTTTCTGGGAAAAACACAGGTTTTAAAACTTGTATGTTTTCCTCTTTACCTGAAAGAAACCCTATGAGAGTATCTTGGTTTAGCGTAGATGTTTCCCTAAAACCTGTTTTGTGCATATGTGCACATGCATCTGTCAACTTTAATCCATTTGGGTTTGCCATCATCTTAACAAACACTACTGTAGTTTGTGTGCTTTTATTATCTTTGTTTATCATAGTTTTGCCTCATTAAATTATACGTCAGATGAATAATAGGGGAAAGATACTGAGGCACTGGAACATTAAAGCTAACCTACCTAGAGGGTACTTAGTATCAGACAGTGCTGTCTAGATTTAGAGATCCTGACTCTGCAGAAGCACATATGTGTAAGGACACTTTTAAAAAATTATGGCTGGATCTAGCCATAAATTGTGTAATTTTTGGTGGCTCTGTGCCTAACCTGTGCTACACATTTTTTCTTCTTGGTAGTAAGCACGCACTTATACTGGTTTAATGCCTGTAGTTCAATAGACAGTACAGATAAACAGTTCCTTTTGGGTCGGTGATTTAAGCTCTGTTATCCAAAGGGCTAGCTCCAATACACCGATTCCTTGTGTGGGAGGGGAAAAAAAATGTTTCTATCAAGTTTTGTGTTGCTCAAGGTTAAAATCTTGTTTTCTGTTGGTGTGACCAAGGAAAGTTGAGCTTGGGGGACAGGAGGTTGGTTGATTAGCTGAGGTGGTTTTGTTGTACGGAGTTTTTTTGGGGGGTGTTTGGAGGTGGTTCTGGGTTTGGGTTTATTTCCAGAGTGGTAGCAAAGCAGTGCTAGAAATACACTGCCTCCACAAACCTGTCTCAAAGGAGAGCCTTCATCCTTGTACTCAGTATGAACTAGGGCATTTCTGAAGCCATAGTGCTTTTTCTTGCTTGCTTGCCACAAGTGGGTTTTGCTCTATGCTTCTAGCTAAAGCCCCTTGATGATTCTTTTTGCTCTTGCTCAGGTTTAATTCTCAGTTTACTATCAGTTGTCACTAGCAGAGATGTGATGCAAACTTTCTAAAGCCAAGTGCTATGGAAAAGCAGAGCACGGAGTTTGGATTCCCCTATCGTTCACAGAACTGAGCCTTCCAGGTCAGGGTAGATTGTGTTTTTGCCACCATCTGTTGTGCCTGGGGTTGCCAACGCAATACTTTTCATGACCAGTAACCTTCCACAGTTTGCTGTTAAAAAAAAAAAAGTGGATTTTTTTTTTTGGTCATCAACAACTTCTACTCTTACATGAATTTGTATGTGCTTTCAGAAGGCCAATTTTAAGAACAAATTACATGGCAGGAGAATGTGTAACACATGTAAGAAATTATCTAGGGTTTTGGCTCTGAAATCTGTATTTGGGAGCTGACCAGTTTTTCAAGTTCTGACCCAGCAATATGCAGGTAACTTTGGTAATCTCTTATTTAAAGAGTGCCTAAAGCACTGCTAATGACCTCCGCACTATAGGAAACTTCTTCCGTAGATTGTCTTGTGCATTTAGCAGCTTCTGGTGATTATTTCACCATGTATTTAGAGCAGATTCCAGTTAGCATATGAGTAACATCATGTCAGTTCTAGTTCTTTCGTTCTGACATCTCTTTTGGCTCCCAGTGTGATTTGGCCCGGTTTTTCAAAATGTTGATCCTGAGTCCAAATGTAACTTTGTGGGTGGTACATATGTCAAGCCCTAGTTCAGTATTTTTGGACAGCAGTAGCATTTCATAATTCTTTTGAAATGAAAAGAAGAAGTTAACTGAAAAAACTGCAGCTAGATCTAGCTGGGCACAAGCTCGCCTTTTCTACTCCCCCCTCCGCCCCACTGTTTTTCCATTTGGAAAAATAGAGGTTTACGTGGCAGAAGCACTTGACAGGATTTAGGCTCATTCAAAGCAGCAAGCAATAGCATAGCTTTGTCTCTATCACCTGTCTTGTCATGCCCTGGTGGCCACTGAGACCTCCTGGGATGCGCATGGGGAGAGTGGAGGGTTGCAACCCTGTGTTTGTGTTTGTTAAAACAGTGAGCTAGGCTGAATTACGTAGATGGCTGAATAAGGCCATGTTGGCACTAAAAAAGCCAAACAACCCCCTCAGGTTCTCCATATGTCTGTGTTTGATATACCTACTGCCATATTATATCTTTATATACAGCACACTCTAAACGGCACAGGAAGGTATAAATGCAACTTTATTACATAAAATCAAGTGAAATAGTCCAGAAGGTTGTAGCTTGTGTGAAATAAACACACAAACAAAGTACAGGAGATTTCACAGGGCATAAATCAAAATGAACTTCATAGCTTCCTTCCTTCCTTCTCCCCAGTGCAGTTGCTGAGCTGCTAGCTGAAAAGCTGTCCTTCATCCTTCTCTTGCAGCAAACCACACGCTCGTATATATTATTAATTTTGTTTACTAGTAATGCAGGACATAGGTACTTTTCTAGAGTGTCTCAGGTTGCTTTTCAGTGTGTCTGTGCCAGCTCTACTGCTGCAATTGCAGTTCTGAGCATTGTTTTTCAAGTGCTGATAATTTTTCAGGCAATAGCAACATCAGCAAAAAAAGTGTGTTTGAGATGAGTCTTGCCACCCAAGTTCTGAGCCTAAGAGGTGATTTTCTGTGAGAAACCACAAAACAAATCACTGTAGCCCTCTGGGCTGCTTCCCTCACTTAGTCGCATAGCTTCAGAGGTCATAGGCTAGCCAGCTGCCCTTCCTAATCTGCTGATGAAACAAGTTAGCTTCAGCCCTTGCAACATGGCCTCTTCCAGCAACTTTGCACCGTTGTGTAGCAGTTGAAGGCCCTAGGGATGATGGTCCTTAGGGTGGTTCCATAAAAGATGCTGGACTCGGCAGTGGGGACCGTTCTTTTGAAGGACACCGGCCTGAATGATGCTTTTTTCACCCCTTCTCTTTTTCCTTCTTCCTAAAGTGCAGTCAGTGTGAGGTGCTATGCAGGAGAATATAAGGAAGGAGGGGAGAGAGGAAAGAAAACTTGATCCCTGTTTTTGGCTACTTACAGGACAGTGTAAAGTGGGGGCTTCAGACTTAAGTATTTGTAGTTATCTTACAGATAATATAGTTTGTGGGCTTGTCAGGCTTGTGGTTTGATTAGTCATTTGACTCTGATGCCCAATATGGACTCAGCTGATACCC
Source organism: Aptenodytes patagonicus (assembly GCF_965638725.1). Classification (NCBI taxonomy): domain Eukaryota; kingdom Metazoa; phylum Chordata; class Aves; order Sphenisciformes; family Spheniscidae; genus Aptenodytes; species Aptenodytes patagonicus. Next base: position 37,266,099 of record NC_134949.1, on the reverse strand, counting down.
TTTTTCTTGGTGTCAGAGCACAGCTGGCTCTTTGCAAGGAATAGGAAGGAGTTCAGACTCCTCCTCAAGGAGGTTTCGCCAGGGCTCTCAGCACTGTAGGTCCAGCTGGAAGCTTTGGGACATGTTCATGAGCAGTCAGGGATGGTAAAATTCTTCCTCCACATTCAAACCAGGATATCCAAGTTGGTGAGTGAGGCAGAGATGTTAGCTATTCCCTGTTGGAAATAAAGGAAGGAACAAGAGTGAAGTCCATGACTGACTCATCCTTCCCAACAAAATGCTATTCCAGGATTTAAACATCAGGGAAGTATTATCATGCTGGCTACTTGTAGTGATTTGTGCCTTTTTGTTTGGTTTAAGAGCTAATCTGTTTGCCCTCCCCAGTACAAAATGCCATTTAAATGCCTTCACTGTATTGTCTCTTATAGAGATGCCCAAGTATCATGGTTATATACCCAAGATACTCTTGACTACGTGGTCTCCCATGAAGCACCCACTGTGTTTTGCAAACCTCACTTGGATCTGTTTTGGGATTTCACAGCTTAGTGATGTTTTGTAGTATGGGAGCGGAGTCCTCCACTAGTTTCTTCTTTTGTGTTTTGGTGGTTTTTCTTTTTTCTACCCCTCCCCTAACCCCCAAACCCTAATATGGGCCCTAGTTGTGATTACTGGGAAATGTAAAGGTGGGGCTTCAATGTCTGTGCTACTCTTAAAGTCTGAGGCTTGCCTAGGTGATGCAGCATGTATAGCTGTGTAATACAGCACCATTTATTGATCCCAGGTCTATGCCATATTTTGGTGAAGCAGGGGGCAGTTCGATTACAATATCGGATTTCACCCTTAATTTTTAATTTCCTGCTGGTTTATGTCACAGCCTTAACATTGCTTAAACATGATTGAATGTGACTCCCCAGAGCTCAAGCAGCCAGCCCGGCTGGAGAGCCATGCAGTAGGGGCTAGGGGTGGCTGGCAGGGGACCCACCACGGCACCTTCCCTCCTCCTGCTTGTCCCTTCCACTTTGGCTGGTAGCGCTGACTCGTGCGCTCAGGGCATGATTTTGGTATCACCCTGAGGGCTTTGGGCTGGGGTGGGCTGGGAGGGAAGGACAACATACAGGGAAAGGCTGGGGAGGGACAATTTTGTGGTGTGAAGGAAAGCGTGTCCCTCTGGGGTGACATACTTTAACCAATGAAGCTCCCCAGCACCTCAGCTCGATCGTGTGTAATACAAACCACAGGACTCTACAGCTTATGAGAATGACACAAATCTATTTATTTATTTATCTATTTCTCAATGGTGAAATTGCTCACCTTCTCACCTCATCAGTGACAACAGCTGGGTGTGTAGAAGGTGGAGTACGCAGGCATGTGGTAAACAGAATCCGAGCATGAGCATTTACTTCTCTTGTCTCTTGGCCATGGGAAAACTGCTGTGAAACGTGAAATCTCTGACAACTTTGACTGTTGCAGTCAAGGTCGAATGAGCACTAAATATCCTTCTAAGACTCTTCAGCCCGTGAAGCTTGTCTTGGTTTAAGTGGTCCTGAAAGGTGAGAACAGGATCGGAGAGCTGTTTCACACTTTGACTGTGTACACATCCTGTCGTTGCTCACCATTTCACATTAACAGTGTGAATCTAGTCATTGGTTAGCTTCTTGGTGGGTTTGGGGTTTTTTTTTGTTTGGTTGGGGTTTTTTATGACACTGTATTACGGTGTAGCTGCTGCTATAGCCAACGATATCCTATCTGATTAGGATGTTACTCCAGTCCACCTCTTTTTCCTTGCAAGCAATAAGAGCAGCTTGGCATGTTAGATATTTCCTCGTGTTCACTTTTCCTTTTGGTAAAATGGATAATTCTTTAGGGAAAATCTTTCCACAGAAAAAGAAATTTACATCTTGTGTCAAAGATAGAATCCCTAGGAAAAATAATGATTTTTTTTTTTTTAATCACAGCTGCTTGTTTCAGGGCACTGGGTCACTAATTGAGTGCAAGCTTTATAAATGTTGTTTGTCCTCTCCCCACAGGGCATACAAAACCATTGAGGAAGATGACTTGAAGTTTCCCCTTATATACGGAGAAGGCAAGAAGGTGGGCACGTTTGCTTTCCTCAGACGAAAGGAAGAAGGAATTTTGTGCTGTTTACCACTCGATTTAGCCTGTGGCAGTCCAGTGTTTTCCACTCAGTATCTCTTTATTTTATCGTTTTGACAGCTTGAAAGAATATCTTGGTTCTGTCATAAATCAGTCTCATGTCTAGGGGGCGGCGGGGGGAGCTCAACATACTAAAAAGCATTTTTATAGCAAACATAGTCATTTGCTGTTCAGTTTGCGTTTGTTTTTCTTTCATTGTAAGTAGGCTACAATGAGACTGTCTTAAATAATTGACTTAAAATGTTCCTGGTTTCATTGTAAAATATAACTAGGCTGGATGAAGATAGCAAAATACTAAATGTTTGCTGAAGACAAAGCAGAAGGATATTTAATAACACTTTAGAGTGCTCTGAGATGCAAACCCCTAATTTAGGAAGGGGAGGGATCAGGGCAGGATTTGGGAAGTATAACACCCCTTAGCCATATCTTCTTCAGCTAGTGTACATGAACTCACTGTTGAATTTTTCTGATGTGTGAATGCTGATAGTTTTTCTTGAAAGGGAGAAACGAACTGTTCTGTTTGGGTGTACTTTGTTTCTAGTTCCGTGATTAAGAACAGTGAGATCATCAGTGCTGGTCTCAGCAAGCTTAGCTGGATGCAGCAATAGGATCAATATAAGGACGCAGTGGTGTCAGTTTGCCGATATTGGTATGCTTGCTGTGTTTCTAAATAGTGCTCCCCTGCTGCATTAGGTTCTTACCTTACCTTACGCTCTTCAAAATTAGTCCAAGTTTTGAAGGTTCAGACCTGCAGCTTATCTCTGAAGTTGGTTAGGTTTATAATTATTTGCAAAACATTTCATGCACATCTTTTTAATTTACTTTCTGATTCCCTTACGGAGCCAGGGGTTAGTGAAGCAAAATAACTTTGAGTCAGTTGCTCGCTGTTATTGATGCTGTGAGCTCTCTTGTTCAGAAACTGCTGCAGCTAAACTGGAGTTTACGGGAAGTGATATGCAGAGGGCGAGGTTCCCCATGAGGCAGTCTGCCTGGTCAGTCTTTGGAGAAGCGTTAATGAAGAAGAGCCCAGTACCTCTTGGGAAACAGCTTATGTCACAGAGGAAGGTGCTTGGGGAAGGAAGTGGTAGATCTGAGGTAATAGCAGACCTGCCCTGGATCGACTCTCCACAGGGGAGAGCGCTGTGCTCAGTGCCATGGTCACCTGCGTGTTCAGCACTTTAAGGTGGCCTTTGGCACTTTTCCTTGGTGAAGGGAATATACAGCAATATGTCAATAGGAAGAGGCTGCAGGTTTCTTAGGTGAGTAATCAGGGTCCTCATCCTTTTTATAAAACCTGTTTACTAACAGTATAATTTGCTGAAGGAATGCGCTTGTAGACTGGTGTGGGACAGCGAGGCGACTGGGTTGCGTTTCCGTAGTCCCAGTCCCTTACAGACGGCCACAGTCTAAGATGGGTGTACACAGACTGGGATGTGGATGAATACAAAGCTTGGAATAATGAGAGAAGTGGAGATGACATGAGTGTGAAAAGCTTAGAAGTTGACTAGCTGTGTTAAATCTAGCGTTTCTGGGAGAAAAAAGGGAATTCATCCCTAACTGGCAGTTATAGAGTAGGAATATTATCTCATTCCCTATTGACACAGTGCAAGTAACAAAATTTGATCCCATTGCTTTTCTTTCTTTCCAGGCTAGAGTTATGGCAACAATTGGAGTGACCCGAGGCCTGGGAGACCATGACCTGAAAGTGCACGACTCCAATATATACATCAAACCTTTCCTGTCCTCATCTCCCGAGGTAAAACAGCCAAGGTTCAACTATCTGATTTGTGGGAGAGAAACAAATACACTTAGTGTGCTTATTTGTTCTTCCCAAATTGTCCATTCTGATTGTGGTCCAATCCAGGTAACATGCTGCCTTTCCCAAAGGTGCAGCATGTTAGTAACATCCACATAGTAGGAATGTTACAAGTTCCCCAGCTATGTGCTCTGCCCCTTGTTGCTCCAGATCCCTGGCAGAGCATTGATGCCTTCTCACTCCCCGGTCTATGGTTACCCCGTAGCCTTGCCATTCAGTGTGACAGACACCCATCTCTCCCCACCTCATGCTCCAGCTCCCCTTGAGGTCTAGATCATGCTGCCTTCACAGAAGCTGATGTAAATCTGTGCTCTCCAGAAGGGAGCACTGGATGTCTTCCATGATAGCATAGTATCCTGCATTACACAGAGGATACCAGATCAACTCGTAAGCAGGAAAATGCCAAGAGCGATTGGAAGCGTGCTTTATGCTTCCATCTGTCTGCCCCTTCACCTCCAGTTCTTAATTCTTTATGATGGTTTTGTGCAAACACCAAATAATGGCAGTGTGCGTTCCCAAATGATGGCATAACGAGGGGATTATGCAGTATTTGTGTTACAGGTAGTTTTGAATATCTCCATTATTTTGGCTTGCCTCGCCACAAACAATTCCAGTTTTTGACCACCAGAGACATTGTAGTGAAGGATATCGAGCCTTCCAAAGGGATTTGAATGTATTTGTTAAAAAGAAACATGCAAACCTCAGGGTTTTTTTCCGAATGACACATATTTTTCATAAAATATTAAGCAAGAGCAAACCATCCAATGACAGCACAAAAAGACGAGGCTTTGCTTCCATGGCCCAAACGCTGAGAGCCGTCCACCATCAACTGCCTTGCTGGAGTTTTAACCATACCCAGTATTTGACCTTGAATTTATTGCTTGCTATAGCAGTGCGAAAGAGTGAAGATACACAAATGGCATAATACTGCTAGGAAGGAACCAAATTATTAAATTAACCTTGCTTAGAACATCTTTGAGACTTTAAAAATAAAAATTAAAAAGGTGCTGAGAGATTCTGGCCCTGAAGAAAAGGAGGAGATCTACAGACAGCCCCTTCTTCACATTTCCTTGCTGTCAATCCAGTACCTTCCCTTTCCCCCCTTTGAATATGTGTAACCCTCGCTTGGGACCTGCTGCTGTTCTCAGCCAGGCAGGCAGCAGCTCTGCCCTCATCACTGTGATGGATTTGTTTAGTGCCAGCGAAATGATGCAATTCTACCTATTTATTTTTCTTTCTTGCATGTTGAGACCCAGTGTTTTTGGGGTATGTAATGGCTGCAGCACAGTATCTCAGCAGTATCATCTCTGCCAGTTGCTGCTGCAGTATTTGTCTGTGTGTATAAACCAAAGCTTCTCATGGGCTTTTCTGATTTGTGTGGAGTGTCTGTACGTGTTCAAATTCTGGAATATGACATCCAGTTCATATGCTATCCACGTTTCAGGATCTCTTAACTGCTTCACAAAAGGGAAGCAAAATTGGCTTTTTTTCCACATTCCCTTCACAGCTAAATTCAGCAGAAATGTACGAGGGCAGGAGGAGGAAGGACAGAGCACTAGCCACCTCAATCTTGAGATACTGGCAAAAAAGCCCTGAATTTTATTAGGAAGTAACATATGCTCCAGCCTGCTTTCCATTGCACCTTCTCTTAATCATCTCTTCCTTCTTTTCCCAGAGAGAGTCCCAGTGCTTTACCTCCTCATGTTCTTCCCTGACTTGTTCTGTCCATACGTGGACAGTGCACCTTGCACAGAAACCAGCATTAAGAAACAATGTCTTTATGCTGCCATCTGGGAAGCTTGGCACTTGGAAGTAAAGGCAGTGGCGTCAAGCAGCAGTCATATTTAGCCCTTGTGCAGCATTGGATTTCGAATTGTTTATATAGAGGTAGGGAAGCACAATGTCTGGTTTCCAGACCTGGAAAAGGGGAGGCACAGGAAATTAAGGCACACGGTGAGTCGTGACAGAGGGAGGATCCAAGTCCTCTGGCTTCTGTTTCTGTGCCATAATTACAGCATCCTTTCCCACGTTGGGGGGCAATGTGGCGAGTTTTCAGAACATTTTACTTCCAGTGTGACAAAGCTCTGGTATGCCATGTCCATCAAAATTTAGCTGAAGGAAAGGTAAGCATCCCTGAGACTACATCCAGAAATAGGCATATAAAAGTAATTTGAGGGCGGTGTAAAATGATATTTGGAGAGAGTGCCAGGCTATGGGAGGAGAAGACATGTAGACAAGACTGACAAATGTAATCAGGATTCAGTGGCTCAGCTGTTACGAGACCAGATTTGGAGGACTTCTGCAGGTTGGTGAGCTCTAGAGAATTGAGCCTTTTATAATGAACTGGAGTAGCACAAAGCAGGCAAGCCATGGCTGAGGCTCTCTGGCATGGAATTAAATATTTATTTTTCATAATGGAACAGTTCATTTGAAAGCTTTCAGAAGGAAATTCTGCTTTTTAAAGCTCAGCAAGATCCACCTTGTTGCAGCTGAAAAGCAGAATTTCATCCTGAGATTTTTCGAACAGCAGCTCAGCCGTTTGGTGGGAGAGGTGTGGCTCTGATGGCAGCGTTTGGCCCTTGCCAGCAATGCACCTGAAGCCAGCCACCACAGCAAATGATAAGAAGGTAATGAAAGAGAATTTTTCCCCTTCCATTATGTTAGTAAAATCTTTCTGACAACTCCACAACTATGTCAGAGGAGACCACTTTAGATTCACATCTGCCTTCTGGAGAAATCTCTCGGAATTACAGCATTTAAAGGAACAAGCGAGGCAAGTACTTAGAGAAGTACTGTTTGATCAAAGGGAGTCAAGGTGGTTTCAAGAAGCAAACATCCCGCTTGTAGCCTGAAGTCCTTCAGGGTTATGTCTACCAGAGAATTAAAAAAAAAAAAAAAAAAAAAAAAAAAGAAATGCAGTAGATGGTCTTGCATGAGCACTTTGATTTCTCAGAAAACATTTGAGAAGCTGTTCTGCATCACGGGTTATTAATATAAAAGATATGAAGCTATAGATTAAGTGGAAAGTTGGCACAGTCTACTGGAAATTGGCTAAAGGGCAGGAAACAAAGGGTGGCAGTAAAAAGCTAAAAGGAGATTAATTGGTGAGTGCTGCAGGGAGCAGTGTTGGGACCCGCTTTTTATTATTTACATATAAATTACTTGGAGGGTGGTATTGAAAGATCTTGTCGTTTGCCAGCGAAGCTGTGCTGGATAACACTGCGCATAAAAAGGGACGATACAATTAAGAAAGGGCTTAATTTATTGAAGTAGCCGAGTTGATCAATAGTGCAGGCGAGTGAATGCGGGCTGTTGTTTGGCTCGAATTCCCCTGGGGCTGGCTGCTGAGGAGCACCTCAGGTGGCTGCAGGCTCGCGTGTCACTCTGTTGTGAACAGTTTTCAAGCCGCAGGGACTCGCATTGGCTGCCTCTTAAAAACAAACCTGGCAAACAAGCCGCAGCGCCTTCGCAGAACTGCTGTGGTCCTTTTCAGCAGCGAAACACAGGTTTTGTCCGGTGGGTAGATCCATTTGAAATGTAAAAGTAAAACCAGCCCACCTGTTTGTTCGTTGCTTATCCAGAGCATTTTTCTCAACGCTCTTGACTGCATGTAGGTGAGCAATATGAGAAACAAATATCTGGATTGAAGAAAGGAGTTATGTGACAAACTGCATTACACATGTTCAGAAAGATGTCATGTGCGACTATGGGCTCTAGTGGTGTGTACCCACTGTTACCTACCAGCAGAGGTTTGTAAGTACCAGTCAGAATAAAATATAGTGTAACCCAACTCTTACTGTCATGGATGTTTGTGCTGCCAAGGTGGTGCTCCTTCCTTACAGTTGGCTTTTTACATTTTCTGGTTACTAAAGTCAAGTTTAGCTAGGTAACAGGTCAGCTGCTCCACATCAAGACATCAGTGGATGGTGGAAGTATGGTGACCAAACTGGGCTCCTTTGAGAGGTGCCCTGATGCTCCAGAGAGATGTTAGCATGAGAAGGTTTGCCAGGGCAGCACAGAAGGGGCCGGGAAGCTGGGGGGAGTTGGTGGCAAGGCTCTTGAGACAGCATGGGAGGCAGAGGACAAAGCATAGGTAGCCCGAGGTGTTTGGGGCAGAGGACATGAGTTTTGTGGAGCACTATCAGGATTGACGTCTGGCTGCAGAAGCAATGAGTCATGGGGGAAAGCCTGAAGATTCTGGGTAGAATTGCTAGGAAATTTGTCAAGGGTGCAGCACCAGTTAAGGAAATCTTTGTGCTGTTGGACGGTGTCTGGCCAGCCGTCATCTGCGTTAGCGGGGCTGTGTGATACTGTTTTGCAGTGTGTGCAGCTTTGTGAAAACTTATGTTGCAGACAGAACGTCGCTTAAACCTCGCTGTTGTTTAGTTTCCCAAAGTACAGCTATGGGAAGGGAGGCAGTGGTTAGGTAGGTTGGCTCTGGAATTTAAAAAAAAATTTTAAAAAGTAGTAATTTCCATTGGAGGCAATGAGCTGCTTTTGGTCACATAAGATTTACAGGGCTGCGGGGTCGCTTGCTGTTGTAGGCACTTAAGTAACTCCCTGGATCTCTGCTTGTCGTTCCGAAACTCTCGCCTTTTTTGTACAGCGTGTGTGGGGTATGCTATGGGGTGTTGCACAATGTGGGGTGTGTGGAGTGGATGTTGAGTGAGCCCTGCTGGTCTGAGCATCCATTACACACGCCCTGGTGGTGCTGCCCAACCTGTGTGCCTCTGGGAGCTCTGCTGTCACGCTGCTCTGTGTCCATCTGAAGGCACATGTCGCTACTGCAAGAGACCCTCATTGACCCAAGTAAGAACTAGAAAAAAGCTGCTAGCACAAAGGTGAAGGGTTAGGAGCTGGCTTCTTTCTGCGCCTGGACAAGGTGGTCTGTGAGCATAACCTGAACCTACGATCGACTGGACAGCTCTAAATTAACTCATTTTTGTCAGCAACGTACTAGGGCCACCTACCGCTGTATTTTAGAAATCTGAGGAAAGACAGAAAGAGCTTAAGAAAAAATTAAGTGTTATGTGGACATGGCTGCTCTAATGTGTTGCTGCTGTGGTAACTGGAAGGCAGACAAAGCTGCGTTTCAGTGAACATTTTGGTGCATGTCCAACTGGTCCTTGTGTACAAGAACCTTACCTGAAGTTGTCCCAAGCTTGCCTCCTGTAACCTTGGCATTCTTTTTTCCTTAGCCTGGGTACCAGCCTAGCATCCCTTATTGCTCACCCCACTGCCCTTCTCTGCACCTCTTCTGACATCTAGTTCCTTCTCAATTGCAACCCTTTCTGGAGGTGCTCAGTTCACAAAGCTTTTGCTTTTATGAAGTAACTACCTTGTTCCCAGATTACTCATAATTAGTGATTGCATTTTTTTTTTTCTTCTCCCCAAAAACTAAACATGCTCTTGGTAGAATGATCTGTTCTTGGCATTGCTCTCGCATTGTGCTACACCAAGGTTTTGGACCTTTTGACCTGTGGATTGGCTGCAGGTAGCTTTGAGAAGTTTCTTATCTGCCCCAGTGCCACTCCCCAGTCAGACAAGATTGTTCATTTTGGGAGGATTCAAATCAATGATGCATGGTCTTGGTTTCCTGCCTTCTCCCCCACCAACGCTGCAAAAACGGCTCTTGTGGTGTAATATGTACTTTGCCTGGGTGCAAGAGCCATGGTAGATGTGTTTTTCTGAGTGCTGATGTTCGAAGCTTGGTTATTCCTACAAGGGGCTTGCTGCTGAGTGCATCCCTGAGCATTAACCTGATGCTCTCTCAAATATTTGCCCATACCCAAGAGATCTGACCAAAACATGTGGTGCTTACTGATGGCTGTGTTGGCCAACTTACCCCCCACACCCCAGTGATTTCTGAGTTGAAACCCTGGGCTGTTATAGGCTGAACTAGATTTTGGGGAATGGGGGCTATGACAGCTACTGGTTTCTGTGCAACAGGCTTGAGAGGAGAGCTGTGCTGCATATAGGGATCTTTTCTATAACAGTATTCCCACTCAATTTGAATAAGGAGATATGCTCTAATGAAGAGAGTATCTTGCCTTGACTTTAATCCTCTCCAAAGTCCTTATTCAGCTGCTACCTTATATAATGAAGTGAAGGTTACATTTTACAAATGACCTTCTTGTGCTTTTGAGTGAAAGGCGAACAAGTAAGAATTAGCAGTCAGGTCTAGGTGATTTTTTTTTTCCCCCTCCAGTACTGGTTGCAGTCCCATAAAATCATAATTACATTAAAAGGTCCAGGCATTTTATGTGCATTGCCTGTTCCATGGCTCCTAAGGGGAGAATGCACCAGGAGGGAGAATAAAACAGCTCATATTTTCTAGTTATGCCAAATGCTTGTTCTGACAAATTTCCCGACTGCCGCTGCTGTTAGTGGAGCCCGAGGCCGGAGCAGGGTGCGTGACGAGGTGCACTGTTTCCAAACTTCAGTACAGATGATTGTTTCCTCCTGTCTGCTTTGCCAAGGTTGTCACGCTTCTTTCAAACTGTGGTTCTTGCTGTGGTAATTAAAGTGCTCCATGAGCGCTTCGTAACGGCTCCCCATCGCAACCTGGAAATTGCAGGCGGTTTGTCAGCTGGAATACAGTGTGTGCTGGAAGGAGAGTTACACCCAACTAAGGGCTTGGTTTAAAACACTTGCTGTGACCTTTCCTCGTGTTCTGGCTCAGCTGACGGCCTCCTGGCCCACCCCGTGTCTGCCCCCTCTGCTCCCGGCTTTCCCGAGCCTCGTCGGGAAGAGGATAGTGGAAGTTGTTTTAAAGGCAGGGTGTTACGGAGGTGTCAGCAGCAGTAGTAAGCCTGACTGTGGCTGCAGACTGACAAGGTGAAGCCAGTGGGCATTTTAATAGTGTGGATAAGCTTGGGGGTTCACTTTTGTGCAGATCTTGAATCGGTCTGTACCTACTGAAGTCCTTACAGATACAGATAACTGAGCAGGTAAACAGTTTTTCTCCATTTCGTGGAAC